>NW_009649706.1:598066-614812 GCF_000708025.1 Charadrius vociferus
TGCGGAAGAGCTGGGATTATTATTGCATTAAAGCACCTGCCTTGTATGTAAGGCAGAGCTGTTTGTACTTACTAGCACTTAGCCCCTTGCACAAGCTGAAGGGATTCCTCCAAGGTATTTGTTATGTGTTTTACAAACGTGATATTCTAAGCTAAATGAAATCTCTGGAGCAAGTAACCAGCCACTTGCTAGAATGTGTTCCCTTCCTTAGAATTTTTTTTTTTTTCAAAACAGGCTTTTTAAAAGATGTGAAAGCCCAATTTTTTTTAGTGCAGGCACTTCTTTAATAAGAATTTTCTTGTGAACGTGTTACATCCAGATCAGTAGCTTTGCTGTCAAAACTAGTGTAGAAGTATACTGAAAATGCTGAAATTCAAAACACGTCTGTCCATGCCTTGGAATATAGTTTTTCTCTGTCTGAGTAAATAGAACAAATGAAGTCACTTTTTTTTTTTTTTTAATTGAGTTGCTTTACTTTGGAGTGTTAAAACAAAGGATAATCTTCTTGCACAGGATCGAGGAGATGAATTCACTTACACTGGGAGTGGAGGTAGAGATCTTTCTGGCAATAAAAGGATTGGAGAACATTCATTTGATCAGACATTAACACACATGAATAGGTAAGTTTTGAAGATAAAATAAAAACGTATTCCAAAACAAAGAGCTGGGTTGTAGTGCTTCAATTTAAAACTAACATTTTGTTATATTCATCCACTGCTTTCATAAAAGTGGTGCTTCTAAGAGGCATTTTATCAAGCATTATGTTCTGTTGATTTAAAGAAATGCTTGCACCTTTATGAAATGGTACAGCTGTATGACATTATGACAATGGACAGTCATGTCTGAATTGTCCTACAGTTTCCTTCCAAGGATTCCGAATTTAATGAGACGTTTGTCAAAACTCCTGAGTGGAAGTTTTCAATTCTGGGTGTTTCTTTTTAAGTTTCTTCTTCAGTGGTTAAGTCAATTACAAAATTTATGTAGGAAGAAGGCACGTTTATTTTCCCATGTTTAAAGAAATTTTCCCGATTTTGCTAGCCCTTTTTTCCATCATGGTTTTCTGAAAGGCAAGGAATAAGGGTGTTGCTCTATCAAAAACAGGTGCTTGAAAAAGATAATCTATGTCTAAAAGATGAATTAGACATCTGCTTAAAGTGTTTTATTGTCCTCTAAAAGACTGCCTGAACTAAGAGTTCTCCATCCTTTTCTCTTTCTAAGAGCATAGTCTCTGTTATGCAACTGACCACTTAGCACCTGTGGCGTGCTGAGATTGACCGAGACCTTTCCTTTGCCTGGTCTGCTTTTAGATATGATGTGCTGCTCTCAAGCAGAGTGGAGAGGGGTTCTTTCAAACTCTTTGGGGGTAGAGAGGAAAAGCCTGACTTGGCTGGTGAGGGAGGGAGGGAGAGAGAGAGGGGTCGTGATGTGAACAAGAACGAGGAGGTAAGGAAAAAGGAAGTAGGTTTAAGCAATATGTTTATGAGCATATTTAGTGAATAGAGCAAACTTGCTCTGGGAAATGGAATTAAAAGCAGGACTCCTTAGTCTCAGCATTTCTCTGCTGTTAGCAAATGAGAAATCCACTGGCAAAAGCTTGCCTTGTAGCTTTGCAGACATTAGTGCACATGGAGTATAACAGGGTGTTGCTCTCCGTTACTGATTTTGGTACCAGTTTTCAAGCACTTTGGTACTGAAAATTATGATTCCATGTAGTTGAATCAGTATTGGTTCTGCTTGTCTAGATATCTTTCCTTTTTTAAGTTTTGTTTTTAGATAAGAAACATTTTTCAAGTTAGCATTATATGCCTGTCTCTTACTGTTGTGTACAATGTGAGTTTTATACTCGTACCATAGCTGTTCGTAAGCCATAAAATTTCTTCCATTCTGAGATCCATGGTTTGGTTTGAGTCTGATTCTGAAGGGTTTGCAATCCTTGGTCAAATCAGGCTGTGGTAGTAGAAATACTGTTCATTAGAACAGCTTGGTCTAGTAGGTATTTGTACTGTCTTACTCCAGGTTTCTAGAAAAGGGTCTTCATGTAGTTGGTGGGTTTGTCCTTGAGTTAGCTACCATTATTTAACTCCTACTCTGAGGGAATTTATGTATTATGTGAGAGATTTCAGTTATTTATAGGTCTTTTGGGTAGTATCTTTTTTTCTCTGTAGTGTTTTTCATCATACTCATTACTTTTGTGTACACACTTTAAAAGGCTTAAAATCTGCAATTAATTGGGAATAATGATAGGGAAAGTTTGCCTTTTGCTATAATTTTCTTTTAATTCCCTCAGTGCTATTTAGGAAGGGATTATTTAAAAAATGAAGAATATTAAATCGAAAAGGATTGGTTTGTTTTATTTCGCGATATTGGCTGATATTTTCACCTGGAACCTTGACAACAAAATATTTTGTGTTCCTGTATTTTTTTCTCTTAGCATACAAGGTAGCCTGGATCTCATTGCTTCCATCAGTTCTGCAGTTGTAAAAGAAAATATAGAAAAGTTCTGTGCTGCTTGATAAAGCATAATTAGACAAGGAAAATAGATATGACTTAATTACATTCATTTTCAAAAATCTCTTGTGTGAAAAAATCTAGTTTATGAAGATTTTGAATCTCTTTCTAGGGCATTGGCTCTTAACTGTGATGCCCCACTGGATGACAAAAACGGAGCAGAGTCTAAGAATTGGAGAGCTGGTAAGCCAGTCAGAGTAGTGCGCAGTTCAAAAGGACGACGGATCAGCAAATATGCCCCAGAGGAAGGCAACAGATATGATGGCATTTACAAGGTATCCTGATTTCTACTGAGTGCAACACATTTTTCTTCAGCTGTTTTAAAAAGTCTCATATGTGTTACATTTCAAATTCTTCATTATTGCCTAAGAGAAATAATTCTTTTTTCTCCATGATAGCATTTTAGTCTTAGCTTATTCTGCAAAGAACTGAAATGTCATTATTCAGTCATAACAGAATATGATCATAATAGGAAATACAAAGTTGAATATGGTAAGCGACTTTACATGTGCTTACTGAGTCATATTCCTCCATGGAAATCAAATTATTTCCTCACTCCTTCCAACTATATCCTAGCTTTTTGTGCATTTAATGACTTCTCAGCATCTGAAATAAAGGTGTGTGCCTTTTAAGAGCACTGTATTTATATAAAATACAAAAATTTCACATCTGAGGGAGGTGCTGCTGTATAATAGTAATGCTTAATTTAGTCTTCTCATTTCTTCTAACAGTTAAAGTATGACTATATGCATGTGTTTGGCTTGTGATAAAATAATGGCAGTAATTTTATATTGTTCTTTAGGTGGTGAAATACTGGCCAGAAATTGGAAAATGTGGATTTTTAGTTTGGCGCTATCTTCTGAGGAGAGATGACGTTGAGCCTGCACCGTGGACTTCAGAAGGAATGGAGCGGTCAAAGAAACTGGGTCTGAGTGTACAGGTTCGAATCAGGACTTGAAGAGTTGTTTTTATTCTCAGTTCCAGAAAAAAGAAATTGGTTAAATTACAGCCCTATTTTTTTCTTTTACTATGGCAAGTTTTAATACCAAAACACACTACAGCTTATCTGCAAACTGAAAGAACCCTATAATACTGACATAGCAGAAGGAATGGTGGATGAAGCTTTCTGCCTTAGCAGTGAACTGCTTTGCATATATGGATTGGAAAAATAAGAGTTTGAATCCAGTTTTGTGATCTTTAGGCTGGAAAGAATTTCTACAAGCAACTGTTGTTATAGCTGTCTGTCCGAGAAATCAAAAAACTGTGCATTTTTATGTATTTTTCTGTCCACGTGGCTGAGGAGTTTGTATAGATAGTGTATTTGGGGCACAGAAGTAAACTGACCCATGAGGACTTGGACATTGCAGAATCCGTGAAAGATGGAAAGAATTAACATACTGTTTCTTAGAAAGGCAACAGTATATCTCACAGCATACGATCATCTTCAGCTTTGCCTAACTGATTTGTATAGTTGTAAGGGCATAGATATGGATATTGGGTTCCTTTTTATACAGTCAAGTCTGGATTAGATTCTTTGACTTGACTACACTTTCTTGATAATAGATACTAATTTAAATGTTTTCTCCATCATGTAGAGTTTTAAAACTTGTTTTGTAGTTATTTCAATATGTAGTCACAAGGTTTTAAAGTCTTTTAGAAATTAGTCTTGTTGGTATTTGGGAATTCCTGTATGCCAGTGGGTGTTGTTTTAAATCGATGCTTTTCTATTTTAGTATCCAGAAGGTTATTTGGAAGCCATGGCTAGTAAGGAGAAGAAAGATAAGGTTAAAAAGCAAACTGTGAAACAGGAGCCAACCAGCCAGAGTAACGGAAACCAGAAAAGGACAATTGATGATGGTATTTGTTTTTACTTTTTTAGCATTCATCAGCAAGGTCTGTAATGTTACATTTATTAAGCCAGTAGCATGAAAACTTGGCGGAAGTGTGAAATTATTAGGAATACTAATGTAAATTGATAAGCACGTGCTCTGTAATGAAGTAGCAGTGTAGGGATCTTATCCTATTTATCGTTCTTTACCACACTTACGGGGTTTTTTTCTCTTAAGCTCTGTAGGAAAAAATGAACAGTCTTCTGTGCAACTGTGTGCTGCAGTCCAAAACAGTGCTGAACAGTATGAGTTGGAGTAGGGATTTGATTGCTGCATTTCATGAGTGTAATCCATGTTTTAGTCTTCTAGAAACAGTTTTGTCTTTCCCTTTTATTAGTTCAGACTAACGCTCTGTTGTTACTGCATCTGATGGTCATCATCTTAAGCAGGTATAGAGGAACCTACGAATACACCCAAAGCCATGAGGATGGGAGATGGAGGGAAAGGAGAGGCTTTCCAGCTGACCCAAGAGCAGCAGTGGCTGATTAGAGAAGACTGCATGAACCAGAAACTGTGGGATGAAGTACTTGCTTCTCTTAAGGAAGGACCAGTAAGTTTGCTGCATGCATCGTTTTTAATGTTTACCTTTTCTTTAGACTGTTAGGAGAAATCTTTAATCTCTCTTAAAACGTAATTTGCTAGTTGAACTTTCGCTGAATACAGACTGTGTCTAGCATTATTTTTATTTGTAAGACGTTGATTTTAAGAAAACAATCCCTGCTTGTACAATTTGCTATTAATGGCTCGGTTTACACCTGCGTAATAGAGATCTTTTCTTGCTCAAAAAACATTTTGAAGTTAGAAGTGGCATTTTTTTCTTTTCATTTTTGAAGGGAGCATGTGTTCTCTGAAATTACAGATGTATTTCTCTGCTGTGATGATGTGAGAAATCAGCGGTGCAGAAAGATGTCACTCCTTTTTGTTTAGGCAAAAAAAAAGGTGACAGAAAATATATCTTGCTTGCATTGTTTAAGAAGATAGAAGTATAGTCATCTTCAAATTTAGATATGAAATGAAAATATTTTCATCCAAACCTCGATTATCCCACTCTGTAGAGAGGGAACCATAAGTAAGAGCGAAAATACTTTCCTCCTCCTAAAAGTCAAAAAATAGCAAGAGTAGCTCAAGATTGAAGAGACCGTAGACTAGTATAAAAAAACTAGTATAAAAAAAGACCACAAAAGGAATATATCCTGAAATATTTCATCTTTCAGTGATAATTAGTCTTACCAGTGTCAAGTTCATAGTTATTTTAGCTGTTTTGCAGAAGAAATCAAGGCACTAAGAAGTTAAAATAATTTGGTAAAACTCAACTTACTGAAAACCAAACCATTGGTTGGAAAATGGATATCTAAAAATGGACAGACATAATTAGTTTATGTGAGAATTACCAGTGGCTATTTAGGGTGCTTCTGTAACACAAAAAGCATCTATAATTCCCTGTTCTTCCACTTACAGTATTAGTTTTTGCTATAATGCTGCTGCAGTTGTTTTTGTGTAGGAAGTGATAGTGCAAAGTTACTTGCTGCTATCTGTCTTCTGTCCAATGTCTGTAATGACTAGAAGGAATTTCAGCACTTAAAACTGTGCACGATGACAGGCAATAGAGATAGGTATTTGTAACAAGGAGAAAGCAGTAATTTAAAAGCTGTTGAGTCACTGAGAAGTCATTTTTCTACAGATTCCTGGCCATAATTTCGGTAAGATTTCCATTTGGTTGCCACTAAAGGCAATGGGAATCCTCTTGGGTTGCTACTATGAAAATGTAAATCTTTCTGCTTGAAACTACCACCTTCCCTTTTAACAAAATAAAATGTGGTTTAAGATAAATCTGGTATTTTGAAAATTATTACAAAGAACCATATTTTGATTACCTGTAGATCAGCTTTTTTTTTCCATACCCAAGCTTGTATTCTTGAGATACTTGGAGATCACTGACATGCCAGAGATAAGCATGCTTGTGTGTGTAAAACACCTGATACAAATGTATCTTGAGATTCTTCAGAGACGCCCTGAGAATATGTAAAAACCAGGGAGGTTGT
Organism: Charadrius vociferus; assembly: GCF_000708025.1. Lineage (NCBI taxonomy): Eukaryota > Metazoa > Chordata > Aves > Charadriiformes > Charadriidae > Charadrius > Charadrius vociferus. Next base: position 604,506 of record NW_009649706.1, read on the forward strand.
TCTACACACTGCAGAGAATTTGGCCTGAGGAGAGGAGCCGTTAAGCTAGCCAGTATCCATAAGCACAGGAGGAGGTGCAGAAGCGGCTTTATTAGCAGAAGAAGTTCTCTTGGCAGACAGGCAGAGAGCTTTCAAGGACATGCAAATTTATAGAAGCAGTTACTAAACACAATTGCTAAATTTTCTGACCTATGCTAAGAATCAAGCATGAGGGGCCCTCCAGTCTATTTCATTTTGTTTATAACAATACTCATACAAACAAGTAAATAATCTTTAAAACGTTGGTTCTGATTTGTGGAAGAGCAGGGAAATTAAGCCATTACGGACCTGCTTCCTGATTTCTTTTAGAAAGCTGCATTCATGGATATGGAAGACTTAAGAACTTCTGGAAGTTCATCATCTTTATGTAATAAGTGCCATTTATGAGAATTGTAATAGAGTTTGTCGTCTTTATTCCTTTGCCTTACACCAGAATTTTCTGAAGAAACTGGAACAATCCTTTATGTGTGTCTGCTGCCAGGAGCTGGTTTACCAGCCAGTGACAACAGAGTGCCTCCACAACGTCTGTAAAGTAAGAATAAATCCGGTCTTGCTCTGGGCTGTTTCCTTGGCTCTGAGACACCAGTCACCAAAGCCATCTGTGTTTTAGAAAGACAATAATTGTTGCCTAACATTGTAAGCAAAAACATGCAACAAGTTTGCATTCAGTGATTGCTGCGTAACCTTAATTTTTTGCAATAAAGAGTGGAAGTACGTTTAGTGTAGCTCCTGACAGACGTAACGAGTGAAGTTTAACATTGCTGTCATCCTTTGTGATCAGTGGAATTACACAAGGAATTGGTTTGGTCCAGGAACTAGATGTTGGTACAGTAACAATAACATAATTGTACATATTTAAGGAATAAATCCAGATTTTGTAGTTGTCTAACACTCTTATTAAGAGTTGTTGAAGGGATGCAGGATAAATACAAGAAATTGTTTAGGCTTATTTGAAGTAAGTTATGGTTATCTGGTTATTCTTGGCATTGTTTATGTTTGGTAAGAGGGCCACAGAAGTCAACTCATAACACGTGTATCTTAAAATCTTGATCAGTTGGGTATAATGTAAGGAGTTTGGAATACAGTTTGTACTAGATTTAATTTTTGTAGCATGAGTGTGTATAGAATTTGAACTGTGCCTGCCGTACCTAGTACGTCTGCCTACAAGCCTAAAAGGACTCAGGCTATTATCATCCTAGTACAGTACCCGATAATGCAAGTTCACTGTTCAAGAAGATATGTATCACTCCAGTAAAAATCACTGTGGTGTTGTGGATGGCCTGCACAGATAGAATGATTATGGCTTTTCAACAAACATAAAAAGTATTTATGAAGGTTTAATATTTAGAGTTAAGGAAACTGGAAAACCATTGAGAAGAGAAAGCTGAACGGCAACAAACTCATAAAGCACAAAATTTGAAGATGTCAGTAAATATTTGTGAAGACAAAATAACATCCAGTTAAAGTTGTAAGGAATAGTTTGACAGTAAGCTGCTATTGCTGTTTGGGCACAGATCTGCGCTGACAACTTTTTGACATTTAGCTCACGTAGTTGGGCTCCCTGCAGCCTGTGGTAACGTAGTAAGGAGGGCAGCTTCTTATGAGTTTGAGATGCTAATGTGTTAGAGATTGTATTATTCTACATATGTCTTTAAGGCTTAACTGAATCTCATCCGATGAGGTAGATGGAGATTGTTACATGAACAATGTGCCTGGTGTACTCACCTTCCTCTTGGAATGAAGGTGTGGAAAACTGTGGCAATTTAAGTGGGAAGCTAGAAGGAAGCTGCAGACGTGGCTGCAATTCACAGGAAGGCAGTAGTGGAAATGAAGGGGGAATCTCAGCAGTGATTTGTTTTAATTCCTCCCAAGCTCAGTGTTTCACATCCCAGCCCAGAGCAGAGCTCCTTTGTGATGAAGACGTTTTAGTCATAGAGGCAGAGAGGTAGGTGCCAGAGGGCTTGGTAAGGGCTTCCCTTTTTCTGGTAGTACAGCGGATTGCATCTTTGGTTTATAGTGATTCCTTAGTTTTTGCTGGTTACGCTGTCAGTCTAAAACAAAGTTCTTGCAATTTACTTGTCTGTCTTTGTATGTCCTAGAGTTGTTTACAGCGCTCCTTCCGAGCTGAAGTCTTCACCTGCCCTGCCTGCCGCTATGACCTGGGAAAGGGCTACACCATGGTTCCCAACAAGATACTGCAGACACTACTGGACCAGTTCTTCCCTGGTTACAGTAAAGGACGATGATGTGCTCAGATCCTTCCGTACTTCTCCCAGTGACTTTATAGACAGTAAAGGAGAATAAACATGGGAAATTCAACAGTGGACCAGCCAGCTTGATGGGACTCGATATATTGTCACATTTTGAAGCAGCTAACCCTCTTCCCCTCATAGCCATCTTTTTGGTGTAGTGAGAACTCTAATTCTCAGCTGTCTTTTAACATCAAGGGTAGTTTTGGCCAGTTAACAAATAGTTTTTAAAGAAAAAGAAAAAAAGAAAAGCCTCAGCTCTTACTGGCCTAGCTGATGCTTAATTTATGATTTGTTTTTCTTTAACTACCTCAGGACAGAGGAAAATAAATTGTGGGGATGACAAAAAGTTAGTGAAGTTTTAGCTACACACTGCCTCCTGAATATTAGTTGTGCCTGGTCCATGTGGTTTGATTTACAAAAAAAAAACCCCAAACCAAAACAAAACCCACAAAAAACAGCAAAAAAAAAAAAACAACAACACGGAAACAGCACTTAAGCCAGCTGGATTAAAGAACAGCAAATTCTGTGGTGTGCATAATCCTTTTTTGTCTTTTTCTTCCATTATGCTGTATTTTTTTTTTTTTTGCAAGAACAGGCTGATTTTTAGTCTATTTTTGTGAGCTTCATTGTGCTTTTCTTGTATCTTATGCAAGTTGACTACTAATGACTAATGAGAACAATATGAATGCATTGTTGCTGCATTAGTGTAAAGTGATCTGTGTTTTTTGCACTTAAAGAGGGTATTCAAGACACTCTAGTTGTGTAAAAAATATTTCATATAAAAAAGCCACTTCTGTATTAGTTAAACTGTATGCTTTTAGTAGGTCTTGTATCAGTGGCAATACATCTACATGGCATTGAAGGCAGTGCTAGCTTGGAGAGGGTTCAAATCGCTTCATATTGTGATCTGAAATTTTATATACAATATATCCCCCCCCAAAATATACCTTATTAAATATTTTATGATTCAGAAAAATTGCTAATTTTGTTTTTACTATTATCCACTTGTTTTAATCATAATTTTGTTTGGTTTTTTCCCAAATTACTAAATGCTTTCTTTAGGGGAGCTTCTTATTTTTCTAACACAAGGCTTTGTATTCCTTAACTCACTTCTCAATGAAAAAAAACTTTGTTAATTAAGGAAAAAAAAACAACCAACCCAACCTGACATTGATACCCATGGGATCATGTAGCTGCTCTGGTCTCTACTGAGCATTTGAAGGAAACTTGTTAGTGCTCAATCCGTGTACTGGAGTTGGAGGGAGCCTTTCTTGCCCTGCTGGCGTTGGGGGTGCTTGCTGCCAGAGCCACCTCAGGGCAGTTGGGAGCTCTGGGTGCCCCGCGTATATAGAAGTATATATGGAGGTACATGTGTCATTCTCAGTAATTTATGATCTTGCCCAAACCCTGGTGTAGTAATGGACCAGTCATTGTGGAGATGCGTATGGCAGTGCTGGTTTTTGTGGCTGAAAGTTTGCTTAATGGCTTATTCACTTCATCTGAAATAAATAACTTCTCTCTCCCCACTCTCCCTCTCTCCCCCATTCTACATAGGATTTCAGTTGTATGCAAAATACATAATTCTGGTTTTATCTCTCTAGTCATATATCAAAGAAAAAAAAAAAGCCATTGCTGAACAGTTTTGAAAGATTTAACTCCTCAGCTTTTTCTGTGCTTACTAGAATGAGGGTTCAACCTTTGTTCCATAGGTGAATTGGTATTAGCGTTAAGTGTAGTTTAAAGGGGCTGTAGGCAGATTCTTATATCCTGTTGAAATTCTATGTTTTACAACATAGAACCTCAGTATTTTATGGCGAAAACATGTAATCTTATCTTTGTAACAATCTTTGCATCTGTGCTTACTGCACATAAGACTTGTGGCTTTTTACTTGATATTCGAATGCTGTGAAATATTTTATATCTTTTAATGTGTTTTTCTGTTTGATAGCTTTTACCAATTAATTGACAAGATAAATTTGTCAGTTTGAGGTCAACAATGGGAAGTTCTCTGCATAACACAAAAATAGGTAAAACAATTTTTTAGTGTATCTTTTCAGTGACAGACACAATCAAGCAACATGAAACTGTCGTTAAGAAACAGTACTGTAGCTTGACAAGACTTTGTGGAGTTTGACTGGCAACACAGAAAGACTGTCCTTTCCTCACATTAAAAGTTTGTAGTTTTTTCACAATTTTTTACACCCTTAGTTCTGTATCAGTAGCAACTGAAAGACACCCTTTTCAATAGTAAATTCTAGAGTATAAAATTCTAATTTTCTTCACTATGTATATAGACACTTTAGGACCTAGATGCAGCTTTTCACATCAACGCTGATATCTGGCCTAAAATACCCTTTAATGAAATTCATTCCTGTCATCTGCAGTCGCTTTGTGTAATTAAAGCCCCCATTGAAGTCATAAGGTAGGTAATGAAAAAGCTGCAGTCCCGAAACTTTTACTATAAAGGACACAAAAGTACAGTACTTGAGACAGTGCTGTGAATGCTAGCCTCATTTGTGTCACTTCAGGGAACGCTCCCAGGCACGAGCGTGGGTATAGACCTTCAAGGCGAGGTCCAGTAGTTGCTGGTTGTAAGGTTCAAAACTGTGCAGTCCTTTCCCCAGTCTGAGCGTTACCCCCGTTATCTCCTTCCTCATCCACCAAAACCCTGCTTTGTGTGGCAGAATGGGTTTGTCTCCACAGGGGGGGCCCACTTGCTTGCATCGAATGCAAATCAATCTGCACTGACCCTTTCAAATGCGCACGTAACACATACAGCCTGTGTAACTGGTGAGGTGATCAGTTTTATATACATTTGACTGGGAACGGATCAGAAAAGGCTCCTGTTTAAGGTCAGTGTTGTGGCTTACTTGGTAATTGACTGTGGCATTGTGTGTGGCAGGAGGGCTCTGGTCTCAGGGTGCTGTCAGTATTCTTGGAGGGCCAGAGCTAAAGCTGTGAAGCAGCTCTGTATAAACCAAAGCCAGTATCCAGATTTGAGGAACTGGAAGCAGAATACTTTGTTAGACAAGATCTAACTCGTACTAAGCAGTTCACAGTCTGCTGGAAAAGGTGTTTGATGCCTTCTCTGGAATAAGAGGAGAGGATTAGATGGAGCTACAAGGAAAAATTAACGTGATACAGAAAAAAATTAAGTTTGTAAGCTCAGTAAAACTGATCATTCTAGCTCATTAAAAAACTCAGAGATTTATTTCAATGTTAATCTCCACCAGTATTTTGCTTTGTGTAGAAGCTGTTACTGCTTTGGCAATTCTGACAAATCAGAACTTAAGCTTCATCATTTAATACTGCTCTGTTGGATAAACCCAGCTGAAAAGTTAAAATCCAGAACATGACAACATTTAAAATTCTGACCAATTTTATTAGAGTAGTAACATTAGAAGGTAAAAAAAACGGTATGAAATATTAACACTAGCAATGTGGTAATACGTGAAGTAAATTGAACAATCTACTTCATCTTTTTTTACAAAATATAAACAATTACTCCTGCAGTTAATATTATTATTGCCTTATGCATCTGCATCTTTTCTACTTTTTTTAACCGTATCTTCCACGCCACTTTGCAAATTGCGTGTTAATTGTTAAAATTGTTAAAATTGTTAACACTTTAGCATAAAACAGAGAAAATGCTGAATCAAGGCAACTTCAACATAAACTGCTGTGGAACAATCACATTTTGTTTGCATCTAACATATTGATTGTATTTACATTTTAACTGAGCAGTGATTCAATTAACAAACATCGTGATTATCCAAAATATACACAGTATATAAATCCCCTATCAGCTCTGGGAGGGAAAGGCCACCCTGATGGACGAGGAAATCCAGGCAGTGGGAAGCAGTCTTACGAAGATGCTCTCTTCTGTTCAGAAAAGGGAGATTCGTAGGCTTCCATTGGTGGGCAGGTACAAACCAGATGTTGGTCTCCATATATGTCGTCAATGCGAGCAATTGTGGGCCAAAACTTGCTTTCAGGCTTCACAAATGGCTAAGTACAGAAGACAAAACAACTACTTTAATTTTTGTACCAAGCAAATCTACGTAATTGCAGCAGACATTAGGATTTTAAGAATGAGAAATGCTGGAAAAGTCATATTTCAACTCTATTTGCAGTTGCTGAAAGGTAACAAGCATGTATAATAGAGTTAACAGTCAAAAGAATAGTTAGAATTTCAAAAAAGTCCTCTAACAAATGCTTGCAAAGAAGCAGTTGTAATGGGATAAAAGAAAACTATGACCCTATGAAAAACTGGCTTACAGATAGGAACCAAGGAAAAGTGGAGGAGACTACCAAGACCTGTGCTGTTAAATATGTTTATAATACAACATATAAAACAACGTGGCAAACTTCACAGGTGCAGTTAAATTCTTCCTCTTTGAAACAGTACGTAGCAATAAAATAGATGCAATTCAGTTTTAGGTGAGAAAAGTTAGTTACACATACATTTAGCTGTTAAGATTGTGGAAACAATTTTATGTAGTGCTCTGAAGAAGTCTGATGTATCCAGCTCCAGTTTGACCTTTATTCGTAGCCGGCTCACAGTGGTGCAGCTTGCCCCGTGCTGACCATGCGTCTTGTCAAACCCTCATCCAAGTTTTTTGGAGTAGAGCTTTGAACATCAGGACGTGGGACTCTGTTTAGGGAGCCCCCGGTGCAGCATGTCAGAACTGAACGGGCTGCTTCCAATAGGAATATCCAATATCGAAGTGCTGAGATTTAGAAATCCAAGTTTGCACTGCATGTGTAGAGCCTTTTTTTTTAAAGATCTTTTTTCCTTGTCTTGAAAACTAAAAGTAATGGAACTATTGTAGAGCTCACACACATAAAAATCGAGCAACAGCAAAAATGGCTCTGAAGTCTTTATTCTCACCAGATTACTTCATCTCCCAACTGTCCAGAAAACCACAGAGCAAAAAGCACATTTATGTATTACCACACCACTAGGATCCCATTATTTACTCACCAGTGGGAATGCTGCCACTTCTCTGGAATAAGGACGGTCCCATTTGGAAGCAGTGACACAGTTCAGAGTATGTGGTGACATCTACAAGCACAAGACCAGTTTAGGAAATGAAATTCCAGAATTCAGTTGAACATATCAGAGTGAACCCTTCTTCAAGTTCACATTACTACATATAAATAATTACTGTCTACAGAGTCTCTTGAGAATACTGTTTATCTGGGGGGAAAAAAAGCAGATTTAAAAGAGGAAGCAAGTCAGTATCTGGATTTTTTTTCAGTTTGCCTGAAGATACTACCCAGGGTTTGAATATGCTTCCAGCTTTTCACTAAATTCCCTCAGTATTTAAAAAGTCAGTACAGCATTACATGAGTTGAGCAGAACTTGAGGCTATAGCAATTCTGTGTGGCAGTTGCTAAAAGAATTAATTCAATCTTTATTTTACTGTTAGTTTTAACGTCATTCCACTTCCCTTCTTAAACCAGATAAATAAACATCTCTCCGTCATTACTTTGAGATGGCCTCAAAAATTACAGATCATGTGCTTGCATGAATAACTTTTTCTGCTCTGTCAGCAAAGGCCAGACTTCTGACTTGAAAAAGTCAAAATTCCAATTTTGAAAAAGTTTAAGGTTTCTAAAAAAGTCAAATTTCAAGAAGTTCAAGTGTTCACTGTTGCGCACAATTATTTTTGAGAGTACTGAAAGACCAGGAAGCAGGCTCGTGTAGTCTCAAGTAAGTCTCAGGGGTTAAACTGATGCTGGTAACTTGCTCTACCTGCCATCTTACCTTTAGTGGGTTAATTTGAGGGTCCATCCTGCCCTCCTCTATTTCAGCAATTTCCTGCCGAATATTGATCATTGCATCACAAAATCTGTCCAGTTCTGCCTTGTCTTCAGACTCTGTTGGTTCAATCATAAGCGTCCCCGCCACCGGCCAGGACATGGTGGGAGCATGAAAACCTGATGAAGAAGAAATCAGTCAGTGACAGTTGGTTATGAGTGAATATATGCATTAGCTAGCAATAGATTTGCAAATTCAGCCCTTTCTATAATCTGTACAGGACTCCACTCACTGGTAGTGTTGGCAGTGTACTGTAGAAGACGGTACGTTGTTTTTTGACACTGAAGGGTGATGCCATTGTTTTATTTACAATAGAGTTACACACTGATTTTATGAAATGCTCTTAAAACCTGCTCCTTTTGCTTTGTTACTTTTCAGCCTGAAGGATATTGCTTCTTTCCTGGGTTATTTCTGTTCTGCTGCTCACTTCAATAGAAGTGTTTTGTCACTTTACCTTCTTAGGACAAGCTGAACGGCAAGGTGAGATGGGTATAGATTTCTGCACTGGTGAACACGGTAAAATCACCGTGGTCTCTTGTGATTCCCTTCCTGCACTACCACTAATTACAACTTCTCTTTTGCCTGCAGAGGATGGAACTTTACTAAACTTATCCATGTAACTCACCTCCACACCTACTGAAAAGTCTATTTAAAAGTGATGTGTGCTATTTAAGGCCATAGCAACCCACTTACAAAGAGCAGGAACGGTGGAGTTTTTTTGGTATCACAACTGGGCTTTGGATTACTTCACTGATGAGGTGTTACTGGTTATGGTATTAAAAGCTTTTATGTATATTCTTTAGAAGCACAGTTGCAGTTCAGGCAGTTCAATGGGTCATCTTGTGTGGTGGCCAAAGAGTAGCCATGATCAGATTCTTCAGAGCACGTGCACAAAAGTGCCTAAACTGTATCAGGATGGAAGCGTTTCAATCCTATTATCCTACTTCAAAAGTATTTCTTTCTTTTTCTTGTGTTTTATTTTATTGGAATCTTATTAAGCTCATGGCTCCAGCCCACTTGCTCCGATGGTTGAGAGTCATGTAATCACAAATTTGAAAGGGCAGTTTACAAAACTGGGGAGACAGCAGCAGACTTGTAAGTAGCTCCTACAACTCAATTGATGTAAATATCTCTCTAAGCCCTTAATGAACATGAGGAGACTTGAAATGATCATGACAGATTCACCATCCATAAACACAGGACTAGAACGTTTCTGGCTCCCTTTAGGAGAGATTTAGGACATTCTCACACTGTTATTTTTAAAAAAACAGATGTTTTACTTACCATAATCCTGAAGTCTCTTAGCAAGATCTACAGCTTCAATGTTCGCTGTTTTTTTGAAAGGTCTTGTATCCAAAATGAATTCATGGGCTACATAACCTGTAAAAGAAAAAGCGTACACTATGCTTACTTACTAGGAGAACAATGCAATCTGCCAAGAAGCCTACTCTGATTGGTTTTGTGGCAAGCATGGCAAAAAGGCAAATTAAAAAATACCCACTTGGGCAAAATCTCAAACCTGAGAAATCATCAGGTAAGAGAGATACGACTCAGTATTTGAAGACTGGCCCTCTTGAGTCCCATGTCATATTAAGAACAGGCCTTATTTCCAAGATCAGAACTAGGAAAGGGTGGTCAAAGTAGCTCCTGTAATTTACAAGTACTCTGAAAAATAACTGGATTTGTCGGTGGCCCAACAGCATATTGGTCTTAGGCTATCTTGAATTAGCCATGTACAAGATAATCAGTTTCATGTTATGCCACAGAAAAGCTCAAATCTGGTGTTATAGAGAGGCCAACGATGTAAGTTATCTAAATTTATAACAATGATCTTGGAGAACCTTGTTTTGTTTCATTGCTGAATCCTTCAAAATTTGCAACTTCCATTCATTTCTGTGAGGAAATAATATATTCTTTTAAAGCCCAACCTACAGGTCTAGCCAAGGTGCAGTCTGTTAAATTTAAAACATATATTTTGAAGAGCACACATATTGTACTCAAACGTTCTTCGGTGCCATTCAACTTAAACAAGCAAAACAGCATTCTCTGATAGTTATGCTACTGGAACAGATAATTCTCACGTCTTACACATTGCTCCTGTCCTCCTGCAAGACTGGGGAGCTGTAGCAAGGAATTAGAATGTAGCTAAAATATTTTGCATTGCCAAGGGGATTCTCCCCTGTCTCACTGAG
>NW_009649706.1:614839-637325 GCF_000708025.1 Charadrius vociferus
GCAGTAAAAGTGTGCAAGGGAAAATACAGGTCTAAAAATTGCTTCCAGTTCTTAAATTGTTGTGCCATTGGTTATGGGAGATTTGGAGGTCTCAACTTTGTTGCTTTTACTTTTTCTACTGTTCATTAATCTGCTACTAGACTTCAGGGAGAACAATCTGATGCCAAGGTTTACTCCATCTTCTGTCATCATTTCAGCTAATTACAAACAGGCATTTTTTCTTTGACTTCCAAGTATCTCAGTTTAATTGCAATACCTCCACAGAAGCAGTGTGGCAGGTTGTTTCTCTCCTTGTGAACAATATCAAGAGAAGTTTTGAGGTGCAGCTGTCCCGTAGCATTAAAAAAGAACCATATTGCAAGCCAACTTCTACACTAGGAAAAAAAACTTCAGCTTTGTAGAAGAAAACAAATTGTCCAACACTTGCCTTTTGCTCCTCTGAAAAGGATTTTGTAGTGCTTCTCTAGCCTCTTCGCCATGTAGTTTGCATTTAGTATAGCAATCTCAGAAGCATGTTTCAGACCCTTTGCTCCCATTGTCTGAAAGAGGAGTAACATGAAGAAACAGATCTAAAAACACTCCCAAGCAAGCTAAGTGTGTTCTTGTACTGGCAAGCATGACAAACAACAGCACCTTAATGCATCTGGCTAGTTTTAAGGCAGTCACACTGCTATTACACTCTTCCACACTACACTCACAGAAAAGCCCTGGGTATGACTTGAGAGCAACTTTAGTGTACGTGGCTTATGAGACTGCTTACTGTATAAGAGTTTTTGTGCAAAGTCAACAAGTGAAAAACCCAAACCTTTCCACAAAATGAGAAGCTCTGAAGTGACTAGGAAAAAGTGAGCAGATCTCAAGAATGTCATCAGCGCACTTGTAAGAACTGCACACACTGCCTGTCACACACTGCCTGTCACCATCCTTACGGCCAGGGAAAGAGTATCCAGAGAGCTGCCCCAAAAAGCTGTGTGTGCTGTCTGTACAGATTATCCCACCAACGCAGACTCTGCTTGCTGGTGTCATGTCACAGATGATACTGTGCCTTAACAAAGCCCACAGCCAAATGAACACAGATGCACTTATTTCTCTGTTAAGGTGCTGCAAAGCGACAGTGCCAGAATGGAGCTGTGGTTGGATTTCTTAGTACTGCACTTAAAAGTTAAGCTGGCAAAGGAGAAAGCCAAAATAGTCTTCAAGGTAGTCCCTTTAGATAGGACAGTGTAAACAGATGGCACTTTGCATTGTGAAGAAACAGCTTCCCTTAAAAACTTACTACAGTTTAAATATTCTGTTATAGAAACCAGCTTAAAATCACAAGTGATTTTTACCCACAGCTGGAAAGCCACCATGGAAGTTGTACCAGCTCGTATTTGCTTATTCCAGTTCCAGAAGAGCTGGTTTCCTGGGGAGTGGAAATTTCCATGGTTAGAGTATCAAACTGGCTGCAGGGTACTCTGAGTGACACTGCCCTTACGTTCACCATTACAATGCTTTCTCTCACAGAAGGCTTTAAATGTTGCTCAGAGCCCCAGCGCACCCTCTTCTCAAACAGAATTTGAATCTACACTCATTTTCGTTGTCTGGGTAATTCCATATATGTAACCAGATATTTGCAGGCTTATCATTAAATTGAAAAATTATATAGATCACAATCAAATTGCTGCATATCCAAAATGAAAACTAAGTTCAGATTTCAAAATCAGTAAAATCCCCTGGCATTAAACAGATTCTGGAAAGTTAAATGTTACATACAGGTCAACTATCACAATACTGCAGCATACAACCAAAAATACTCTTGGAAGAACAATAATTACCAAGCAGCTTTTAAACATGAAAACTTCAACAGTGGAGGGGCAAGGCTGATTGCTGCTTTCTGCCTTGTGTCCACTTGTCTCAAGAATTATTACAGACGAGAGACAGAAGAATTAAGCAAGCTGCATAGATACAGCAGTTGTCCTGCCATCTTCTCCTATTGCAACAGATGGCAATAGGCAATTTCATTGTCCTGCTGGAAAACAAGAAGATTCAAAGGATGTAAGTAACCGATGACGATGCTGTCGTCTTCTTCATTTCAGTCTGTGCAAACATCTTATGATGCATTACTCTTGAACCTGTTCATGTGGTTCCAGTGGCGCTCAGACTTGCTGAAACAGAAAAAACCCTCAGCTGATACTCCTTACAGAAGTCTACACACCTTGATATACACCCAGGAGATTGGCAATATAGCACTGGAACCCCAAGGTGCAGCACTGACAGTACCCAAAGGACATGCATCCTTATCCGGCTGTATTTTGATGACAGGGTGGGTAGGCAAGTAGGGAGCCAAATGTTTCTTCCTAAAACAAAAACATTAATTTTAGAACTTAAATGTGTGTTCCTGTTTTACCATTTCCAGACAATTTCAGCAGTCTCTTCCCTTTATCTTCCTTCCAAACACAATCCTCCAGGAACTCTGGCCGGCCTATGTTTTCTTCAACAGGAACTGGTGATAATGGAGGATGGCACTCAGTTTTCAACCTACCACAAGATATTCATGCAGCTATCCAAATCAAAATAATTTTTTTTTTAGAAGATTAAAGATTATTTTCTTTTAAAGAAAAATGATTTCCGTATAGGATAGACACATGTAGTTCATGTACCACTTCTGCGTTCTGGACTACGTACAACATCAGCCCTCAAAGTCCACAGATCATCTCTGCATTTACTCAGAAAACAGACTGCTGAGCTAGGTCTACCATACACGCTGAAGGGCCAGCATGAAAGTCAGGGTTTGGGGATACATGTGAACCTCACCATTCATGAGATGAGCACATGACTATGCTGGAGAAGGACAAAAGTTTACAAACATCAGTACACCTCTCCCATTCATGGCTTAAGTGAACTGCCAACCAAGATTCACTACAGGATTTATTATTTTTTTTTTCTAAGAAAAGGCTAGTAAAGAGATACCCACACTCCAATTGGTCCCATTCCAGGTCCTCCTCCTCCATGGGGAATGCAAAAGGTTTTGTGAAGGTTTAAGTGAGAGACATCAGAGCCGTAGTCTCCAGGACGACACAGACCCACCTGTGAAGGGAATACTCTGTCTCAAAATACTCTTTACATGCCATTTTAAGACCTATTACTTCATTCAAGAAAAACAGGTTGAAAAAGATGTTGTATGTTTTTCTGTTTTTCTTTAACATGATGCATCATAAACAAGAATTGATGCAAACAATTTTTTGCTTTAGGAATTCTTACTCATATCTGTAAAGAATGTCTTTACAAAGATTAGGCAGACTAAGCTAATTTCTGTGAACAACTCATACATATTACAACACATTTCAGGGCAAAATCAGATACAAGAGAATTATTTTCACCATCTAATTTTTATTACTGTCCTTGGAAACCTCACCTCCTCCCCTAAACACTGTGCCATCTTGTGAGGAAGCTGTGTTATGGCCTGAACTGAGTACTGCTGTGCTATTTTTATTCCAAGGAAATGTACATTCCCAGTTGTAATAAATCCACCTAGGAGACTTTTTACCTGGGCATTCATATTTGCTCCGTCTAAGTACACCTGGCCTCCATGTTTGTGAATCAGATCACACACATCTCCAATCTCTTCTTCAAAGACACCATTGGTGGAAGGGTACGTGATCATGATGGCTGCCAAGTTCTCTTTGTGCTTGTCCACCTGGTGGCAGGGAGGGAGAGAGAAAAAAAAAGGTCATTGAGGCTCCTAAAGCTTCTTAAGAGAAGATTTTTACAAAAACATGTAATTATAATTCATCAAGTGTTAAAAGATATATGTATAATAGTAATTTCTGGGACGTTAAGACAAGCCAAGTGAAACCTGTGGCTTTCAAGGTAATGTGATCTAATGACCACCCCCCTACTTACAGCAATATAGTTCTATGACTACCATAAAAGCCTGCTCAGATATGTATTTTTGGAAACCTGTCCTGCTAATCCCTTAGATTCCCACAAATCACCTGCAGACAATCTACTAAAAAAAGTGAAAAAAGTTGCCTAGCAACGCCTTCCCCAGCAGAGGTGGGCTTGAACTTCGCTAAGTGAAGGCTGAAGTGCAGTTTCAAATGCTTCACACTCATGAATGTGCTTCACTCATTTCAAATACTAGATGTAGACCAAGAAGGTCTGCTGTAAAAGAGCCTACTGTGTAGAAAGAGTCCCTGAGCCACTCCTGCACCGCAGATCCTCAAATTAAAGGAAATCTCACAAGTGTCACATGGCTAGTGTCCAAGTGAACAAAAAAATGAAAGAATTTCTTACCCTTTGCAAGCACATATTCAGTATTACTGCCCTGTTTTCTCTCAAAGAAAAATCTGATTCAGCTGCCAACACTATCACATGTAGAGGAGAAGGAGCGTTCCTTCCTTGAAAATTAAAAATAATTAAATACTCACCATTGCTTTTAAATGGGAAATATCAATGCTCCCATTTTTATCCACTTCAATTGGCTGAATCTTCATCCCTGCCATTTGTGCACTTGCTGGATTTGTACCATGAGCAGATTTCGGAATAAGGCAAACCTTAGGAGGGAAAAGGAAGCAGGGGCTAAAATATAACTAGTTAAAACTCAAACTTAGCTGCATCAAATAACTGACAGTAAGGCACTTTGTTTCCATTAGATGGTCTCTACTGCATGTTCCATAGAGATGCTGAGGCAAATGTTAATTACTTTAAGAGCTGTTTCAAGGAACTGACCCATCTGTCTCGGCACCTGGATAATTTGCTCTTCTTGCAGTGAACTGTCAATGTTCTACGGTGTAGCTGTGCTGAAAGGAAACACAGGGATGCCAGCTGGGAACCACTGTGGCACATCTGTAGTTATTTTAGCTGCATAGCAGAAATGCAAAGTGAGCCTAGACTGCCACCCAGTCTTGCTGGGTCGCATCTGCAGCTGCTGGATGCAGAAGTTACTGATCAGGCAACAAAGCCGTCAGATGGGAGCTGCCAGTTGATGTCGAAACTTTTTTTCCCACGAGAGGGCACCAAATCCAAGTGAGGCCGACTGCAAGAAGCCTGATCTCCCGTTTTACTTACTTTCTCCAGCCCAGAAGAAAAGGTCACTTGAGCTGAAAAGGTCAACATTTTCTGGGCTTTCTTCTTTTTTTTTTTTTTTTTTCTCAAGATTATCTTGATTTTACTGTAACATCTGGAATCTGTTAAGAGCGAGTAACTGCAGGCAGCCCGCAGGCTGTCTCTTCTGTGCAGTTACCCTCTGGGCAATTCTGAGTATAGAAGCACCACAGACACAGAAGCCCAAGGAACTTGCACAGAATAAAAGAAGCAGTAAAGCATACGTGGACAATCAGAAGATAACTGTCCAAGGAATAAAAATTCAACCTAATTTCACTTCCCACTGAGTAAAACTACTCAGAAAACAAAGCTTGCAATTGTAAGGAGTAGCTGATTTCCAACGAGCTGGAGGTGATCTGGATGCCACAAAGAAACAAAGACAGAACAAGACAACATTCACTATTCAATTTTAGGTAGTTTCCTCACACAGAGGTTATAGTTCCCAGGAGGTCAGGGCACTGACTCTTCCATTTTGAGAAGGCAATTGAGTTCCAAAGCTAAGTCTAAAATCAGGTTCAGAAAATAGGGATATTATTGCACTAAGGACTTTTTTCCTACTGTTTAAAGCCAAGTCTATGAGTGTATGAAAGAGGAAGATCTAACTAATTTCAGATGTCCAAGAAGTTTTTGATGTCATCCCAAAAAATGTTCCTAAACTAATTTCCAGTGGGGTAAGTGGGAAGGTTCACATGGAAAAATATATTATGAAAACACAGAAAAGAAACAAAAAGATAAATAGCCAGTCTGAACCGTGGAGAAAGGTAATCCTAACGGAACACTATAAATATCTGTGCTGGTTCCTTAGCATTTCCACTTACTCATAACTGGTTTATAATGGAGACATACAGTGAAATGCCAAATATCTTGTTAATACAAAATCACTCAGGTCACTAAAAGAACCGATTGCATAGTTCAGAACAGAACCCACAGTACTGAATAACAGCATTCAAAACAGAATATACTGGAGCCAGACAGATCTAGGTTATTACACAAGAAAACAGATCTTCACAATACATAACTGGGATCATAGTTTTGAACCTATCTCCACTCAAAAGATCATGCAGTGTTGGGGGAAAAAAAAGCAACTGCATTAAAAACTAGAAAGGCAAGAGAGAACAAAGAAAAAGGAATACAGAAGCTCTGAGGATAACCAAAGCTATGGGATGGCTTTTTTGAGAAGGATGGACAAATAACTAGAATCCAACTAGGAAGACAGAAATAAGGATGGGTAAGGATAACAATAAAAATCCCAGAATTAATACATGATATGCCAACTGTGAAGACGGAAGAACTGTTCATCATCTTTCAAGAGTGAGAGGGTATTAGATGAAATTGTAAGATGTCAAGTTCAAAAAAATAAGAGGAAGCATTTCTTATGAAGAAATATGATTATATGACAATGGGTGATGAAGCCACAGAATGTTTTCTCCAAGATACTGTAAATATCAGAAGCTTCCTCATAAGAGGTCAAGTGATCAGATTTAATTGCAGAAAAATGCAGAAGCAGTGCCTTTGGATTCCTTTGGATCAGGAAGTTCCCAAACCACAGATATGTAGAAGCTGGAGCCGTATGCTGGGTAAGTATCAGTGTATATTTGCTTTGTCCATGTACTCCTTGCTGTAAGAGGAGTCTGTCCGTCTGATATTGACCACTGTAGGACTGGATGCTGGGACTGACAGACTTTCGGTCTGGGCTGGTCTGGCTCTTCTCTTATCACAAACAGGCAATCATCTCTCCCTAATGAAATTTACTACCACCGACTTCTCACGTTTACATATTTTTAGCCTATTTCAATTCCAATGTATATGTAAAACCTACAATTAACAGCCTTTCTCCCAGACATCACAGATTTTTCAGAAAGCATGTAAAGGAACAATATTACTTTCAGATTTTTCAGCTGTCAGTGCCTCCCATTAAATGCAAATAAAGAATTCCCTTTAAAAGAAAATTAGAATTCAAAATTCTATTAAATATAGTGTACTAGTAAGAACTGATTCCTCTTTGGGGTTAACTACAGTTGTATCACCTCTCAGGTTTACAGGAACTCTCTTTTGTCAGGTTGCAATGGTATAGCTGAGAAGTGACTCCTTGAGGTCAAAGTTTCAGGTAGGCAGCACAGAAGAGAATATAAATCAAGCCTTTAGACTGTAGTGTTACCAACTGAAGATGGTCCTCAATGAATCAAAACTGATTTGCATCTACAGTTTTTGTGGCCCTTGTGAAGCAAGATTACCTCCATATATCCTACAGAAATTTATTTGAAACAGTTTGAATGGACAAGAACTGAATGAACCTAGAGACTTCTATGAGTAGGTACCAAGGCATACCAGAGGCTTGTCTGCTTTTTTTTGTCAGGAGTAGCTTTACTAGGAAACAGCTGATGTTGTAAGCAGTGCAAGCTTTAGATAATCAGTTCCCATTCCCTTTGTAACTGAGAAAGCTGGAGAGGGAGTGTCATACCACCTTGAAAAAAAACCAAAAAACCCCGTCATTGCCCATTTTCTAGATGACATTGTCATCTAGGCCTAGCTCCATCTCACTGAAGATCTGAATCACTGTTTCACATTCATGAATAGCCTGTGCGATGGCTTCAATGGTTAGGTCTGTTCCTTGATCATGAGCCCATCTGTAGGTTTTAGGTCTCTCCTTAAATGCCCTGATGTTCCATCGGCCCACTGAGCTATGAATAACTCATCCTTAAGTTCCCAGTCCAGGTCTACCTGAGTCACTGCAATTCTGGCAGCCTGGTCTCCCTGCTCGTTGTTTTGGTGTTCTTCAGTGGTGCTGCCCTTGGGCTTGTGAGCATCTGTATGACAAGTACCTTTACAGTAATGCTTTCTACCCAGGCAGCAATGTCTTGCCAGAAGGCAGCAGTCTGGATGGGTTTACCTCTGTGCTGCTGGGTGGTCTGTTTTCAACAATGCAGTCAGCCTCACAGGACATTTGCCACCACCCATGAGCCACATTTGATACTGAGTACTGGCTGCTTTTCTCATTCAGCTATCTCTAGGTCAAACTTCTGCAAACTGGCTTAACTTGCCTTCTCCTTTGATGGCTTTGACAACTTGTTGTGTAGGACTCTACACAGCAGCCTTCCACTTCTGATGGTTTCCTACAACACAACAGGATCCACTGGTAAACAGGTCATACTGCTTTTCACCTTCTGATAAATCATTAGATGGTGTCACTTCTTGCACATGAGTCACCTCCTCGAGTGATGCTCTGAAATGTATGCCTTCTGATGAGTCCATGATCGCTTCCAGAATTCCTGGGTGGCTGGGGTTCCCCATCCAAGCCTGCTGCATTGAAGCAGCTCAGCCCTGCTCATGCGCTGCTAGTATCTTTTTCAGTCAAAATGTAGTAGGACCTGGATCCTCAACACCCCCGGCTTCAAAACCCTAAAGGCTGACCTTGTATTTCTCCAGTTGTTTTCTGTCAGAGGCTACAGTGCCAAAATAGTTCTTCTTTAGGGTCACTCACTAGAGACGGCTCATAAACTGACTGTAACCTGGCATACACGTGCATTCTCCAGTAATCCACAATGCCTAGACAAGCCTTTCTTGTTAGCTGGTGGGGACATAGTTATTAACTTACTAATTACAGCCGCAAGGGCGTGACAACGTCCATCTTGCCGTTTTAGTCCCAAGAACTGGATAACTGGGTCTTCTTTGACCTTGCTTTGGCTTTATGGCAAAAACAGCTTTCCGAATGATGTGGATGACTCTTTTCCCCTTCTCAAACACTTCCTCTGCTGTGTTGCCCATATAATGATGTCATACATGTATTGCAGGTGTTCAGGGGCTTTACCCTGTTCCAGTGCAGTCTGTATCAGGCACAAACTGATCGGCAGGTAGGGCAGTGCTTCCAGCCCTGGGGCAGTCAGTTCCAGGTGTTGGACAGCCTGCCACATGAAAGCAAACTGTGGGCTACACTCTGCTACCAAAGGGATCAATAAAAATGCTTTGGCAATATCAGTTGTGGCATACTGCTTGGCCACCTTTGACTCCTGTTTACATGGGAGTTTTAGCTTATCCCACACAGCAGCACTCAATGTTGGCATCACTTCGTTCAGGCCATGAGAGTCCACTGTTAACCTCCACACTCTGTCAGACTTTTGCACTGGCTTTATGGCACTATTTAAGCGTTATTAAGTCTTGTTTATCACTCCTTGGCTCTGCAATAGATGAATCATCTTATGGATGTTAACCAGGGACTCTCCGTTGGTGCGACACTGCCACTGGTGCACCATCATGGAGAGGCCAGGCAAGGTAGGCAGTTCATCTAATCTTGTTTGTGTTCACTGTGGCTACTCCAAAGGCCCACAAGTACCTTCGTGGGTCCATGAAACACCCTCTCCTGAGGTAGTCTATGCCAAAGATACACAGAGACTCCAGGACATCACGATAGGTTGCTTCTGCCATTTGTCCCCTGTTAGGCTCACCTCAGCCTCCAACACAGCCAACTGTTGGCATCCCCCTGTCACTCCACAAATCCAGATGGGTCCTGCCCCCTCCTACCCTGATCGCATTATGGTATACTGTGCACTAGTATCCACCAAAGCCTCATACCCCTGTGGATCTGATGTACCAGACCACTGAATCCATACAGTCCATTAAACTTTGTTATCCCCTTCCTCTGCCTAGCCAGAAGCAGGGAGTCTTTACTCCCAATTGTAGTATTTACTCTCTGACTCCTGTAGTGTCACACCAGAAGTCCCTTTACCACACTCAGGAGGAGAGGTACTTTCGACGCTTATTCTGTGTCTGGGGAATTGCTGGTTGCTCTCCACTATCTTGGCAGCAACTGGTGCAGCAGCCTTCTTGGTTGGTCCCTTCTCAGCAGCTGTCTTCCCCTGCAGTTCAGGTACATGAGTTTCTAGCTCTGAGGTGAGAGCACTGTCCCTTTTCCTCACGTCCTAGCTCAGCCACGCAGGAAGAACCAGAGGGTGCTATGTGGTGTGCACCTGGGGCACACCTCCTGCCTCTGGCAGGGGGAGGCAGACTCCATGGGGCACCCTTGACAGCCAAGATACTGCTTGTGAGGATGAGAACAGGAGGGATTCTCTTTGAAATACCCTGGAACCCGCAAGAGTCTCTCAAAAGTTGGTATCCCAAGATGTGGCCTGTCCATCATCACCATTGAGTTGGTGTATGATACTGGTGCATTTTCCACAGACGTCCTCTACGTGGCCCATGTGCACTGGATGTCATGCCAATTTGTGGAGACCTGTTTGTTGTCCAGGTCACTGTAGACCACCTCTACCACTGCTAATTCTCATTAGATACTGAAAACCTTCCTCAGCAGAAGTTCAACCGCCTCAGTATTTGACAAGATCACCCTTGAGAGGACACATCACACCTAACAGGGACCACCTCCAGACGCTGCAGATTGTCAACTCTCCTCTGATTTTTTTGTTGATTCCCTTGTTCCTTCTCACGGATCCCAGCTGCTGGGCTTCCCTACCCTCAATTCCTGACTATCCCCTCCAGCATTTAAGCAATCAGGCAGCAATATGCTTGCCTGGCTGGCAGCCATAATTTTTCCGCGTATCTTGGAGCTTGTTCAGGGTTAGAGATGGAGTGGTTTCTGCCTCTTGTATAACTTCTACTGCTTCTTCCTTATGTTTCCTTACCAAAGGCTTCCTGCTCAGACCCCTTCTCCTTCTCCTCCTCCTTTACTAATTTATGGTACACTCCTGTTGACCCCCACTGCTAGTGCTTCATTTTTACTACTGGGGCAATCACTGTGGTTGAGGTTTGGGTCCCTGTCTCAACCTTTGTGTCCTTAGAGGTAGAGGCCCGCTTTCTCCTGGTGCTGTGACGGTGCTAGACAGAGGCCCAACAGGGACAGCCCAAGCCCCAAAACAGTAGCTGCTGGATCTCATCGGGGCAGGCAAGGCACCCTTCCATCAAGTGATGTGCCAATCCAAAGGAATTGCATGCCTGTTCAACTGTAAAACCCCAGGTTACAGGAGGTGATAACAGCCCTAGGCACCTGCCCAAACCCTCCTACACACCCGTCACCCGGGGATCAACGGCCTCAGGGCACATTTCTCTGTCAGCTCAACAACAAGTTGTTTACTCTTACACCAGGTCTCTTACGCCAGGACCAAGCCAGGTCACAGACACCCAACAACAAGCCAACAATGTTAGATAATAGGATCAAACACGTTACGTAAGAATGTACAAAAGCCTGAGGAGCCCACGCAACTGAGCTGGACACAACCCCAGAGGAGAAGAGGGAGGTGTAGTCCCTTGTTCTCTCCACAGGGTAGCTCACGCAGCACAGGAATGGCATCACAGCCAGGGCCATAAGCCAGGCCAGGCATAGGGCCATTAGTTTTATCAAAATGTTTCCAAGCACAGAAAAAATACATTGATAAGCAGCACAGCAAACAGCAAGAGCTGAGAGCAGCCATTAAAAAGCCCTAGACTCTAACACACAATCAGGCAAGCAAGTTCTGTCACCCACACAAGAGCCTACCAATTAACAAATTAACATGCTCAGATCAAAACTGTCATTACCTCAACCCCCATGCTAAAAAGGACTCCAATGGGTTGACCTGGCCAACGGCCAAACACCCACACAGATGCTCGCTCACTCCTGTCTCCCATGGGACAAGGGAAAAATAGAAGTAAGGTGAGAAGATCAACGGATTGCAAGAATGACAGTTTAATAGGGAAAACAAAAGCCGCATGCCTGAGCAAAGCAAGAAGAGGAATTCATTCATTACTTCCCATGGCCAGAGAGATGTCCAGCCAATTCCTGGAAAGAAGAACCTCAGCACATGTAATGGTTGCTTGAGAAGAAAAATGCCATAAACATGACCTTCCCCACTTTATCCTCCTTTCCCTGAGCTTTTATTGCTGAGCATGCCATTATATGGCATAAAACATCCATTTGGTCAGTTTGGGTCAGCTGTCCTGGCTGTGTCTCTCCCAACCTCTTGCCCACCCCCAGCCTACTCCCCTGAGGGGGACATGGGGGCAGGGCAGAGTGGGAAAGACAGAAAGGCTTGACACTGTGCAAGCACTGTTCAGCAATAGCCAAGACATCCCCATGTTATCAACACTGCTTTAGCCACAAATCCAAACCACAGTACCGTACAGGCTGCTACGGAGAAAGTTAATTAACTGCATCCCAGCCAGACCCAGTACAATCACCCCTTCAGGGAGTCCCTTTTCCTCATTCCCACTGCCTGTAAAGACTTTTAAGATGGTATCCATGATCCATGAGAGAAGCAGGGAATACTGAAATCTTGTCACAGATGAGGATACACAACCTAGTTTCTCTCTCTCTAGGTGAGTCTTAGCTGCTGAATCAACTCTCTCCACTTCCCACCCAAAGTTCTTCCCCACACGAGTGTTGACACTTACAGTTCTATGACGTTCTCCTTTTGCATTTAAGTAAGCTTTGATTGCAGCTAAACCTGCATACTCTCCTTGGGCTCCACTGCAAAAGGAACACAAACCCTGTTACACAAGCACACAAACCAGAAAGTGCCAGCTGTCTACTGAAACTTCAAAATTGTCCAGCCCTAATCCTTCTCAACAGCTTTAGGCAAGTGTCAGCAAATTAAAAGAAGCACATCCCATGGATTAAATTAAAAATGGACAAGCATTAATTAACATTGCCTCTTTTGCAAACAGTAGATGGAAGAAGTTATGCCATTTTATGTACTTAAACTACGATGTTCAATCCTTATGGTGACTGAGTTGATTCCCATTTCTGCATATAGCAGGGAATTACATGCTTGACTACAGAGAGGCAAACTAATACTGAAATGCATAGTAAAGCATACATAGTGAAACATAAGAACTCTTTCAGTGACATCCTAAGTGTCAGAGTAAGTCCTTGCTGCTCATTTTCTATCAAAACTACTAACGGGCATAAACAGGCTGCAGCAGTACTCATTCAGCTCTGCTTTATTTATTTCAGTGAGCATGCAGATCCCAGGCATTCTTCAGTCAAACCTAGTATTACCTAGTGCATTAAATATCAGTTTCCACAATTATATAGTTGCCAGTTCATACAGCTTATTCCTATTTCAAATCTTTAATTTTAGTTTATAGGATGGTATCAGTAACATCACCATTTTAAGCAAACAATGGTAGAGAGGAAAACATGGGAAAACATATTAAAAGAATACAAAAGACAAAATCATTA
Organism: Charadrius vociferus; assembly: GCF_000708025.1. Lineage (NCBI taxonomy): Eukaryota > Metazoa > Chordata > Aves > Charadriiformes > Charadriidae > Charadrius > Charadrius vociferus. The sequence goes on from NW_009649706.1 coordinate 628,095, forward strand.
AACTGGAAGAAATGAGAAGAGACAAAATAAAGTTCTGCAGTTTTGAAAAAACAAATCTTGTTTTCATAATCTTGCATTCAAGGCTTCTCTTTGTCAAATTTAATTTTAGAAACATCTTTCATTTTGGCTTGCATATTTGCTTTAGAGATAAGGTTTTGGACTCATGTTAAGGAGCAAATGTTCAGAAGAAAGTTTCCTACCTGTTTGGTTGGAAGGAGATTTTGTCATAGCCAGTAATCTCACATAGGTCCTTCTCTAAATCCTTGAAAAGCTGTTGATACCCTTGAGCTTGATCCAGGGGCACAAATGGGTGGATGTTGGCAAATTCTTTCCATGAAATAGGCTATGAAAAAAAAAAAAAGCATGTGCTGAAACAAAAAAAATCTGCAGAAAACTGTTATTGAAAACTATGAAGAAAAGAAGCTGCCCTGTGCTCAAATAAAACCCAAACATTTCTTATGCAGCAAGACAAGTTCCCAACTCACTGTAGGGTGGTATCCAGTAACATTTTTTTTTAACATTCAGAAGATGCTTAAAAATCCTTAGGTTCTCCTTCTAGGTCACTTACCCTTACGTAGAGCTGTGGGATCACATGGCAAACAGAGAGGAATCACATGGAATAGCATGTAATACTCGGTTTGTTTCACAGTTTTGTCGCTATCCATTTGAATTAGAAGGGAATATACAAGACAGAAACCAGTGAAGGGAGAAGACATACAGAAGGCAGTGACAGAAAGGAGACAGAGGAAACCCAGTGAAAGAAGAAGCCAATAGGGAGAGAGCAGAGGCAGCTCAATCAGAGTCAAAAAAGTCATTTGGTACCCGAACAGCCTGGCTAAGGCTCTGCTTTGTTTGCTGCCAGCTAGACAAATGAAGATATCTGGGGATTCCAGCTCCTCACCTGGGGAAAAGGAGTCCTATCCTAAGAAATAGCAAACTGACAAAGACGCATGCATTGCCAGCCCCACCTGACTCTTTCCGTACTTCTGAGGATTTGACTGTAAGATTTGTAAAGCAGATAGAAGTTAGGTACCACAACACCGCATGGGGAAACAGGACTGTGGTACCTAATTCCAAAAATTATTTTAAATATTTTCTTCAGAATGGAGTCTTCAAAGCCACTCACTCTCCTGCTGTTGGTGCACTCCTACTGTGTTTATCAGAGCTTTTTTCCTAGTGGAAAAGAGAGCTGATGACTTCAGCTAGTTCTGAAACTGCCTTCTCCGCTGGACTACTAGATCAAAAGCGGTCTTTACTTCTCTACAATGACACTGGCTAGATAGTTCATTCATGTGGGTCTCAAGTAAGATAGTATTATTGCAACTTACTGTAAGTTCAGCTGAACTATTGAGCTTCATTGTGCAGGAGCCCTAAAAATACAAAACCACATTAGTCAGTATTTATTAAAATACATAAATGTGTATGTAAGTAGCTATTTTTTTCTCTTTTTGGTAAATACCTACCAAAGGAATCATGCTGTGAACAAGGGAAATATCTTTGTTTTCCAATCTTTTCATGTACCGCACGATATTTGTCTCAGAGTGATAGCTGCAGAACACAAAATATGGTGTTAAGGCAAGTAGATTAGTTATACCAACTGGTTGATCTGTGCTCTAACACAGGAAAACCCATTTAAAAAAATTAAGACTGAGGATAATTTTTAATATATGCTAGGTACTTCTTTCCAAATTGATACTTTATGCGTGCTAATAGCAAATGCCCATTACCATTTGCTCAGAAATTCTATCAGTAAATGTGGAATATAAGGGCTCTACTAAGTCTGCTGATACTACATCCTCGAATAATAGCTTGAACAACATAGCAGATTAATCGAAAAACACATCCCCCGTGTGATCATGAGTATTGCTTTGTCCAATTAAAATGTGAATAGATATCTAAAAATGCTACTAAATAGATTATTTCAGAGTAACAAGTGACTGTGTGTACAGCTACAAAACTGACCTCAACTGACTCCAATACCACTTTTGAAAGGAGATAATTTCAGACTCCGTTAAAATACCAGATATATAGCAATTTCACAAACCTGTTGAAAACCTGATGTGTCAAGAATTTGGAAGTTCTCTTAAACGGGCTGCTAAGGATGCCTTTGGTTTCCTCGCCCATACCCTCAGCAATTAGCTCCTTTGACACAAAGAAACATGGAGTCAAATACTTTCATGGAAATTTCTCTTTTCACAGTCAATTTCCATCAGAACTAGCTTATACTACCAGCTTACCACAAGATTTAATCAGCTTTTTAATTAAAAAAACCCCTTTATTAGCATACATAACTGTATATATCTAGCATGACAACAGCATTATATTAAAACTGGGTACAGATGTCTCAGTAGTCCTCATCTTGGAAATAATGCTGCTAATTTCTAATGACATGCAACAAAAATTCCAGTGGAAGAGAAATAATTGACCACCATGCCTTAACCCTCACAAAACAAGTAACAGCTTAAACACAAGGTGTCCAAGCTGATCAAAAGGACTGTCACAACAAGAAAATGGCACTACTTGATTACATAAATCATTGTTATTTCATACTGCCTTTTTCTCTAAGAGAGGATCTGAAATTCTCAGTATTTAACAAATGGTCATCATATAGACACCCACTGTCCCAAGAGCAGTCTTGCTTTTCACTAAACTTCTGAAACATTCACATAATTTAATCCGTATGATCTATTGTCTACTTACAGCTGAAGACTCGCAACCAAAAATCCATAATATGTCATCTAGGTCTTTCTCGTTTACAGTTTCATCAAGGGATACTCCAAGCTATGGATAAAAACAACAGTAATTCCTCAAAGCTTTTAATTCCAGAGGCATAGTGTATTTGTTCTGGTCAAGAAAAAACATTCCAGAAACACAGGAGGAAAAAAAATCAAAAAATCAACCTATCCAACAATATGTGAATGTCCTTTTATCTAATACATACATAAATTTATTTTGTTTACATACCAAACCACTGCCCAGGGAAATGGTGGAATTGCCATCTCTGGAGGTATTTAAAAGATGGGTAGACATGGTGCTTAGGGACATGGTTTAGTGGTCATTTTGGCAGCGTTAGGCTGATGGTTGGACTCTATGACCTTAAAGGTTCCTTCCAACCTAGATGATTCTATGATAAAATTTTCCAATTCATACCTTTCCCCTGCTAAACCATCCAAGCCAGATGGCTTACACGCTTCAAGACTTGTGACCTCGCTGTTAATGTTTTTGTTTTCCATTTAATAGGAAAATTGCCCATTTTGCTAGACCACTCCCTCCCGCCTTCTCATTTTACAGAACATATTAGACTTAGCCAAAAGTCCTTAGTGCCTACCAAACTGTGGTTTAGATTTCAATTGTCTTTAAACACTGCCACAAAACCTGAATTTGGGAGGTCACCTTGCATTTCATCATTAAGTTTTAGAGTCTCTCCACTCTTGCCCTTAGTGGCATATTTAACATGAAACAGTTAGTTAGATAATCTTTTTAAATAGGCATAAAATGCAAATACAATGATTATTTCTGGAAGTTTAGTACATCACTTAACAACTTCATTCTTTATGTTATCTTTACAATTGACTGATGTATTCACTTCTTGACAATTGACAATTGACTTCTTGAGCAAATTACGAGAAGTCTTAAATAATTTTATTCTGTTTAGCACATGTAATGACTAGAAACTTAATGCAGACAAAGTCGTACTACAAAATTTTGGAAAGGTTTAGGGAGTTGCTTACTCTGCCATCACTATAAATCCGAAGATTTATCTTTCTAAGAGCTGCCCTGTCCAAAACCTCTTTGACTGAGCATCCACATGTGATCGTCAAGGTATCGAAGAACAGATCATGATGTAGTTTATGACCAGCTCGCCTCAGACCTATAAAAAGCAAATTAATTCTATTAACTGCATACTGTATTGCTTGCTTACACAGTACTTGCATAAAAACACTATCAATCTCATAAGTAAATGATTTTACATCATAAAGGAAAATATTGCCCTTGTGTACAGAGCAGCAAAATTACCAGCTTTTTAGCAAAATGTCACTGCACATGAAATACATCTAAATCAGATTCAGACCTAATTAATAATGCAGATTGAGTCTAGGGAAGATCTTTCTGACACATCAAATTTGTAATACGTACTGTAGCAGAATTGGTATATGAACGCAGTGAGGACAAAATCACAAAACTGGAAATAAAAGTTGTATCATATGAATGGATATTAACTATCATGGAGCTTGCCATAACAAAGTGTAGAGTTTTCATGCTTTTCATAGCAGCAAAATGTCTTCCAGCTAAGCTGGCAAATAAAGCATGGATAATTGTGGCAATCATTCCTCAATTCCCAGCATTCCAGTTCTGCATAGCTCCTTCTGACAGCAATGACAGTCATGCCATTGGTCAGCTGTAAAGCTTTGTGATTTCAGTGTTCATAGCAGGTATGATACTCCACCCAACTTAACTGAAATGTTCCTAGTTCTTTATTCTCATTTATTACTTATTTTTGCTGTGTCATTAATATTCTGTGCAGATTTCTGTGTGTAAACTAGGATGGTCCAGTAAGTGAAGTACAGAGCTTGCAGCTGGAAAACAGTATTTGACTCTTATCATCTAGGGACTCACTCTGTAGACTTCAGTTAGTTTCCCAAGGAAACAGAACTAATGTTTGCAAGCTCCTGTCACATGGATATCTAATTCTTGGATGTCTAAAAACATTAGCTATAAATTTTGTTCTCTCTAGAGTTGAGAGAACACACATCAGCTCGCAAAAAACCCACCATAAGTTTATTTAAGAAGAGGTGTTATTTAAGAAGGTGTAAGGATTTAGGAACAGTTTCTGACAACATTAAATAACTCACCTTCAGCCAAGATTAGAGTAGCATTGTGTACCCGTCTTGCAATATGCCTTAATCCATCAGACCCATGGTATACACCAAACATGGCTGCCATGTTAGCCAGAAGAGCCTAGGATTCAAATACAGTTTAGGACATTATCATTATCAAAGATGATTGCTTCATTTTAGTCTAGTGGAAAGTTTCTTTAGCACCCAGGGACAACCACATATCCTCAGCTGAAGTTATAATTGATTACGTGTTGCCTACAAAGTAAAAGGTGGGAAAGGCAAAATACTTTTATGACAGTGTAAGCAGTGATTATGAATTCAAAGGCCTTTCAAATGTGTCAGCAATTAACATGAACTTAAATTTAACTACTCCAACAAAGATGCTTGAAGGCTCTCAAGTAAAGCTAGTCTCATTGGAAACTCATTGTTTAGGACAGGTACAAAACATTTATGGAATATCTCATGAATACTAAGTAATTAAGATTGTTTTAATATTAATAATCCCTCCTTAAAATCTGGCACAACATTAAGAGCACAAGCAAAGCATTGAGAGGAGCAGAAAAAATGAGGAACTTGTCTGGCTGAAGGTCCATGGAGGCATGCTGAAGATAACTATTTTAGATAATTACTTACTTAATCACGGTATTTTCCTGTAAAAATGGTTCTTTGGCAATGTAATATTTTTGCATCAAATCACATAGAAAAAAAATGTAAGTTGTGACAATTTGAACAAGTAGTTTTAGAATTCAAAAATAGAATTTTTTTTTGCCTTGAGTGGGTAATTTCAGATCATTAGAATTTCCTTCTGTTTTATTAAGAAATCTGTCTCATTCATAACAAACACAGCCCTACTCAGTAGCGCTCACCCTATGAGACAGATGGACTCCTGACACTGCTTGAATTCAGGGCTAAAGTCTTTATTACAGGAATACCGTCTTTTCAAGCAGGGTTCCATTTTTCAAAGGACTCAAAACAAATGCACAAACACCAGGATATTTCAACATTTTTTACTTTTCTAGTAAAAACCCTCAAAACTAAAGCTAACTCAAATCATGGTGATGTTAGGACTATAATCTTATGGCTTAACTTGGTCCTTTCTACCGCTGAAAATAAAGCATGACAAGTTACCTGTGCTGTGCAGATGTTGCTGGTAGCTTTATCTCTCCTGATATGCTGCTCTCGTGTTTGCAAAGCAAGTCGGTACACTTCCTTTCCATTTGCATCTCTAAGTCACAAGAGAAAAAATGGCTTCTGTTACTTTAAAATTACAGCAATTTAAGACATTGGGCTCTCTGCATGCTAACCTGAAACTGATTATCTATCCTCAGAGCCAGGAAGGTGCTGGAGAGAATAAAGGATAAATGAGGACAGATGTGATATCAAACACAGAGTGAGACTAAAGTCTTTAGACTTCTATTTACATCATGGCTGGCAAAGGCGTCCAATCAGGTAGAACACACAGTGAGTTTTCTAAGCATACTACACCAAAACTTGGTATTTGCCTTAAAATACTCCAGATTATTGCAACTGTTTTAATTGAACAGCAATCCAGAACTTAATTTGAACAAACCCTGAGAAGGAAGCATCTTTTCTAATGATGTCAAGTAAAAGCGTGTTGAGTTTGTATGTAAGAATAACCCATCCAACAAGGCTGTATCGGATAACTGAAAGGGCTCTAGCCAATCCATCCTTTAAGAGGTCCTTTTGTAGGGGTTCTAACATGTTAAAAGTGGAGAGGTTAGAGCCAATCTAATATACTTTAAAACTATGAAAACTTTCAGAACAGCCATAAAAAGAAATGGACAAACTATGTCCACGTACACCTAAATATATATATGTGTGTATATATGCGGGGGTTTGAATAGCTAGACTACTTGCCTCAAGTACTTGCATACCAATTATATGATACTTAAATAATTTTTACTCTAGCTGTTGTTTGGGGATTTTAACTATACAGCTTAGTTTATCATCAGTACATTCAGAGGGACCTTGACAGGCTGGAGAAATGGACTGACAGGAACTTCATGAGGTTCAACAAGGGGAAATGCAAAGTCCTGCACCTGGCGAAGAACCCCATGCACCAGTACGTACTGGGGGCCACCCAGCTGGAAAGCAGCTTGGCAGAAAAGACCCTGGGGTTCCTGGGGGACAACAAGTTGAACATGAGCCAGCAACGTGCTCTTGTGGTAAAGAAGACAAGTTAGATGTCTCGTCAAAATTTAAAATATGTCACCCACAAGCCTCAGAGGTAAGTTTTTCCATATTATTTCTCTGCTTTGTTTAAACTTGACTAAAATTTGAACTAGATTAAGTTCCTTCATGATTATTTGGGAGGTTCACTGCATTTTCTACTTCTTCCCGTTTGTTTTTAATGACTGGATGTCAGAGAAAAAGGTGTAACAGTACAGAATAAGTGGAATAAGTGAGCCTGCAAAGCCTCATGCCATCACAATTAATCTTCTCTGCTGGTTCGGTTATGTCTTCATCCCACATTGCAGCAACAACTATAGACAGTTCACAGCTTCACTCCACACAAATGCAATTATTTAAGCTTGCTTCCTAAAAACTGAAGGCAACTTTTATTCTCCCAGTTTTCAAGAAAAAAGGAGTTTGGTACACCACCATGGTCAACTGTTATTCATAAAGGATGCACAAGATGGTCATAATAGGTTTTACTTTGATTTTCCCTGAAGACACTAAGAGAGCTCTTACCTTGTAACACCCACCATTCTGCCCGGCATCATTCTCACTAGATTTTCCTTGACAGCAAAGAATGCTGCGTGGGGTCCCCCATAGCAGAGCGGCACGCCAAACCTCTGGGAGTTACCCAGGACAACATCTACCCCAAATTCTCCAGGAGGCTTCAGAATACAGAGGGCCAGAAGATCAGTAGCACAGCAGGCGAGAGTCTGAGAACAGAAGTGCACAGAGCAGTTAGTCTCTTTTCTGAAGGAATGGCGTATGCACGGGAGCTAAGCTTGAACAGGATATAGCTTCAAACAGTTTCATATCACTTGCACAGAGCTGAGGTGCAATGGTTGTAATGGCTGTAATGGTTATCAACTGCATGGAGCTGAAGAGTAACACTTTAGATGGTAGCTCATGTAATACTCAGTTTCTATGACTACAGCTGTTTGATGCATCAGATTGAAATAGGATGAGACCAATAACATTTACATTACCCCATTCTGATGAGCTCTTTCAACCAGTTCAGAGAAGTCTTCCACCTTCCCTTCAGTGTCTGGATACTGAAATAATACTCCACTGACATCCTTTCCACTGAAATCCATCTCATGGGGTAACTTGAGCTCAGTAATAACACCCGTATAACTGGAAAACAAAAACATACTCAAACCACTTTCCGCCTTGGAGTGATACTTAATATGATGTTATCATGGACTTATATATGACTTTTTTCTTTAACATCAGAGAGTTGAACCTGCTTTGCAGTGCTAAACATTGAGAAATTTTCATGTCATGGTATACAGTATTGAAGAATAATTGCATTTGATATAATCATCAGAAATATGGAGCAAAGCAAAGCCTAGGATGCATAAGCTACTTGATATCAACATTTTGCTGCTTTAACATGTTTAACTTTGAGAACTGAGTCATATTTTTAGAAGATGGTTACTTTAAACTGTAAACTTAAAATGGATTTAGCTGTCACTAAAAGATAAATTTTGCTTTCTAGGGTAATTCATTTCCCAGGTTAAAAAAAATAACCAGACTGAATTCAATAAACAAATGTATACTTATGGGGAAAATTAAATATTTTCTTTTTATCAGACGTTTAGTCTCTTTTTAAAGATCTTTAATTGCTTCACAGTTGTATTTGAAGGGAAAAGTAGAAGCAACACCAAATTTTAACAGATTTCTGCTTCTATTTTGCAAAGAAAGCATAATCCTATATTCCAAAAATGTTAGGTGTATGGCGAAGAGGCACAGATTAAAAATGATACAATGAAAGTGAAAAAATGTGGTGGAGAATGGAGAAAAATGTTACTTTGCTCTAGTTTGGACCACTGCTATAGTTTGAGGGTGGCATCGGGCATCTACATAGAACTTCCTTCTTTTGTTGTGCCTGTTAAAAAGAAAAGGGAAAAAAAGAAGGGTTACATATCAAGAATATATTGTTTCCCATGGAAATGAAATTAATTGGTTTTCTAAATAAAAGTTTTCCTAAGCTAAAAGGCAGTTGTAAATTTTGGTTATCATAACCAAATTAAGTGTAAGATTGAACAGAGGTTCTGGTCCATTTGAAATAAGAAAGTTTATTTCAGCCACTCAGATGAGATTTATTCGTGACAAAAATTAAAACAGACTATGAAACAGAAGAAGGAGCCAACTGAAGAAGCTGCAGGAATGACTCCAGACAAACATACTCTTTTAA
>NW_009649706.1:637335-638084 GCF_000708025.1 Charadrius vociferus
AAATACAGCTGTGGTCTTTAATACAGTTTTTCAGTGTTGCCCTTGATAACCAAACCTGAGCCAACAAAGCAGTAAAATGGAGACTATGACAATTGACTAGTTTTCTCTGGTAAACATGATTTGAACAACTGAATAGTTACCACACAGTCTCTGCTGTGTAACCTCCTTCCTGACATACAGTCCTACAGTGACCTTCAGTCGTCTCTCAGGTTTCATTTGATTTGCAGATCCCTTTCAAATGTCCCTACAATGCAGACCCCTGAAAGTAAGTTTGGATATACCAGTAACAGTTTCACTTTTAGCAACTTAGGGTCAGCATACTTCACTGTTTTTTAAAGCTCCTTTTAACCACCAATGGTAAAAAAAAAAATCACATCTTCAGTGTTCATGGACACAAGAGATGGATGCCATAGACTGCTAGGTTATGGGATAAAAGCCCCGCTGCACCGCCACAGAGAGGCAATGGCAGGTGGGGGAGCCCAAATAACACCCTGTCCCAGATACACTGTCTGGGGCCCCCTTGTGTGTGTGTGTGGAGGAGGGGGGAAGACATTATGGGATGGAGGAGAAGAGCATTTTGGGATTGCGAGGGCTTATTATGAGATGTTTAGGAGAAAAGGGATTCTGGGAGGAACAAGTGCAAGAAAATAGAGGGGTAAGGGGGTAAAAAGGGCCAGTCATATACAAATACTTGATGGTTGATGCACTTGGACCCAACTAGTGCAGTCTCTCCTATCTTCTTGTTCTCC
>NW_009649706.1:638157-649910 GCF_000708025.1 Charadrius vociferus
GCTGGAGCAGGTGTGTGTCCGGCTGTCAGCAGCTGGGCTGGTACCACAGGAAGGGCAACTAGGCTCTTTCCAGTAGGTCTGTGCCTGTCTTGTACTGAAGCGCCCAGAACTGGACACAGTACTCCAGGTGTGGCCTCACCAGTGCTGAGGAGAGGGTAAGGATCACCTCCATTAATCTGTTGGCAACACTCCTCCTAATGCAGCCCAGAACACCGTTTGCCACCTTTGCCACCAGAGCACATTGCGGGCTCATGTTCAGCTTGGTGTCCCCCAGGACCCTCAAAGGCCTTTTCTGCAAAGCTGCTTTCCAACCTGCCAGCCCACAGCATGTACCCCATATGCCTGGGGTTGTTCCTGCTTAGGTGCAGAACTTTGCCCTCACCCTTGTTGAGCTTCATGTCAGCAAATTTCTCCAGCCTGTCAATGTCCCCCTGAATGTCAGCACAACCCTCTGATGTACCAGCTGCTCCTCCCAGTTTTGCTTCATCAGCAAGCTTGCTGAGAATACCCTCTTCCCCATCATCCAGATAATTAATTTGACCCAGTGTTGCCCCTGGGGTACATCATTAAGAAGTGGCCTCCAACTAGAATTCATATCACTGACCACCACCCTCAGGGCCCAGCCATTCAGTCAATTTTCAATCCACCTCACTCTCACCTCTTCCAGCCCATACTTCTTCAGCTTCTCTGTCAGGATTTAAGGGAGACTGTCAAGGTAGACAGTACCCGCTGCTCTTCCCTCATCTACCAACCCAGCCATTTAATTGTAGAAAGTTATCAAGTTGGTCAAGCGTGACTTCCCCTGTGTGACTCCATATTAGTGACACCTGATCACCTTCCTGTCCTTCACATGCCTGGAAATGGTCTTCAGGACTAGCAGTTGGTCTATCATCTTCCAAGGGATCGAGGTGAGGCTGACTGGCTGGTAGTTCCCTGCATCCTCATTGCTGCCCTTCCTGAAGACAGGAGTGACATTTGCTTTCCTCCAGTGCTGGGGACCCTCTCCCAGTCACCATGATTGTTCAGAGATAATCAAGAGCGGCCTCACAGTGACATTGGGCAGCTCCCTCAGCACTCACGGGTGCATCACATCAGGTCCCATGGACTTGCGTATGTCCAGTTTACTTAAGTATTGTCTAACATGACACTCCTCCACCAAGGGTAAGTCTTCCTTGCTCTAGACTTTCCCCCTGGTATCTAGGCCCTTAGGTTTCTTAAGACCTTAGCTGTCTGAGTTGGACATTCACATCAACACTGGGAACTTCTCTGGAGGCTTAATAACATGGGCTATAATTGTTTAGTGATCTGCTCACAGCGAAAAGGCCACACTCAACTTCAGCCCACTCACCTATCCATGCCTACACAGGTGAGATGCCTTTCAAACTCCAAAATTCCTGCCTGCTGTGATTTAACCATACATTTAAACATAGTACCTGTGACATAATTGCATGGCTTCTGCAGCAGCTGTCCCTTCATCCAGCAAAGATGCGTTAGCCACATCCATTCCTGTGATATCACACACCATAGTCTGGTAATTCAGCAGGCTCTCCAGCCTGCCCTGGGAGACCTCAGGTTGGTAAGGAGTATACTGGGTAACCCTGTAAGAAAAGAATTATGAGTTTGGGTCTAGGAAAATAAACATGCAACAGAATTATGCCAATATGTAACTGAACTTTGTCATAGGAAGAATAAATTGTAAAGCACAACTCAGTAACACCAAAGCTTGTTAGAAAACAGGGTTTTTTAGGTGGCTGTAATTTATTACTGTCCTGGAAGCCTGAGAATATTTTCTCTTCTGGTATTGACTTGGCTTTTTACAGGAGAATTATTCTATTTCTCCACTTTCAAAAGAGAAACTACTTTTGAAACAGAGGTGTGAGTGCATCTTGGGGAAGGGAGAGGCGCTCAGTGTGGGAGAACCGAGTCAAGTCACAATATGCAAACGAGAATGCTAAGTTCAATCATAACTAGGTATTGCCATTATCTTTCCATGCTGTTTCTGAAGCCCTTTACTTGCCAAGTCTTCTCACCTCTTATGGGAGGGAAGGCACCAGGCATTTCACAGGATCAAGCTCAGAAATATGCAACTTCTTGTGAAATGACGGTTTCCATATGTAACAGTGAAGGGAAGTGAGACTGATGGGAGTTTTATCTGTTGTCATTTGGAGACTAAAAGGGTAGAGGCAACATATGCAATTCCTTAGAAAAGGCAACAATCGAAGGGAAACACTCCATTATAACAGTTCAGAAAAACAAAGCAGCATGGGTCCAGGCATGAAAGGCAAGAACAGAGATCAGACTCTCCTCTCACTGCTGGAAATTTGGGTACTGCATTCCACGGTGATTCAGCACAGACTTTACACCAGTTTGAATTCAGAGTAGTGGCCAGAAACAAGTGATAAGTGGGAGCACTCGCAGCCTCCATTTTTTAGCAATGGAAGAAAATGAAAGTTTGTTTCCTGAAAGGGTGGTAGTAAGCCCTCGACTTTTGAAAAATGGGTGAAGGTATAATCTTTAAAGAGACTGAACTATTTGGAAGCTCACGTCAAGTAACATCAACAGAAGGTGGGCAACAAAGGTATTTAAAGAACAAGCTGTAGAACCTGTGGTATAAAGCAAGATGAGAGGAATAATAAAATAATAATGCAGGCGAGAAGGTAGGAAAAAAGTCTTGAAGAAGAGAATGGAAGAGCTAGAAAGGACATACTTAATAAGTAAACTCAAAGTGTAATATATAATGCTAATGCATTTACTGTCTATTTAAATGGTACATCTGCTCAAATTTCTCACATACACTATACAGTACAATGAAAGCAGGTAATAGTTATATTTCAAATTAGATAAAATATTGATGATTTTCCCAAACTACACTACTTAGTTTTAAACTACTTATTATCATAAGTATCATCATCATTATGACTGCATAATTCACAAGTGAGAACTTGTCCTGGGCTGCATGCACCATTGCTCATCTCAATAGTAATATCCTTTTTTTTTCTCCATGGCTGCTAAACTCAGTTTTTAGTTTCTCAGATAAACTCTCAATCTGGGAGTATAAAGATTTGTTTTCCCAAGGGTCCCTCTGCCCACCCTGTTTGCACGAACAAAAAGAGTTATTCCCAAATCCTTTGCATCAACAAGGAGTGTTCTTGCTTAATAAAAGAAACTCCTCTGTACTGGAAGTTAACAGCCTTGCTTTCTCATTTTATTTCAGCTAAAGACTTTTTTTTTGCATTATAACTTGCAGGAAGAACTAGAAGTAGACTAATAAGAATTAAAACATTGAGATTAACTGAAATGCGTTAGAGAAATATCACTCAGTGAAAGACAAGAAAAATAAAATCAAGAATCATTGGTCAGTAATTGCCAGAATAATCAGTTAATAGAAATGAGATTTTAGTTAAAGTTGAGTATACTGGCTTTGTTGTCCATTTCAACAAAAACAGTTTCATTAAACCATTACTAATTAGAGACTGATGCAAAATGAGACAGGTAGGGGAAAAAAGAGAAAAATCAGTAGTAAAGAAGCAATACTTCACATTAAACTTGTCTGCAAATTTTGCTAGATGACATTAAAGTTGTAGCTGTTCACATGGTGCAAAATTCTCTATTTTGTTTTCAAAGACAAAGCATCTTTCTTAAGATATGAACAATGTTCACCTGTCCTTACTTGATGAGAACCCCCTTTCCTACGATTTTATCTTATCTAATTAGAGATAGACTTTACAATGAAAGTTTCAAAGCAGATCACTCAAAACAGCTATCCAGAAACCTATTAAAAAAGTCTCAAGGACTTCTGCTCATAGTTTATGCTCAAATGATTTTTTAAATGAAGTTTTTATATTGTGTAAAATAAATTAATAAACCTATTCTTAAACTGTTACTTAGTAGCTGCTAATTTGATCGTTCCCTTGAATAACGTCAATTCTACCCACAGAGCTGGGATAGCACACTATACTACTAAACAGAATTAATAAAGCTTTGTGATTTTCATATCATCCTTGTGATCGGTAAAAACAGTTGAAGTAAACCAACCAATTTCAGAAAGGGTGGAAAAAATTCAATCAAGAAATCTTGAATTCCAGTATTACCACAAATTACACTGCATGAAGTTTAACAGTTGTACAGGGAAAGACACCTTTTATAACATAAAGACATTTATTTAAACATTTTCCCTTTTTTTCAGAAGGTTGTTTGGCACTGTCTAAGCATCTAAATCTTTTAATATAATAATTCCTCTTCTCCACAATTTCTTCAAATGAAATAGCTGGCTTTAATCTGCACTCCGACTTCTGCCTGAATCTATACTACATGTTAAGGGACTTTTTTAAAAGCAAACTCTTTAAAAGTAATTTCGAAAGTAAATTCTACAAAAATCTGGCTTATGGAAGAGCAGAAGCTTTCACACTTGGGAGTTGGGTTTATTCTAGGTTCAGCAACTAAACAGACTATACATTAACTACAAGATTAACAATTATGGCTTCTTTATAGTAAAGTTTGCTCTTGCTTCCACGCAAAGATTCAGAAAACTCCATTATCAAGCAATATTCAATGAACTAGTTCTTGGTTAGTATTTGTAGGTGTACAGTCAATAAGATCTAAGACTAAACCAAATTTATTTCTTAATACACAGTAAGTTATAGCAAAATAGTTCACTATGTATCTTCCTCAGTGATTTTTTCTAGACTCTGACTGACTCTGGATAGCTAAAGTGTTCATATTCAACTCAACACTTTTATCTTGTTATAAATTATATTCTTGCTGTTTTAGACACCTGCGAGACTAATCTCATTCAATGGCAAACCTAAAATCAATTTGGATTTCCAGTTATACAGAGTATTCTTTTTGAGATCTGACAGTCAACAAGATGAAACCAACTTAAAGTAAGGACAGACCGCTAGCAGAATATAAAGCCAACATACTCGAGCCACAGAAAAAAGATAATTCATACATTCGACAACACTGGAAAACTGAGACTAAAGTTCAGTCACGAATATATGAAATTTTCAAATTATTGGAATTGCATGGACTGGGCATCACTGTTAAGGCCAAAACTGAAACAAAACAAAACATAAAAAGGTGTATTTAATTTAAATATGAACATACATAAATATTGCAATGTAGAAAGACACTAGAATAAAGCTGTACAACTGGGACCCATCCACTTGCAAGCTGTTCCATCCAGCCTGTAAAATGCCCAAATGCTGTACTGTATAGAGTTCCAGATGCGTCACCTGGCACTTTACATATCTTTGAAGAGCAGTTATCAGGGTGTTCCTAAACGGTATCTTACCCGTGAGTTTGATAAAGCTAGGCAGTCTTATGACAGGGCATGGAGACGTGCCACTTTCCACCTGAAGCATAAACACTGCCAGTTTGGCACGCTTTGCAGTTGTTTGAGCAGCTTTCTCTATCCGGTCTACAAGTAGAAACCAGCTGTGTAATGTTTGTATCAGATTTTTGCACAGTATGCAGTAATTTTCAGACTGCAATGCATAAGAGCTGAGTGCTACTAGCTAGCAAGTTTAATAAGTTATACTACCAATGTAAAGACTGCAGGTGTCCTTGGTATGGGTACTTTATTCTTACGTATTTAACGTCTCGGGGCAAAGCAATCAAATGAAAGCAATCCAACGAGCTGTACTTTGTAGACCTCTGCATCATGCTCCATTGTATGGTATTAGTGTGACTTTAAAGGCCTTCTTGATTTTCAAAGACTGATAGGTATTTTTATCCATTTAAGCCCCCCAAATAAATTCTATACTTTTTTGACATGTATGTTAATAAGGAGCCTATATGTAAGCTGATTTCTGAAACCAAATATTCTTCTCATCTTCAGTTATTCGTTTACATTGTTACAGCAGAATAGAGACTAAGCACCCATACCAGCAGGACAGGTATTCATATATTGGAAGGGTATGTGCTGAAAGTCCCATAATTGGTGGCATGCCCCCCCAAAAATCCTTCTGCCTGCATTTTAGAGTTGAGTTGTTCTAAAGATAAAGTAAATTGCACATTGGCCTGCTATTTATTTGTTTGGAAAAAAACAGGCTAATATTTTAGGTAATATCAACTAATTAGTGTATGGAAAATACTGCTGAGACTTCCCACCCCCATGTTAGCATGGGGACTGTTAGTCACAGATTGCTAGGAACAATGACGTGTTAGCAGCAGCCAGTAACCAATACCAAGGAACTCAAGTATCAAAAATAAGGGACACTTATCCTCCACCTTCTGTGACTAAGTCAAATCCTACACATAGAAGAGTGGAATCTTAACTGCAGCATTTCAGGTCCACAACAGAAATTTCTCTGCTTGTTCTCTAATTTTCAAAGTGTTCTTTGGATAAAAAGTCAGAAAAATATCTACCCGAAATGTTTTGAAATTGCTTCTTTCATGACTACAGAAATAGTTAAAGTGGGATTCAGACTTAAAAGGATACCTATGCTTTTCTAAAGCTACCAGTACAAGAAATTCCTGAATGATGACTTCCCAGGCACTTATTAGTGTATGGTTTTGGTCAGACAGTTTTATGTCACAGTAATTAAGCTATTCAGCTTTCATTGTGAACAGAGATATTACAGATCATTGCCCAAAAGCTTCAAAAATTTTGAAACTTCAACAGTGTTGAGTATTTTCTTAAGAGAATCTGAATTTTGGGAAGACTTGTGGTAATCTTCTAAAGAAAGCAGTGTGGGTCAGTAGTCTCATTTTCAGCCAAAAATACATGTTGTTCTAAACAGTCTCCCCCTAAAATTGACCCCTTTGCTTCCTACCTTCTCTTAGCACGTTCACGTGTCCTAAATATGGTGCAGCCCTTCACTTCTGTGTTCACAGATTTCTGTGAACAATCCTTTATAAACTTACGCAGTATTCCAATGCAAGCTTTGCTCTAACAAATGCCGAGCAACGAGGAACTATGAGTCCTGTGAGAGAGGCAGAATTGGGCAGAAACAATAAACCTCCGCTTGCAGCACTTCCCTTGGAACTGCACCGTGAAGTGTGTTAGCATGGGAAGTGTCACACACTCAGCAGATGTAAGGAGAGGTCTGACTTCTTGACCAACTTCCATAAAGCGTGTATAGCTGCTTTTGCATGCATACACATACACCCGCTCCACAACAAACATTTTAGCCTTCACTTCAGCCACCTAAAAGTCTAGCTTTTCGCCATCTAGTCTGACTTCGCTGGACACTCCAGGAACAGATTTCTGGGTAGACTATCCCGGTTGTTTCATTAACACTATACAATTTTTTAGGATTTAAAAATATGCCCTTCATTTTGGTCCACTTATTTTTTGACCATTTTTATTTTTGCCTCTAGCAACCAACTGTTTGTTTTGCGGCACTGTACTGAAATATTTAGATTGCATATTTTGCAAAAAGTGGGTGGGCATATGGTCAAATAAAAAACTGTATGGATTTACTGCATAGATTCCTTGAGCCCAAACCGTGCAACTTTTTCACCAGTTCAAAAGTTTGAGATGCAAACAGAGCAGACAAATCCAATAATACATAGACTTTGAGGTCTACAGATACATAGACCCATTTATGGCAACCCAAAGTACAAAAAATACAGCATCTAAGTAACAATGGCTTTTTATACTGACTGATTTGACTCTTTTGGTTTGTTTGGTTGGGGTTTTTTTACATATATAACCTTTAAATACTGTTTTTATTAAAATAAAAATTACTCAGTAATAAAGATGACAGTTATTTTAATACAGTATAAAAAAAAGGATGTTACTGACTAGAGATAGGGGAACTTCTAAACAAAAGGGTAATCGTGGCATTCAGTCTGTTGGAAAGTGAGACTCCACATTACATTTAGTTTTCCTGTTGCATCAATTCCAAGTTACAGTTCTTCAGAAAAATGTCAATGCTAAATGAGTATTTATAATCAAGCTTTAGAGCCTCTGTCAGGAAAAGTCCATCACGAGGCAAAACCCCATTATGATTTAGATTAATGCTGTTCATAAGATATAAATCAATGCATCAACATATTTTCCTGTTTACATTTAAGTAAAAAAACCCAACGACCAAACCAATAACATTCAAATTCAAGTCTGTCAGACAGGCTGTTCTTTTGCTTGTCCCAAAAAACTGAAACATCAGCTGAGTGATGAGAACAAGGTACACTATCCTCAGCTTCTTCAGAAATGAATTATCCAGGATTGCTGTCTACCTATTTTCAGGCAACAGTGAATTATCTCTTCACACAAGAACATACTTTATGAATACACATTCAAACTATTGAAGGTCTCTGGTTTCAAAAAAATAAAGAAAAATAATACAAAGACAAAAGCCTTTAAATTTTCAAGGCTTCTTACTTCCTCATAAGAAAACTATAATCAGAATATTGCATAGTATTTAACTACCTCCACCCAAAACTGTACACACTAGTGGAGGAGGGAGCTGGTTTAAATTTAGGCAGAAGTTAGGAAAGAATTACTTTAGTTTAGGAGTTAAGTCTGTATACTTCCTTAAAGCACAAAAATATTCTTGGTTTAGTTCATAATAAATAGGAGCTGTGAATAGAAGTCACAAAAATCAATGAAATAGTTTACAGGAAAAGCATCTTCTAAAGACAAAAGTATTCATTTTCCTTTCTAGCTTCAGCATGAACAACACAGTTCCGACACTTACACATCAGTATCAAATGTATGAAAACCTTAGTCACGAAAACAGCTTTGTGGTATATTTGCCTATGCTGAAACAAACTTCAGACGTATATTTATACATATGCATTTAAAAAGTAAACATTATACATTACCATCCTGCATTCTCCAACAAATTCCGTGCAATGGGCTGAGGCACTGAGCAGTTGTAATAACCCATGCCTATATAGGACCTCCATATCTTGTTCTTGCTTGCAATATTGTATAGAGTTTCAAGGATTTCACTTTCACCTAATTGAAAAAGAAATTATTTCAGTTAATACAGTTACATATAATGCTAACAGTTTTTAATTGAAATGCCTTGTACTCCTGTGTAAAAAAAGATGCAACATTAGCGATGCAAGCATAAAAACTAGCAGACTAAGGTGCAAACCAAGAACAGTACAGATAAAATAATAACCTGGTAAAATTTTCTAGGAAAGTTTAAATTTTGCCAAAATCATGGAAAAGGCAAAAACTGAATAATAACAGGATTTCAATCAACATGGAAACAATAGAGAGAAACGGCTGTAGGAAAATGGCTTATGGAGCTCTTTTTATGCTAATGTAAAATACATTCTGGATCGCTTGCACATGCATTAAAATATATCTCAAAAGGCACCTTTTATTAGCTAAACCTTGCAGAATCAGCACTGCATGAAGCCACGGCCATCCACAACTTGATTTAGTGTTTCTCACAGAGCCACATTTGCACAAACTGGGCTTACACCAAGCACTCAGGAGTAATTCCTTAGTATTAAGTAGCTTCTTTATTTTCTTGCGTTTTCCCTAAATAGCTGATAAAATGGAACAGTTCTTTTCATTCAGTGTTAGAAAAAAGTGTGAATACAGTATTTCTTGCTCAAGAAATTCCATTTCAGATTAACTTTTAAATGAGTCCGCCTATCTAATTTGGAGAAATTACAACAGAATGCTTTTGAAGTGTTCAGATGGAAAGCATTCGCGCTCCCTCCCGCCTCCAACTACACTTTAGTCTTTGGTCTCTTTTCTACACACTTCACAGTGTCCTGAAGGCTGTGCAAAAATCACATTTTGTCAACCTGTTCCTAGCAGTCAATGAATACTGCAGCCCAATGTCTGCCAAACGGAAAGACTTCCAAAACATTTTAGTACCTGAGGATGCACAGAGACGGTCAGTAGGCTGTCTAGGGTTATGCAGAATCGTAGAATAGAATCATAGAATTGTCTAGGTTGGAAGGGACCTTTAAGATCATTGAGTCCAACCATTAACCTAACACTGCTAAAACCACCACTAAACCACATCCTTCAGCACCACATCTATCTGTCTTTTAAATACCTCCAGGGATGGTGATGCAAACACTTCCCTGGGCAGCCTGTTCCAGTGCTTCACAATCCTTTCTGTGAAGACATTTTTCCTAATATCCAATCTAAACCTCCCCTGGCGTAACTTGGGGCCATTTCCTCCTGTCCTATCGGTTGTTACTTGGGAGAAGAGATCCACCCCCCACCTCTCTACAACCTCGTTTCAGGTAGCTGCAGAAAGCGGTAAGGTCCCTGAGCCTCCTTTTCTCCAGGCTAAACAACCCCAGTTCCCTCACCCGCTCCTCACAAGACTTGCTCTCCAGACCCCTCACCAGCTTGGCTGCCCTTCTCTGGACACAGTCCAGCATCTCAGTCTCTGGCCAACCTAACAGACCTGAGTGGAATTGGACACCAGCCCTCCTCCATGAGAGGAGAAGATCTTTTTTTCTTTTTCCCCCGAATCTGACCTTGGAAACTTCTGTACTGGGGCAGTCGCACCAAGTTCTGTTCATTTTGCACTGGAACTGGAAAAGCAGACTTTGGAATGTGAGGCTACAAATCACCAAAGCAGAATAGCCTGGACCCTAGACATCTCAAAATTTTTTTTCTCTCCATAAGTTACTCCAGGCAGGAAATATCAAGTCAAAACAGTTAATGCTCTGGAATCTGGTGGCAAATAATTTTCTAGGTTTTGAATTTATTTCTTCTGCAGCTGTAAACAAAGACATTATAACTTTAGCTCTGATTTCAAAACTCATCTCTCCTCTTCCTTCTACTCGAAGTGCTATTATGGCATTCCATACATAAGGATTAATATTTCTCTTTTTAAATCTTCTGGGTTTCAATTAATTCCTTCCACAGTCACATTATACCTTCCGCAAAGTTATTTTTTTACTGATCTTCAGTTCTCACTTCAAAGTTCATTTCTTCTCTGCCTTTTACTCAGTGTTACTATTAGATCTAATGTATAAAGATTAATTTCTTGTTTTCAGTGAACTGAATTTTTTTATGGAGACTCAAGAGTCATGCGTTTATTATACGTGATCTCAGCAACCTCCAGGGCAAAGTTTCTAAAGCACAGTGAGCAGCTCCACTCCCCCATACTCCTCCCACACAGTTTATTCCAGACATGCACTTGTTTGTTTATTTTAAGTGAGAGTTTTAACACTGCAGAGATCTTCCTCTACCACTTGCAAAGTAGAAGTTTGACGAAAGACAGTTTGGGTACAGTCTTAGTTGGCTATCATTTAACTTGCTCACTAGCCCAATGTCACACACAAAAATGCATTAAGAGTGCAATTTCTGCAGTAAACACATACCACAAATACTGTGCTATGTGCCAGATAGCATTTCCTTTGTTTGCCCAACTGGGTATTTCTTCTAGACTCATTTCTCAGCAACTATAGCTAACATCCACCACACGAAGATGCTGAACTTGTGCCAGAGTTCTCTGAAATAATACCAGTTTTCAAACTGACCCAAGGCACAAAGCAAAAAGCCTAGTGAGACCGTAAGCAGCTTAGGTGGCAATTAAGCTTAAGAGTAGAACCACATCCCACCTAGAAGAGCTGTGCTGATAGATCCCGACAGAATATATTTTTAATTGCTACATTTTTATGAGCTATCTGTGAAGACAGTTATGCTATTAGTTTTAATCAGGCTGCTGAAACGCTGGTGGGCACACCCCCTCCGCTCCAGCTTCACGGCACTTACCCTCCTCATTTGGTCACTCCCAAGGCAACAGCAGCAGTACAGGTCCAATACCCATCTCCCGCACTCAGCATGCCTCTTTGAAGAGATCTGGGATGAACAC
>NW_009649706.1:650123-656080 GCF_000708025.1 Charadrius vociferus
CCCTATGCCCTACACCGCCTTGATGCAGCTCACCACAGCATGTCCTTACGACAGCAGCCCATAAGGAACTGCACTCCTGAGTAATGGAAGTCAATAGCCCCTGATTTGTCTGTACAGCCTGGTTTATCCAAGACTAAACATAAGTCCGTGTAGATTTACAATGGTTTAATTTTCACAAATTCGGTGTTTGCTTTACACTGATATGGTTCTGGATCCAGGTAAACTAATGTAGACAAGGGTGAGGGAAATTAACAAATATGTTGGGGTCCAAAGACTTGAGAACAAAGGAATGAAACCATTCGTAACAGCATCCCCAGCACCCACGGGAGGGGATGGAGGAGAGCTGGGCTCTTCACAGTGGTGCATGGCAGTGGCATAAGCTGAAATATGAGAAGCTCCAGCTGGAGATGAGGAGAAGCCTTTGCCCCATGAGGACAACCCAGCGATGGAGCTGGGTCTCCATCCTCGGGGGGTTTCACGTTCCAACTGGGTGAAGCCCTGAGCAGCCTGGTCTGAGCGCATGGCTGAGCCTGCTCTGGGCAGGGGCTGGGGCTGGAGACCTCCCCAGGTCCCCATCAGCCTAAACAGGATCCTGTGCTTCTGTCAGCAGCTGTATTTAACGCCCCACCAAACCTAGCTTTCAACAGTGTATTTCCATAATAATTTTTTGTAAAAAGGGGTCTAACACTGTATTGGTCAGTCTCTAAGTAACTAACGCTAATATAAAGGTGGAAGAATGCTCACCACAAGACTGATCTCATGTATGCTTAAAAATTCATTTTCAAATTCAAAATGAAGTGGCTAAGTTTCCAGTTTGGTCAACAAAATTGTCTCCAAACCCACAAAATTACATGGACTTTTGCTGCTGTATAAGGTATATACCTTGGAGCATATGTAGTGGAAACAGTGTATCCTGGTAAATATTTATGTATTTAAAGATAAAACATATGAAGACTAGGATTTTGGCAAACTTCAACACACATGGTTGAAAAAACACAGCTTGCACGATATTGTGTTGAGATACCAGTATTTTTTTAAAATTCCCCCCAGCAACAGGTACAATAAAGAAGCAATATGCAAAAGAGGGGAATCAAACAGAATAATAAAAAAATTTGACTGCTGTTAAGAAATGGTTAGAAATTGGCCATCACTCAGCTGTTTGTTTCCAGTTTTCTAAGACAACATGGTTGAAATGCCTTTGCGTTGACTTTATTGGGTGTAGACTATAAAGTCTTTAAGAACCTTGTTCAGCAAAAAATAAAATTGCCAGCTAAGTCACTGCAGTTGATTTTTATTACCCTCATCAACACATTAGATATGATCAAAGACAGCACCCAGAATAAAGTTCATTGATCTTGCAGCACTGCTACCTTAGAACTGTGGAGAAAATTCACTGAGGCTCCCAGCAGTAGTTCTGTGAGAATACTTCATGACTGCTACACCCACAGGTAGAAAAGGCAAAATATATCACAAAGATAGTAGGAGGGAGTGAATTATCAGATTATAAAATGGTAAAAATGTTATTTCTGCTAGCGTTTTAGCAGTTCACACAGTAGATGTGCCTTGAACTTGTGAGATACCTGCAAAATAATATGGTACACCAACCCCCCCCCCAAAAAAAAAAAAAAGAAAAAAGAGAGAGACCGAGAGAAATCAAGACAGGAGGAACAGTTTGAGTTATACAACTTTAAACCTACAACACAAAAGGGAGGAGACTATTTGTCTGATACAGTTTTGCTCACATTGTGTCAGGTCTTAAAAAAAAAAATCTAGCTTCTGAGATCAATGAAGCAAGACTTCAGAACAGTTGATATAAGAAAACGAGGATTAATTTATTTCTCCTGCTTTAGCAATTATTTTGATTTCTCTTTAAAAAAAAATAAATCATATTATATTGAAGGAAACCAGTTCCAAAGCACTGTCAGACATGTAATAATGCTGCAGGACAGCACAAGAAAATTGCCTGTTCCAGGTGCTGAGTTTGACCAGCAGCTTCCCACAAGGTAGGCAGAAAGCCATCTGCTGCCTCCCCCTTTCACTCAGGCCACCTGCACTCCCAGCCTGTCTGGGCAGCAGAGGCAACCCAAGGATGCTGGGAGGAAAGAAATGCACGCCAGGGCCGAGAGGCAGCAACGTGCCGGCCTTTCTTCTCCTTACCCCCGCGGCCTGCTTTCTTCAGACAGAGGAGCAGCAGCCCGAAAGCGCCATGAGGAGCAAAGTGCGAGGAGCAAAGTGCCACCGCTGGTATTGCGGATTCCTGCATCGCTTGTGGCAACACTCTGGAGGATGACAATCGTCCCAGCTACAGGCATCCAAAGCATACAGCGTGGGCTCCAGCAGCAGGGAATCTGAAATGACTAAATCAGCTCAAAAAATCTGACTGACATCAGGAGCTGATTATAAACTCATCCAGAATAACTTTTTAAGGGGCATCTTAAATATAAAATCATAGTTAAAGTAGACTTAACTGCATGAGGAGCAGTTAAATTGGAAGATATAAATAGCCTTTCTTACAATATGACTGCTTCTGAGCAATAACACTTCTAAAAATGTTTAGACTGGTGACCCAATTGGTTTCTTACACAGATAGTATAAACTAACATGTATAAATTCTAAAACTTGAGAATGTAACTGAGAATATTTTAGAAAACAAAATCATGGCGGAGTCTGTAGACATATTTTTTTTACATTCAAAGCCTGAACAAAAAAGCAAATATATAACGTACAAAGGCTACCCATTAAATAAAGATGGACATAAAACAGCAGCATTGCAGGGTTACATATGACTGATAGAGACAGTAGGTTTGCAGGGATAAAAGAAAAAGAGGATTACTCTTAGATAAGATGATCTGCTCTTTTACTGCAAATAGGTCAATCACTACATGCGTGCTAAAGCACCTTCAATACCTAAAGAAAAGCTGATTGATTGTTAAAGTTTACTTACTGTGACAGTGGGAAAAAAGCTCTGTAATACCAGCTGATCACAGTTAAGTATCAAACAGATGTCAAGCTGTGCAAATATCCACTGAACAGAAGTTACAGGCCAAAATAACATTTTCCCTGAACTGTATCTGCAGAAAAAAACTGACTGTAAAAAAGCCCCTCTTCCAGAATCGGTTGAGGAACAGGACTGCAACTTACTGTTACAGGAAATCAGACATTTTGCCGTTTCACCCCTACCAGCTTTCAGTGGCATATTCGGGTGGTTTTACAACACTGCCAGTGGGCTCATGGCAGCAGCCACTTTTTAAAATGGCCTTTGGTTTTTTTTTTTGGTCAAAACAGGGACACAGATACTTCTGTTGTATTACGTACCAAAGGAAGCAACTCATTTCAGAAACCTCCTAGGATAAGCTACATTCCTTTTCTGCTTCATCACTGAGCGTGTATGTATGAGAAGAAATCTACCAATACAGGAACACTAACAGATATTGAAAAAGCATTTCTAGCGTAGATATACTTGTACCAGCGAAGACTAGCATTTACCAGAATGGGTTTTTAATTCACATTTAAGCAAAACAATTGTCCGGTTAAGACTAGAGGCTTTCCCTGTCAATATATTACATCCTTCAGGGAAATAATGAAGCTTGATTCTTCCACGGAAGAGTAGGGCTGTGCTAAAACGTCCAGGAAAGACAACACATGCACAAAAAGATTGTGCTTCTGCTGTAATCAGAGGCTTTATTTATGAGCAGTGGAATACGTGGTACCATTTAAAACAGCTCTTTAATACAAGCTGCATCCACAGAAACTTTTTTTACTGCTATTGCACACACACAGCCAACTGATTTTCTGTCTTTTAAATTACTCGTTACATTAGCAAGGGATCTGTAATGGAAAACAATCTTTCCTATTGCCACAACAAATAAAAATTTGAAGATACACATACACACCAAATGTACACACCTAAGACGAGGCCTAAAGCTATAGAATTTAAAAAAAAAAAAAACAACCCACAAATATAATTGCAGTGACCTATGATGCTCACCCACGCTGTTTACGGTGTGTGCCTGGTTTTCTTGGACTGCGTATCTAAATGTAGCTGTAAGCATTGACTTCAATGAGACTTCAGTGCAAGCTCAGCTGCGTTTCCTAACACAAAGGAGTAGCTCAGGCACAGCTGATTTGTTCAGCTGCACTCTAACCTGTGGAGTCACTGTGACTATATTTTCTAATTGAAGTTACACAGATAGTGGAAGTGTATATTTAAATCACTAGGAATTGCCATATTAGAAATTTTATAAATGCTGAAGTTGAACAACACATTTTGAATTGCCTTGCCCTGTTCTCTCATTGCATGTATGTGTTTGGGGGATGGTGGGAGAAAAATTGTCTTCATACAAATAAAAAGAGCATGTTTAAAATAGAATACAGTTCTTGTGACACTTTCCTAATTTTGCTATTTCCCTCTATTTCAAGGGATATGATAGAGAAGTAATATACCATGTTCACATAAGAAATCTCACACTGGTGATTGGAAAAGACAGTGTTCTCTCTAACAGTACATTAACAAGCAAGCAAGTTTTACTCAAGTGTCCTATGTACAAGATGTTCAATGTGAAGTTGCCCAGCTTTTAAGCTGAGGCTTTTAACTTTTCTTTTACAAGCTGTGGAGTTTTCTGCTACCAATGCAGTGGAAAACTAGTGACAAAAGCCTACACATCAAATTACTGAAAACAGTTAGTTCATCACACTGGCTGCAGAAGAAAAAGCAGCAGTGTGCAGAAAAAAAACTTTTCTGTACCTCATGCAAGCATCTCTTTTGAAAATTCACTGTTGCATGCTGTGCAATGCGGGACTCTGCATCACAGTCACATTCTTTCAAAGTTTACTCTAAGGGAACAAGAACAGCATAGCAAGTGGAGCAAAATGCCAGTGAGCTAAATACACTGTTAGCTAATGAGGTCCTGTTGCGGCGAGAACTTGCACACAACAGGACATCAGCTAATGCACAGCAATGTAGCAGACATCCACTTCAGAACTGCTAGGCAAATCAGCATGAGAAGACATAAAAGTTTATCAAGATTTTGACTTAGGTTGACATCACCGGTTTAGTTTTCAATAATGTACAATTATTTTAATGCCTAACTGTACTGTATCACTTTTATGTGTTTTAGTAATGTAAAAATTCACCAGAATATCATAGACTAAATAAAAAAAGAAAAAAGTGGAAGAAAGGTTTTTAAGAAGTAGTTATTATTGACAATCTACATTTAACCCCTCTTACAGACCTAAAAAATACAATAATCTAAAAAGTTATTTTGTCTGAGGGTGAGTGAAAAATCACTGATCAGCCAGGGAGTACCTTGATTAAAATACATTAATCATACAAAACTCTGCCAAGCAATACTTGCAGCAGTTATACAGACAGAAGAAGATGATTAAATTCCACTTCTCTACTCCTCCACCCCCCTCCATTTTATGAGGATGGGCAGTTACCAAAATACCACTGTACTAATAAAACATTTTTGAAGTAGAAACTTTCAGTCAACACTGTATCCCTCCTGGCTAGAATCTGTCTTTTCAGGCTCTAGTTTTCCTGGCTGTTCATTGTGGCGCTGCCTCTCGTGCGTGATGTCATCTTGGAGCAACCAGATTGAACTGGCCGGGAACCTCACCAGAGCTGCAGGCCTGAAGTTTACACTCAAGTTACAGCCCACGGATGAGCAGTGAAAAAGAGCCAGTGAGGGGGACAAAATTTTCTATAAATCAGGCAAAGGATCCTGACACAACCACGAGGTTAATACTGATGTAATTGACTCCACGATCTGAATGGCTACTGAGCTTTGTTAAGTCTCTGTGGAATTGCTTAGGTAGGTGCATTTTTAAGTGTTTCTTTCAGTCACACAATTTTCAGCATGATGTTCACAGGTATCTATCCGGATCGCAGTGAGGCTCATAGAAATTTTGGGCTGCGATTGCTAACTTTTAAAAAAGCTAATTTCTAGAAACTCACC
>NW_009649706.1:657449-666719 GCF_000708025.1 Charadrius vociferus
GACGGGACGGGACGGGGAGGGTCAGACGCCGGGCTGCCCCCCGCCCCCGCCCGGCTGCCAGCTCGCTTGGGTAGCCCCTGGTGGTGGTTTTCCTAGGAAACGGGATTTTCCTCCACAAAAGGCTGGCTCGGGTGGAAAGAAGGTTTCTGTGTTTCTGCAGCAGAGCGTGGACTTGCTTTCAAGTTGCGAGCCTTGGGAGGAATAATACATGCCACTTTCTACAGCTGTTGGCGGGGGGTGGGGGGGTGGGTCAGCTTTATTACTGCCTTAACTTCTGGTGATGTTAGTCTTGGGGAGCGGAGAGGTTAACAGGAACCCACTTTTCCCGCTGTTTCAGTTCTGCTTCCCTGAGGATAACATCGGCATCCTTACGAACTGTTACATCCTTACGTTCTGTTAATCTTTATTAACAGAACAAAGTGTAGCAACATTGAGGATGTGTATTTGCATCAACATTTAAACAGAGTGACAATGAAAGATAAAAACATATTCCCAAGACATACATTGATTTCATCTTAGTTGTATCACAGATTTACTGCCTGTCTTCCGAATTTAATGAGATAACTAATCACTGCTTACGAACCTAAAAATAAATTGACTTCACACTGACTCAGGCAAGCTCTCCATTTCTGTAGTGAACATGGAACTACTCCTCTGATATAGTCTGAGTTATCTAAACTACCCTGTTGTGCTGGCATAGGCTCCCATAACTTACACCAATGCGTATGGGGAGTAATGACTTAAGTCCCTGGTTTCAGAGCAAGAGATCCCCAAGTCACACACTAAGATGAGATAAAGGTCACTTCAAATAGCAAAGGTGTTTGTTGCAAGGGTTTGCAATATAAATCCAATACTAACAGATTGCTATTCAAAGATAATTATATTTTGCCTTTCTCCTATATAATTTGCTCCTTTATAAATAAATATAACTCTATAAATATGATAGTAACATGAAGGAAATTAAAACTTTGCTATGACTGACTTTTAACTTGAGATAATGGTAAGTAGAGTGAATAGAGATATTAGAAAAATACATTAAAACTATGACAGTAACAAATTAGTTCCTGCTATGAATCTATACCTAAACCAATTTCTTTTTAAAGCACTTCCAAAGCTTTTAAAAATGATTTGCAGATTTTGTCCAAGTATTCTTACAGAATTTGTTCAAATAGTAAGTTTTCCTTAAAAATTTGTCCCTTTTCTCTGGCAGGTAATATTGGGATGATATTTCACACGAAATAAGCCATTACAGTCAGCTCACCAGAAACGGTAACTTTGATAGAATTGTCTTTTTCAACATGGGGCCAGAGTTTTATCGTTGCCTGTAGTGCTATAGGAAGTGTGGTTGGGAGGGAAGACAAGCACTCCAAACATCCCAAAACATGTATTTTCTATCCACATAGATTGCTCTTCTAGAACTAAACCCAGTTTTGCTTCAATTTGAAAACTATGTTTAGGAGGAGGAAGACTGGGGAGATATGCCAGTCAACAAAGCAGTCGTGTCAAGGCATGCCCACTTCATCTGGAAAGAAGAGTCACCCATCTGGAGTGGTTTGTTAAGCCACTCTATGGCTAAAGCTTTCTCTTTCAGAAACTCAGCGCAGACTATCTTAGTGTGGGCTGTGTGCAATCACTGTGGCAGGCATACAAGCACGGCTCATGTGCTTGACCAGTTAGCCAGCTCTCTAGCTGCTTCCTGAAAACTGTATTAAGGCCTTAACAAGCAAAACGGGAATCCTGAACACGAGATGCAATAGAAAATGGAGCTTTGATGTCAAATGTGAGTAACGCTTCGATGTTAAATTAACAAACCCTAGCTAATCTTGTAGCTTCAAATAAATCTATCACTTCAAAGTACATAGCCAACAAATGAGCTGTTTTCTGCATGTACATCAGCAGAAGGAAGGAGGTGTCCTGGAAGAGAGGGCAGCATTGCAAACCACTGTCTTTCTATTAAAGCTATTTGCGAAAGCTGAGAGATGGGTATGTCTTGGCCTAATGAGCTGATATCAAGTGCCTTGCTATGTAGCTGCTAGGGATGTTAGTTTTGTTCAATAAAGCACAAAGTTCTGGTTCAATAAAGCACAAAATTCTGAAGAGGAATGTCCTATATCACTTAAATTCAAGTGACACAGCATATGTACTCTTCTTAACATTCATATTTTTTAGTTTTATTTGAATACCACAATAAGAAGGACAAAAATCCTGCAATCTGCCTTGACTCCATTTGTGATTTGGTTAAAAACTGTATTGCAGTTCTAATACTACAAGGTTTATGGGTTGTGTTGGAACGACCATTCTTCGCTCCTTTAAGTAACAAACTATCACAATAAGAAAATAGTGTTGTATTTTTTTAAGATTTACTTCAGTTCCCTCCTGTCACCCACAGCTGATTGTCTATTCCAGCTGATGTGCTTCTGCACTGCTGCATCGCAGAACTTAAAAACTGTGTCAGACGATGGTGTTATCTATAACAATAGTCTATTTCTGACACTGGGCAATTACAGATACCTAAGGAGGAATACTGGACTAGGACACAAAAGTGTACTGATAGCACTCTGCAATATTTCTACAGTCAGTTAGCATCCTGAGATTTCTGCACTTCGGAGTTCTCAACGTGCTTTTTTCCCAAATTTGTTCAGCTGCCAGCTGAACCCATGTAAACTGTTAGCAGAATAAATACAACAGCTCGCTATTCAAAAGCAGTCACTTTATAATTCTTTCTTTCTCAATCTACTATTCCTTAAAGTCATGAAAAACACTCACAATGTTAAGGACATTGCAACAATTGAAAAAAAAAACAACCCAACAAATCACGCAGGTATCGGTACAGACTGACTCCAACATATGCTGACTTCTGTCCTGATGCAAGATTTTTTCTGTAGAAATTCCTCAACAGAAAGAAAGGTTTTAGCAGTTTAAATTACCACCTCTGCTTCCTTTTCTAAGAAAATTACCAGCCATCATCGGTATTTTCAAAAGTCTCTAACAGATCAGGTGAAGAATGCCTACCAAATGGTCTGTTAATGGCCAGGCTTATTTTAAGTGTCAATATAAATAGAGGACACCCTCATTAACACTTTACCTTTCTCATCATGAAAGAATCTTAAAATGCAGGGGCACAAAGGGTGCAAGAGTTCAGCTGTATCTAATTCAATATTGAAGATCACTTCAATTTCTAATGACAATGGTTTGGAGGAGATATATATATATATATATATATATATAAAATTTCCCACCACCAATCCTTTTATATGTAAATGAAAACAGATTACAAACATATTTTTATGCATATTTTATACATGTGCTTGTTATCAAATAAAATATTTTAGTCCTTAGAGAATAAAAGGTAAAATATGCATTTGTTCCTGCTTTTGGGTTTTTACTGTAAACATTGCTACTATTTAGAAACATCTTTATGACAGTTTTTGCTCTTTATGAAATGTTTAATCTGTAACATAATTCTTTACTTAAGATTTAAAAAGCACTATAGCTGTCATTACACATAAAGATGTTAGCCAGGAATTACTTAATTTTATTCCTAAACTTACTATTTAAGTGAAGTAGGAATACATCATACTTCTTTCACAAGCAGTTACCAATTGCCACTAGTGGGGCGAAAAATTGCTTCTCACCAGTGCACCTGCATATGCCAGTATTTACTGAGTAAGGAGTGAGTTGCCACCTGGTTGGTTTTTTGATCCCTTTACAGCAGTAAAATTTTAAAGCTCCACAAATTGCATGCAGTATGTACCCAGGAAACAGTCTTCGTGTCCCTAAACTTAATAGAATATTTTGATGATGTGTTCTTCTGGTACCCAAGCATCAGAATATGCAGTAGGACGAGCAATATCATGTTGAGGGCAGGTAGCCAGTCAACTGCATATTCCTGAATCCGTAACAACCCTCAGGAGCTTTAATGCAGCCGCTGTTGCCAAAGGGCCACGAGCTGTTTTTGCAGTCTTTACCCACTACTGTCTTTTCAATGACCACAGCTGGATCATAAAATCAAACATACATTAGTACGTAAGATAACATAGCTGATGTGGTGGATTTCTCATGGATCATAACGGTTTGGGGTTTGGGCTGCCACCATCCCCAAAAGACTAGGTAACATTATCACACCAGGTAAACACAGTATGATGTTGCTTCTTTAGAAGCCATAGTCGTGCTTCCTCAGTGAGATGTTTGCTATGTAAACATCTTAATGTTAGATTAATATATATTCAAGCTTTTAAGCAAATCTTCTTTAACTGACAGTCCCTGCGTGATACAGTCTTTTGTTTGTTCTGAACTCAGAAGTATCCCTGCACCTTGATTAGAGCTGACACTTCATGTAATTTCAAATCTTGTTTGTTTTCAGTTATTTGATAAACTGGAACTTCAGTGAAACTGAAGTGTGTTTCCTCCCAAGGAAGTGTTTTTACTCACACGCACATCCATACCTTCAGCGTCTTCATGATGTAGCTTTCATTTTAGTTGGTGTTCGAAATAAATAAATCTGCTATGTTCCACACCAGCTAAGTCAATAGAGCAGATCTACAATATTCTACAACTCGATATCATAAATCTCAAAGTATATTTCATATCACAAAGGAACAATAATTAAATATTGGTACAACAAATTGTGTGGAATCAAATGCACTTGTCTTTAAAATGAATGTAGCAAGCAAAACTATTTAGGCTCTGTATGTATTTCTTGGGTATACATTTACAGATACAGGGCGATATATAATCCACTACCTTTCCTATTGATGTTTAAATATTCAAATATAGGTTTCTTTTTCTTATCAAATAAATTGTTAGTATGTTCTTTTTGACAAGGGAGAATGACACAGAGAGCTCTGATAAGGAAGTACAGGACTGTGAAGAAAGGAAGGAAAGAAGAAGTTAAAAAAATCCCTAAGACTTCAGAAGAAAAGACATGTGGAAGATAGGAACATCTATGTATCCTTGAATATTAATCTTGGAGCAAAGTCCTTCCAATCCTATTTCTTGTGTGGGCAAATGGCTGAAGAAGGCAAGCGTCTGAAGGTTTCCAAGGTATTATATGTTGCTAGTGTAGTTTCTCTGTTTCCTTTGTCAAGGAGCAGCAAGGGCCTGCTGTTCCCTCAGACCAGACCAGGTGCTCCAGGAGTAAGGGGAGTCTCCAGAGCAGGCAGGGTCGTCCGTGGCAGGGCATGGTCCCACAGGGTCTCGTCATAGCAGGGTGAGCCAGGTGCTGGTAGTAGGATCCACTGACAGTTCCAGACAAATGATGAATCAGGTCCAGGATCCATCCAGAGACTCCAGGCAGGAGCAAAAGGAGATGAGACCAGAGATAGGACTAGAGACAAAGTTTCGGCTTGAATTTGAAGTCCATTCGGCAGACAGGGTTAGACACAGTGGACAATGGACATCCAAGGGACCCATCCAGGAGACAAACTAGCTGCCGTGCAGGTTTGAGGTCCATCCAGACAGCAGGGCCAAGCTAGTCTGGAGACCACCACTCCGGCAAGGCAGCTGAGGGCTTGGGGCTGAGATGAAACAAAGACCCTGGGTTCATGGGCAGTGGGTGACCTAGGTGAGGCTGGCCAGGGCCAGTAGGTCTGATAGGTGCACTTGCGGCCCTGACTTTCTCCTGTAGCAGCTGAGACAACCATGTGGTTAGGTAGGGACTCTAGGCAGGCTTTGCCCACAGGCTTTTAGATTACTTTAAAAACTCCTGAATGATTCCAGTCCTCTGGCAAAAAAAAAGGTCTCCTAACCCTTCAAAACAAGTTAAACCTTTTTTTCTACTCCACCTCCTTTTATGTTTGGAATTGGGATATCCACAGAGGAGATCCAGTGAATTAACTCCAAACATCACTGGTTTGTTCTCTGTCTGCTAGCTTGCTCCCTCATGCTGTGATCAACTGAACTGCCAGACATCTCTGTGACACATGGCCAAGCAGGGCAGCTGCTGCCGCGTCTCCATGGTAAACACCTCTCCTTCCTGAAAACTGTAGGACTACAGTCAAATAGGTGGTGGTGGTTTTTATATTTCTTGTTCTCACTGCCATTTCTAACAGATGTATTCGTCAAAATCTACTGCCAATCCTTACAAACGCCTACCACTGTCCTCTGTAAACCTTTGAAAGGAGAAGACCAGGAGGATCTACACTGTATTTCTTACAAAATCAGAATTATTTGCTGCTGAGTGGGTGATTTTCTAGTCTTTCTTTTTGTCTCTAGTTCTTTTTTAACATGGTTCAAAGGCAAGCTTGATAGACCTTGAGTGCAAATTCAGTTACTTAATACTGGATACGTTAAGCCTCTTATCATGGTATTTGTATCCATTGGCTTTTAAATACTAAATATGACTATATGATCACAGCATTGCCTGTGCAAATACTTTATATCAGTAGAAGTTATCTATTAGGAAAACCTATGTAATAGACATTGCATTGCAAGAATTTCTCTTGCCCAATCTAGTTTTATTAGGCAATAAAAAAGTTCTCTCTGTCATGGAGAGAACTGTATACTGCTGACCCTAACAGGTGTATCATGACGACAAGGTACTAAGATATTCTTTGGGAAATAAACATCTGTCCTCTTTTATTCTTATCTAGGAGTTAAAGGTATTATGCAACAGAGTACGCAGATTTTGAAAATTCAGGAAGTCTAAAAGGTTACTTTTCAGAAGAATCGCTTTTGCATATGCATGGGGGTTTATTTTGTTGTTTTTACATTAGAAATGGAATTATAACCTTTGTACTTCAGGTAGCATGCCAATAAAAACTGCTGAGATGACAGCTCCAGCAAAAACTTAACTTTTCCTTTTCTTCCAAAAAAATATCTCAGATCCCAGATGTCTGTCTGGTTTTTCAGTTCAACAGGTGTTAATGAAACCAAACATTAGCTTGGAAAACATTGAATAAAAATCCGCCCCCCCCCGCCTTTGCAAGATCAGATCACAGCTCCTCATCTTTCAGTGTTTTTGTCTTTTCCAGAGTTTGAACAAGGGCCCTCAGCAACAGGAAATAAATTACAAATCCATTTTCCTTTGCTCTGTTTGAGGCAAAGGTTTATGAAGCCATTTTTATAAATCACAGAAATTCCAATAAGGGCATACATCTTTCCACTATGCAGCTCAAAGCAAAAGATTTGGGAAGAAGGAATCCTGCAGTTCCCTACTTCCAGAGCTGTAATGATTTATGATTTTAAGAGATTCCTTAAACCAGTTCTACAAACAAAATATGTGATTTCATCAAAACATACTCTCTGTCAGGTTCTAGGTGGCCTATAATGAGTTATGGCATTATGTTTTACCATGGTCTGACTATACGTACATACACACATTTGCCCATATAACTGCAGATGAAGTTTAATTTTCTAATTGAATCAATCTAAGATTTCATTATACCAAGACCAGCCTAAAAAGGGGAATGCTTTTCTTGGCTGAATAAGTTTAGCTAGCCTGCTAAAGGATGACAGAAGATCAGTATTGCAGTCAGTACAAGGTAGGACACAGGACTGCACAACCAGGATAGTGGAGTGAAAGAAATGGAACTGGTTCTTCTGACAACCAACCAGCAGCTGCTCAGGTTGGTTCAGCTCTCTTCTTGAAGTACATTTGGAATCAATTAGAGTATCTGTTATTTTACAAAGTCCTAATGAACACAGCTATGTGAGCTCTTAAACACAGACCAAGATTGAATCAGCACTGAAGAATCTGGCTCTGAAATCAAAACTGAATAAATACTTTAATGTTACATAATGTCTTAGTTAACATATAACTTAGAAAAAGCTTGAAATGTTGCAATGGCCTAGTTCTGGTATTAGATGTCTTTTGACTGCTTCTCTTAAAAAAATGAAAAGTAAAACTACCAAACGTGGCTAAAATACAAACTTTTAAACAGATCAGTTCACATGCATTTCCTAGAGGCTTCTTAGGACTCAGCCATACCTGCTGCAAACATTCCAGCTACAGAGAGCATGCTTTACCTTGGGATGGCATGATCTGACCATGACTTACCATTCATTTATGCTCCCTGAATCCCTCAGGGATTGCACGTGATTTGTACAGCCACGATTCTGCAGCTGTGGCCAAAGAGCCATGCAATAATGTTGGTATAGTGCAGTGCTGTATCAACTTACTTCGCCTCTTATCAGGACTCTTTAGCATGATAACGAGGTCAACTAATTCAGAAATTTATTGCTCAGTGCAATATGGTGAGGCAAAATCTTGACTCAGGTGGAAAAGGAATAATGCTCAGACTTTGAGGAGCGACTGGAAGGCAGACTGCAGCAACAAGCTGAAAAATGCAGCTTGGGATACCTGGTTTACAGACCACAGTCGATAGCAAATGCTGGTCACAGTCAGTACGGTTTACATGGAAGGAGGATGATGGAATAAGCTACTGGTGAGAGCAGAGATCGAGACAGGACTTACCAGTGGCAAACAATAACAGAAAAACCAGGGGAGTTAGGAATAATAGCAAGTGTAGCACTGAGGAAAAACAAAAATCAAATAACTACCTACTTGCTAAATGTATGTGCCCTAGGGAGACAACAGTGACTTGAACTATTCTAAAAACATATTCCAATGCATATACTTAGACACTAGATTAAATCTGCAAAGGAAATCCTAAAGTTCATTTCATTATTTTCAGTGTTTCATTTTGTTTGGATGTAAAATATAGCAGATGGTAAGTCATAATCTGTAATTAAAATAGCATGGCAGAACACAATGATGGGGGAAGCTGAGAAATCTTGGATGCTACTAACAATTCCTTTGCTGTAACATAATGTTAATAGAGAAAGGAGCCACTACTTCATATAATTTTCTCATTATGGCCATTTTCTCAAAGAGTGACATGGCAAAATGTTAACTAATTGATGAACAGAAGCAAATGGGAGTTGGAGTTTCCATAGGACTAGCATCAGAAAATCATATAGTTTCATATTACACCCGCTCTTATAGGACACTATACCTGTTATTCATGGATTAATATGAAATGTGTATCTTGATTTTCCAACGGACACTGAGTTAATCAAGAGCAGTCTGTTAATTTATTACTGCAGTGATGAGAAAGTTAGAGATCACCGTCTTCTAACAGTGCTAATATATTAGCCTGCCTAAGTGCAAATATTTAAAATGTATCTTCTCTGTGCTTACGTTTACCAATTGCAAAATGGCATTATGCAACTCTGTCTTTGGCAATCTTTTTAAAAAGCTGAAATAAATAATAGGATCAACTCACCTTTACTTTTTACTTGATTAAGGTTAACATCAACCAGAAATAGGGT
>NW_009649706.1:666775-667766 GCF_000708025.1 Charadrius vociferus
ACAGTGTGCCACCATGGTAACCTCTGCCATGTGAGCATAAGGAGCTTCCAGAAACAAAAGAACCCATGATCCTCCTTACTGCTTTAAAATTAAAAGGCAGAAATATGTCTTTCCAAAGAAACAGTCTAGGCTCATTCATAGGCAAAACACTGAGCAAGAAGCATTGACTAACATAATCTGTATCTTATTGCCTAAACTATTTTTAATCAAGGTAAGCAATATGCATTGTTAAATGGGACATAGTACTCAGAATCTCTTAAAGTAATAAAATGCAATAGTGGCAATGAAATACAAAAAATAGATTCTTTCTGCTTCCCTGGTCATATCTCATTGTATTAAGTCCTTTAGTCATATATGAAATAATCAAAGAATTAAACTGAGGATGCCCATTATAAGAAGCAGATAGCAGAACCTGAAAAATTATTACTTTCCATTTTAAATTTCTGACCAGTACCAAGTAATATGTATCATGTTTCCCTAAGAACTTCTGTTTATAAACTAGCCTGAAAATGTCAGTAATTACTAAGCAGAAAATAATAGAATAAATGAAATGGGCAATGGATGAAGAGACCTGAAATGATTGCACAGAGTTAAGATACATCTGGAATATTGTGTCCAGCTCTGGAGCCCACAACATAAGAAGGGCACGGATCTGTTGGGGTGGGTCTGGAGGATGGCCACAAAGATGATCAGAGGGCTGGAGCAGCTCTCCTATGAAGACAGGCTGAGGCAGTTGGGATTGTTCAGCCTGGAGAAGAGAAGACTCCAGGCAGACCTTATAGCGGCCTTCCAGTATCTGAAGGGAGCCTACAGGAGAGCTGGAGAGGGACTTTTTACAAAGGCATGTAGTGATAGGACGAGGGGTAATGGCTTCAAACTGGAAGAGGGTAGATTTAGAATAGATATTAGGAAAAAGAAATTCACTCTGAGGGTGATGAGACACTGGGACAGGTTGCCCAGGGAAGCTGTGGAGGCCCCATCCATGGACGTG
>NW_009649706.1:667834-673911 GCF_000708025.1 Charadrius vociferus
AGGTGATCTTCAAGGTCCCTTCCAATCTAAACCATTCTATAATTCTGTGATTACAGCAGTATAATGATCTGCAAAGCAAGATTAATTGATCTATGAAAACATATATGAATAGTAAAATTTATGAACACAATTAAATGTTCAATATAATAGATTGTTGTCCAGTGATAAAAGGAGGATTTACAACAGTCTAACTGAAAAAAAATCTGAGAATTACAGCTTTAAGGATTTTGTTTCCTTCTAAAATCAATTTACTCGTCTCAGGTTTTAGTCCTGTTTAGAAGTCAATGCAGATATATCCATGGTAAGAACACAAAACAGCTCACAACTCTCCCTGCGGGTACCTTAAGCCATTTGCATAAATTTATTTGCCGCCCTTTAAAACATGAAGTAAATTATTCACTAGCAAATAATGTAAAAATAGTACGTCTTTTTCCAGTTGTCATGAATGGGATTCTTCATAATGTCTTTACTCAAGAAAGACCCGACAGAATCCAACATACCGTCAGTCATATGATTGTACTTAACAGAGAACTTAACACAGAACTCTTAGCAAGAAGCAAAAAGTTCATGTAAAATCTAACCTCCCTTGTGTCCCCCCATCCCCATCCTCCTGTGTCTCGACCCCCGTTGTCCCCTCCCGCCCCCCAATAATCCAGTCATATTTCACTATACGCTCCTCAGCCATGCAGAACTTGTTGAACTTGTTTTGATAGCAGATTCAGAAGCAGAACGGTGGTGGTTTGTAAACTACTTCCTAGACACTTGTTACGGGTTGAATAAATCCTAACACTCTTCATGATCTGTGCCTTCTGATATATCTCAGTATTCCTCTTTGCCAGTTTTAGAGGGCTTCAGGGAGCTAATGGGCCATGGAAAGGCCTTTGGGATGGAGCAAGGGAGGGCTTTTGGTGAGAGAGAATCTGCCAGCTTCCCTGGTAAGTAAATATTATCAGCATGCGCTTGGGCTTGTGAAAGAACAGAACGTTAAATTCGAGCGTCACTTTGCGTTGATTTAGAGATATCTACAAATAGTTCACAGAGCTGTAATGGATACCATGCCAGTTTTAAAAATAACAATCAACAGTGTGAGAAACATTTCTTTCATAGCTGTTTTTAGAACTAACAACAATGAAAAGCACTATTTTAATGCTGACTATGTTTTAGACTTCGTCAATTTTGTTCTGAAATGTGGCCAATATTTTGTACTTTTGGTTTATCTAGGACTGTTGAATGACCCTAATACAGGGTCAGGATACAGAATTGATATTTAGTAGGGGATACAAATATTTCTATTTATTAGCAAAGTGCCTTTCTTTTACCTTGCTACTCCATGAAAATCTCTGAAAATGAAATCATTACCATCCTATCTTCCATTGCTCATATGTTTTTTCCAGTAACTCATACTCTATTTTAACAGTCATTTCACCGCCATATTAATTAAAGTACAGTACACACTACCACTGCTTTTTACTTTGTATAGAATAGAATATTTTTCTCTTTGTACATAGTTAGCAACATATATTTTTCCACCAGAAATAAAAAATAAGAAGCTGAGTATCTCCCTTCCCATGATGGTCTCATGTGCCAAGTGCAATTTGTTTCCCATGCTTTTTATAACTCTGTATTTTTCTGTAATGGACATGGTTATGTTGTCCTACTTCTATTTAGCCCTCTAGATCCATTAAGCAGTTCAAGAGTTGGTGCTAGAGTCCAGTGAAACAGAATTGTTTCCAGCTTCTCACAACTCAAGAGTGGTCACTTTCAGAGTATACAGTTGTGTA
Organism: Charadrius vociferus; assembly: GCF_000708025.1. Lineage (NCBI taxonomy): Eukaryota > Metazoa > Chordata > Aves > Charadriiformes > Charadriidae > Charadrius > Charadrius vociferus. The sequence goes on from NW_009649706.1 coordinate 669,616, forward strand.
ATTACCTAAGATCAAACCTTTTCAATTTTTTCTTAAGGGTGTCATTCTGTTCTACCAGTGATCATAACTTTTAGTAAGATGCATGCACCTATGAAATGGACTTGATTATACATTGAAGTTTGGTGAGCTTCAGATGACAAAAAATAAACAGCCAGAAGAAGTATTAAAAATTGCCGTGAGTTACAAACAGGTAGTGGGGAGAGGTGAAGAAATCAACTAGGCAAGGAAGGGATTTAATGTATGTATGTTTTTCTACCCAGGATAACAGGAAGGATACTGAAAAAAATTTTCAAATCCTTCTTCCTTCTGGCATAAACTCTGCCAAACAGGGAATACATTTACTTGCTGTAAAGGCAACCTTTTCCTGTAATAACTGCTTTTGTGCAGGGATAGCCGATTGGTGCTCCATCCTCCAAACTCTGTTCAGGCCTGCAACCAGCAGCTATACCACATGGCAGCAGGCAGAATCCTAGAAATCAGATTATTTCAAAAACTTGCCTTTGATGCTTGAGCTGGGAAAATGAATGTATTAGTGTATTTCAGAGACTCTGTCTTCTACAAATCATAATTATCCTTGTCTTAGTTCTTTCATTTTTTTCCCCTTATATAATTTTCCTTTTTCTGCTTCTTTTGGTTTCTTGATTCTGCTCTGCTGTCCCCATTTCCCTTTTGTTTTTTTCAGTTTTCTTCTAGAGCAGCTTTCCCCTTGGTCTGTTATTTCCTTTGCTTAATCACATTTATCTTCTTTCCTCCTTCTCATCGGCAGAACACCAATCTGAAACCTCACTAAGCACAACTGTGCACTCTTTATTTACATTTCATCTTCTGTTTTTATACATCATTACACATAAAATACTTACTAGCTCCCATTTTTACATTCTAATTCTGTCTATCAAAATAATGGCACTGATTAAACACCTTCTTTTCTTTAAAACCATAGGCATAATTTTTAATGCACATGGGTCTCTGTAGAAATAACTATAATCTTTGCTTTTAAAAAACCCCTCATATAATAAGCAATACCTAGCAAGACTAGTTACGATTACTACCTTCCTCTTCCGCTGCTTTTGGTATTAGATTTCACTAGCACTCTATTATTTGGGAAAACAAGCTTTAGTGTTCTACTGTACCATAATATTGTATTGACACATAATTAAGCATTACATTTTTTTTTGTAAGTTGTTTGTTGATGGGACATAAATAGTCTTATTTCTAGTGTTGCAGTATCTCACTATTGTCAAGAAAGAGGAAACTTTACCTTTCCTTCTCTTTTTTTCCACCTCTTCTGCTCCTGTTCTCATTTGTGAGTTTCCTCCGCCTTCCTTGGATAATGAACAATTTCGTCTTGCTAATTGTGCAGGAAACTATCTTTCTTTTTCCAGATTAGTTTTCTGCTTTGTTAATGAGCTTGATCAGCTAACAAAGAAGTCTAGTAAGTGGTGGGAGTGTCTCAATGTGAGAGAGGGACAAGCAGCAGCAACAAGCTGTTAGATCCACCCACATTTTCTATTGAAATTGCTGTCTTAGTGTAAGGATTTTAATTTATCAAAAAAATATCTATAGAGTAGTAACTTAAAATGCCTTTCAATAGTTTTGGCTGGAGTGGGGAAAATGGACTTTATTGTGCAGGAGTCTTTATTTTGCCAGAGTCAGGTCCTCAATCACTTGGATTCCATTCTTCGTAAAACCATCTGTAAATTAACCTGAAAACTCTTACTTAAAAGACACACGAAAACAAGTACAAGTCATTCAAGAATTTTTTTTACAGCATTCCTCCTACCCCAAAAGGAAGAGAAATGTATAAGGCAGGTTTATTTCAACACACTGGAATAGAGTGCGTCAAAGCTTCATAAAGTGTAAACCACATGCCTTGCCATTTGGTCTTACACTGCCAAGTAGTGTAGTCTGATGACTTCTATAAATCTGATGAGTGTCCAAGAGTGACACTTATGAAAGCTGGTTGCCATAGCTGTCAGACATAACCTGTATTTCATTTTGCCTTGGAGTAGGGGAATCCAGTCCCTTCTGGAAATGCTGGGGCAAAGTCCTTTGATTTGATTAAGGTAATTTGATTAAGTCTTATGAGGTCTTACAAAGTATACTCAAAGTTGCCAGTGCCTTGTCACTGTCCCATCTGTTTGTAAGCTTGCCTTCCTTTTCTTGATTTCTCTTTTTTTTCTGGCTTACAAAGTTCTTTGTGTGGATGCAACTGCAAATAAGCAGCAATGTTGCAGGGTACAGTAACATTTCGTAGGAGTTTTTACAGCAATTTGACAGAGAGGCTAAGAATGATGGGATTGTAATATGTTAGGGAAGATGGGAAGCCCACATCAGCTCATTTAATTTCTGTAAAAATTCAAAGTGTGTTCATGTGACATCTCTCTCAGCAAGAACACCATAAAAGGAAGAGAAAAAAGGTATTTCCATCTACAGCTGGATACTGTTAGCAGTACTTTTTCTAAAGAATGTAGGAATTCCCAGAATGCCTTTTAAACTGGAAAGCAGAGAAGCACAGCCTACAAGTATGTCAGGACTTAGCTTCCTTTTATCCAGTCGTGGTTGTAGGGAGTGAGACTCTCCTCGTTAATGAGATTTCTTAACAGTATCTCTCATACTGTACGGGAAATTTAAATCCTTTAATTTGCAGAGAAATGATGCGGAAAAGTGATATTTTAAAATTTATTTTTAAACTTTGTAAAAAGAGTTTAAGAGACAAACAAATGAAAAGCTGTACTAATAAAAGGAGGCAGACAAGAACCAATGGAAAATGTGAACCACATAACCAGAGATAGCTTGCGCTGATCACTATTGAAAATGAGATCTCGCATACTCTTCTGTTCACACCAGGTGCCTACTGCTTTTATGACATCTCTGCACTGAAAGTTTGTTTCTATTTACTGAATTAATCCTAATCTATCAGAAAATTATCTTTTTTTTTTTTTTTAATCACTTGGTTAATAAGATGAGTCTGCTTGAATGGAGGGTCTAGTAAACTCCAGAGCTCATGCAAAAGAAGCAATATAAGCAAGTGTGTGGGGTTGTGTGTGGGGCTGCATGTAAGAGAAATGCAATCTCATCTCAGTAGAAGCAAGCTGTTGAATTGACCTAAACTGTGTTAGGAGAAATACCCTGTATTCAACACAAATGCCACTCACTGCCCACCACATTTAGGAGCATATAACAGAAGATGACACTGTACACCGTGAAAAGGCTCAGCTTCTGTTTGGCCATGCCTTTGAAATGCATAGAATGTCACATTTCATTATCAAGCTACATTTTGGAAAGCAGAGGATTTGGGTACAGCCCAACATCAGGACTTGCATTTGTGTTTTAGCAATCTTACTGGTTTATTCTAATTGGGTTAATTCACCAGTGCTACAATTAAGTTAGGTGCGCAGTTCCCTCATCTTCTTCCCACAGGTTAATACTCTTCATACTGTTAGTCTTGAACTGAAAGAGTACCTTGGGATGTTTACTGCAATACCATATACCATTTTGTACATCTGCCACCCCTACAGACATTGTTTGCTTCTCCATCACACTGTGTTCCCTTCCCTTTTTTCTTTATACTAAAATGTCCCATCATTTTCCCCCAGTTGAGGAGGACTGGGTCAGAGACCACTTGGCCAAGCTGGACATCCATAAGTCTATAGGCGCTGACGGGATGCACCCACAAGTGCTGAGAGAGCTGGCAGATGTTATTGCTAGACCACTCTCCATCATCTTTGAAAGGTCATGGGGAACAGGAGAGGTGCTGGAGGACTGGAGAAAGGCCGACATCACTCCATGCTTCAAAAAAGGCAAGGAGGACCCAGGGAACTACAGACCGGTTAGCCTTACGTCTGTCCCTGGGAAAGTAATGGAGCGACCCATTCTGGATGTCATCTCCCAATATATTGAGGAACAGGAAATTATTCAAAGTGGTCAACACAGATTTACCAATGGTAAATCATGCTTGACCAATCTGATAGCCTTCTGTGATGTCATACCTGGTTGGCTGGATGAGGCGAGAACCGTAGATGTCATCTATCTTGACTTCAGCAAGGCTTTTGACACTGTCTCCCGTAACATCCTCATTAGGAAGCTGAGGAAGTGTGGGCTAGATGAGGTGACAGTGAGGTGGATTGAGAGCTGGCTGTGTGACAGAACTCAGAGGGTTGTGATTAATGGAGCAGTGTCAAGTTGGAGGCCTGTAACCAGTGGTGTCCCCCAGGGGTCAATACTCGGTCCAATCTTGTTCAATATATTCATCAATGACCTGGATGAGGGGACAGAGTGTATCCTCAGCAAGTTCAC
>NW_009649706.1:674089-682843 GCF_000708025.1 Charadrius vociferus
GGTCGAGGGAGGTCATTCTCCCCCTCTACTCTGCACTGGTGAAGCCACAACTGGAATACTGTGTCCCATTCTGGGCTCCCCCAGTTCAAGAGAGACAGGGAATTGCTGGAGAGAGTCCAGCGAAGGGCAGCCAAGATGACTGAGGGATTGGAGCATCTCCCTTATGAGGAAAGGCTGAGAGAGCTGGGACTCTTTAGCCTGGAGAAGAGAAGGCTGAGGGGAGAGCTTATTATTGCGTAGAAGTATCTAAAGGGTGGGTTGAAGGAGGATGGAGCCAGACGCTTTTCAGTGGTTCCCAGTGACCGGATGAGGGGCAATGGGCACAAGTTGGAACATAGGAACTTTCGTTCAAATACATGGAAAAACTTCTTTACAGTTAGGGTGACAGAGCACTGGCACAGGCTGCCCAGGGAGGTTGTGGAGTCCCCTTCTCTGGAGATTTTTCAAGACCCGCCTGGATGCAGTCCCGAGTAATGCACTCTAGGCAATCCTGCTTTAGCAGGGGAGTTGGACTGGATGATCTCTAGAGGTCCCTTCCAACTCTGAAGATTCTGTGATTCTGTGAGTACATTTGAGCATCTATTTGGAGCATGCACTCTTCTGTACACACTGTAGCCATCGGATGTAGTTTTGTTTCTAATATTTGTAAAGACTTTATCACTGTGTAAAACGGTGGGTAAATTTTTCTTTTTTGCTATTCTTTTTAGCATCAGTGAAGCCAATTCATTGAATGGATGTCTGTGGAAGAACAATTTGGCTCAATGCCTTTGACTTCTAGCTGTTAAGAGCCATTCTTTATTTCGGGCATAATGATTAAACCAAAAGAAAGGGATTGCACAGAACACTTCAGAAATTTAAAAATGGGGATAAGCTGGAGCCACAGCTCACAAAAGAATTAACAGACAACATTGCATGACCCAAAGCGTTTTGCCATCTGTACTTTGCAACACATGGAAGAGCACACTGAAGTGATAAAAGGGACACAAAGGAAAAAGAATAAAAGGCATGTTAGCTGTGGCTCAGCTGGAGAAGAATATTGCTTATAGCAATAGGCTCTGAGGTCAAATGATGAATTTGCTTCTTTTAAAATCAAATAAAAGGTATGAGCACAGTAACACTCATTTAGCAGTGTGTCCTCTCAAGAAACTGCATAGCCAGCTGGATTACTCATTTTAACTGAAGTTCTAATTTGAGATTCTGGTCCTATAATTAATTCTGTGATGTCCTAAGATTTTGGTCTGGTTAAAAAAGTTAGAAGCTATGCCAGCTGTGCAACCCCCAATAAAATGGGTTTGTCCCAAATTTAAAAAGAAATATTAAAAATCTGCATTATTCCTTCTTGTTTGAATATTCATCTTCACATTGTCATTATCCTGGTATAGTCTTTTATGTATATAAAACTCTGAAAGCTTAGTGAACTCACATAGGTGTTGCAGAGAAAATGGGCAGATACTGTGCTTAAAACTTCCTCTTCTCAAAATCTCTTCTCAGAGTTTAATTCCAGAAGTAATCCAATATTTTCCCAGGATTTTTGTTTATATCCATGATAGAGGGACTACCTTCTGCTTTGAAACATCTCACTGAGCAGCAAATGGGAATTTAGAGCTAAACTGGTACTCTGTTGCATTTTGCACATTTGGGTGAAACGGTAGAAATGCAAGAGAATTAAGCTGATGGAAGACTTTCATTTCTGTGGAACTTCTGACCCTTTCTTATCTTTCCTTGGATGACCCCTGGATTGGATCTGTCACTGATGTCACTGAAGTTAAAAACCTTGGACTATTGTCTCTTAAAATGTCATCATTACCCTGGACAGATATCTGAAAGTCCCTTCATGTCTTAAAAAACAGGCAGGAAAAAAAAAATAAAATTGCTCTTTGGAAATGTTATATGTTGATGTATGTCATGTCAACATCCAGCAGATTAGTATATATATTCCAACACTGCACAGTGGGGGAGGAGAAAAAACAAAAAAAAACCCCCAAGCATCAGGCTCCATCACAATTTAATGTTGTTACAGAAACTTGTCCTATTGCAGTACAAAACTGGCACACGAGGGTTCATAATCTTTCACCAGGACTGGGAGTTGACATGGAAAGGCAGAGTAATGAGATTGAAAATGAGGTATGGAACAGGTATACAGAAATAGAATTATAAAAAGCAATCAACATAAGAAGCTGAATTTTTAAAATGCTATGAGAACAGAAAGACCAGAAAAAAGATTTTCAGGAGTGTTCGTATACTGTTTTAAAAACAGTATTCACAACTTACCCTCCTACTGCATATGTTTCCCTTCATAACTTGTGAATCATATGTATTAGCCTGCAACTAGAATTTATTCCAGGACTGATTTTAGTCTTTCCATTTAACAAAGTCACTTTGTACATTTTTAAAAGTCAAAAAGTCATAAAGTCAAAATGTACCATGATGAGAATAAGACTCTGAAAGTGTCAGAAACTTTACTCATTTAATCCTTGCTTGATTCCAGTACAGCAAATGCAATTCTTCATTGTTTTAGATAGAAAAACCAATATAAAAATTCAGTTAAGTGTCAGGTGAAATCAGTAAGAATATTTTTGGATTTCCTCAGGTACTCTGATGTTGTTGGTACTATAATAGCACTATTAATGGGATGGATAGCTGAGTCTAAGGACAACAAATGCTACATGAAATCATGTGTGAGGTCAAAACCATGTTAATCTTGAAGAGTTGCTTGGTTGATACATTCCAAGATCTTCAAGGGTTCTGAATTCATGTTGCTTCTCCGAGATGCGAATTTCATTAAAATAAAATGAAAAAAAAAAAAAATCCTTGTAAAGAATTGTGTAGACTTCTATACTGAAAATAAAGCAACAAAATTATGGGAGCAATGCTGCTTTTTTTTTTTTTTTAAAGGAAGCTTTCTTAATTTCCACTTATGATCATGGGAGCACTAGACTTTCCTTCAGGCTGACTTTTCTTGTTAGTCAACTTGTGGCAGAGTTCAGGTCTATCACGTTTTGGGGCTTTCTTAACTCAAAGAAACTAAGTTTGATGACTGTTCCTTGCATCAGGCCAAGAGATGCCTTCTTTTGATTGGAGAAAGTTGCCAAACTGTTAGTTTCTGCACTGCTTTTGGAAAAAATACCATAGTTCATCCAGATCCATTTATACTCGTGGTTTCAAATCACTTACAGGAATCACACAGGCTAAACCAGACTTTCAGTTCTTTCACGGTATCCTGCAGTCAATACTTGCCCAGTTAGCGTCTAGTGCTTCCTCTTGGCTCCTCCGTTAACTATCTTGGGCAGAGAAACACTTTTCAAGACAACAGTGAAAAACATCTCTCATTCACCTGCTCAGTTAAAAAGCATAGAATGCATTTCTGGATGAGGGCTTATAACAGAACCTAATTCATTTTTCTCAGTTCAGCCCTCCAATCAGACAACTGCAAAAATGACAGTGATGGTTAAATGCCACTTGCTTGCAGGCTCGTATTTGTCAGAGTCTGGGTGGATCCACTGGACAGTTTACAGAAGTTAAATTTATGGTTTAAGTACGAGCAGTTAGATGACTGACAGAGCTAAGCCTTACCGTCTTTCTGTCACTGCAGTCTAAGCAGGCAAGTCCTTCTTTATATGAAAGAAAAGACATGTTAACAGCTTGTGGACAGAACAAACAAAAGATAAAGACTGCCACCTATCGCGTCCTGAAATAAAACACAGTTTCTGCATACAGCAGAAGAACATGCTGGCAATCCAATGATGGAACAAAATAAGCAAAGAGGGCAGAACTTTCTCTTCTAGGGGCTATTTAATGTAGTAAAAGAGAATTCTTTTCATCTGGCTGTCCCGAGTTCAGTGTTCCAGCCATCTCTGTCCCTTTCCCAATAAAAATATTTTGGTTTCTCTAACACATAGTTTTATAACTAAGTGGGATCCATCTTGACACTATGCCCGACTTATAAATTGAAAAACTTTCCTTTCCTATATTCCAGTGGATATTGGCATCAACAGATCATATTCACAGCAGGTATAAAGAACCTGGGTGAGGTACTTAATCACAAGATGTATTTGCATCCTTTTCAGGGTAAGCTTACATACATTGATTCTTTTATTTATTTACAGTGAAGGGAAAGAAAAAATTCTGCGTTCTTTGTACTTGTTTGAATATTCATCTTCACCTCATCATTAGCATGGGATTGTCTTGTGCATATAAAACTCAGTGAAGTCACATGGATGCTGCAAAAATGGGCAGATATTGTGAAGAATTTGACCTAGAACACTACTAAAAATAGGTCACACAACTTGCCATACTACAAGAAAAGAAACACAACTTCACTGACACAGATGGAAGACAAGGTGAACTGGTTATGTATTGTTAATTTTTCACCCCTTTTGCACTACAGTACTATCAAGATTACTGACCATCTGACCAGTATTAGTGGAAATTAGCATTACATTTTTTATAAAACTGACAGGAAGAACATGACCAAAGAAAAATGTAGTATCACCAAATAACGCAATGTTATTTAACATTTGCTCTTAGATACTAATGAAACCTTTGACTGTTCTGCAACTAAGCCGAACTGGCTGGGAGACCACAACTTGAGCCTCTGAGACTTTACGCTTGGGTAGACTTGCAATGCACTGTTTCGGCCCTATTGCCCAGCACAGCCCATGGGCATCCTTTAAGCAATATGGCATAGCTGTTCTCTTTTATCTTGACAATTTTTGAGGAAAAAAAGCTATTGGCTGATAGGAATACTGTCTGGATAGGTAAGCTTTTTCATGGAAGTGATCAATATTAAATACAATCAGGTTTCCTCTATGTTTACTATAAAATGCCAAGAATAAATATAAGAAAAATAAATACTGAATGTGAATTCTCAACTCAGAAGTTGTATATATGATTATCTAGTCTGGTCTTTGTGTCACGGTTTAGGCTGGTGTCCTGGTTTGAGGTAAACCAGGACCAATTTTGTTCAGTAACTTTGCTTCTTAGCTGGGCCTCTTCTAACTAGTGAAATTAACAGCATACTGTGCAGACACTGTTCGCTCTCAGAGTGATAAGACCTGTGTTTATAGCTGATGCCCAGGCATGGTATGCAGAGGGGCTCCTGCTTATACTTATTGCTGTAACACCCAAGGCCGGATAATGTGGTTATTTGCCACCTTGGAGGGTCGGAAGCAGAAAAGTGTAGAGGGGTCCCACCTGTGGGGAGGAGCGGACAGGACAGGTGACCCAAAACTGACCAACACGGTATTCTGTCCCATCTGCCTCATGCTCAATATAAAAGCTGAGGGATCAAAGGGTCAGCCTCTTCCTTCAATGGCCGACATCTGAGGAGGACTCTGGCTGTTCATCTGCCTTTGATCCTGATCCTGAATGCAGATCCAGAATCCATTTCCCGTCTATCACTGAGTCCAGTCTGGGACTTCCCCAGTGGCAGTCAGTGACATGATTGTCATCCTGGGAGCTTGATACAGTTTTGTATATATTTCATTATTTCTTTTTTTATTTTATTATTACTATTTCATTAAAGTAATTTAGTTCCTTCTAAACTCATGAGTCTCTTTTTCTCTCCTCTGCCTCTATCTTTGAGGAGGGGTAGAGGGGAGCATCTGTTGGTCTCATCTGGGATGCGCCACGTCCCCAGTGGCCAGTTCGGCCTAAACTGTGACAGCTGGCCACTAAATGAACGGCAGATGCTCTCTATTAATCCCTCTCCCTTCCCAGAAGGGAGAGAGAATAAGGGAGAGAGACTTACGGGTTGAAAAAACCCTAAAACATCTATAATGAAATACTAATAATAAAAAGAAAAGATAATAATATTAATAAAAAAATAATTAAATACATACAAATATATACAAAACCGTATCGAGCTCCCAGGATGATGATCATATCACTGGCTGGCATTGGGGCTGGCCTCAGTGGTAGACAGAGATTTTCAGTCAGAATTACATTGGAACACTCACCACTCACGTCCTGATTTATAACTCAATGCAGCGTAACAGAAATCGCAGCAATCTGCACAGTCTGGACAATAACATGAGGAGCACGGCAAAATCCATCCCTGCACACAGCTTCTCTGCCTCGAGTGATCAGTGCTCTGCTTCTTGTGTTTGCTGCCATCTCATGTGTTTTAAGAAGTATTGCAGTGGAATTCTACAAGAGAACTTTTTCAGCCTCAAAAGTGACCTTACTTTAGATAGCTATTCTACAGTCATGTTAAGCAAACACGTTGCTTAAAATTCTGAAAAGATTTCTTAGTATTATTGCTGCACAATATGGAAATAACCTACATTCAAAACCAAAAATGGTATACTCTGCACCAATTTGGGTGAAATACCATGCTGTATCCAGTTTTTGGCTTTCCAGTGTATGAAAGACATTGACATACCTCAACAAGTCCAGCGGAAGGCCACAAGATTGTCAGGGGCTGGAGGATGTGACATACGAGGAGCGACTGAGGGAGTTGGGTTTGTTCAGCCTTAAGAGGACAAGGTTTCCGAGTGATCTTATTGCTGCCCACCATTCCCTAGTGGGAGGGCACAGAAAAGATAGAGTCTCCTTGGAAACACACAGTGGTAGGACAAGACAAACATAAATTGCAATACAGAAATTCAGATTATATTAAGTAAATGTTTTCACCATGAGCAGTAAAACACTGAAACAGGGAGCCTGAGGTCTCATGGAGGACAAACTCATAACTTAGACATCAACTCCTCAAACAGAAGCGGCTTCTAATCTCTGCCAAGGGGGGTGAAAGAGAGAAGGCACTTAGGCTATCGTACAGCAGAAATGACATTTTTGGTCAGAAGCGTGTGCTGCCTAGATATTCCATCAGCAACTTAAAGCAAAGGCAAGGGAATGTACAGGTTACATCCTTTTTTCTTAGTGACTGTGGTCATGTGACCAGAATTTTTGTTACTAGCCGGCACTGACCTAAAGGCATACCCCAAAACACAAAAGGCAGGAAGAAAGTGCAGAAAAGTTTACTAAAACCTCAGTAAGAAAAAAATTCTTCGTGCCAGCTAGAACATGTCAGCAAATCCACACGCGCTTTGAGGTGAACCCATGAAAGTAAAGAAGGTCATCAGTGAGTACTGAAGGCACCGTGCCAGAACACTTTAATAAAGCTAAAATATTTATCTATTGACCATGCATAGCTACATAACTGTTCTCAAGAAGGCCAGTGTCCTTACATTCATTTGGGAAGACAGAGAGGCTAAGCTACTGGCTTTGAAAAATGATGTCGAGGCATAGTTTTTCACAACCACAGGGTTGTGATGGTGGGTTAATGTTCTCAGGCTACACACCTGCACCCTCAGTCCATCGAGTGGGAGTGCTGAGCCATCAGTACAGAGGGGGGGTGTGTGCTCTGGCAGTACCATGTCACACCCCAGGCACTTAATGACATCATGGAGACTTGTAACCTGAAAGAAGACCAGATGAGGAGAGGTGCTGACTCAACACTTTCAAGAGTCACTGCCGTACTTTCCCTTCAACGAGTCCTCAGCATGAATCTTCGAGATCATACTTGAAAACCATCCTAAGTCATTGATCTTTTGCACTTTATAATTGAATCAACAGAGAACAAACCGAATGAGGAACTGCATTCAGCTGCACTGTTTTCCCATAAGCATTAAAGGAACATTTTCTTCATCCCCCCCAAAAGCTTGAGAAAGAAGGCAAACAACTTCCTCTGTTTCTCCTACTTACATTCAGTGAAATAAAATTCCTTTCCTTAGGCAGATCAGGATGACTCATTTTAGACGCTGCTGGAAACAGTGGTGCTGTACAGATATTTAAAGATACAGTTGCATGAGTTTTCTTGGGACTGAAGATACAGTATATAGAGCACTACCACCATTTAATGTATAGTACTGTGTCCAAAGGACAAAACAACATGGAAGTCTCTGAGCACAGTAAAGTTATAGCATTAGATATGTTCCTTTTTTTTAAAAAAAAAAAAAAAAGTTAAACCTTTTTTTTCAAGTTCCATTAGTACTGAAAAAAGTCTTTGGCACTTAAAAGATAAATTCAAGTGTAAAGTAAGACTTCCTTTAACATAATAGATATGCTTGAAGAAGCACATCTAAAAAGGACTTGTCCTGTAGCTATCTTTTGGTGATTCTTCACTACTTTACTGAACATAGCAACTAGAAGCTAAAAGGAAAAATAAACAGAGATTACTGATTAATAAGAAAAATCAAAGCACATCATACAGTTAAAGAGTGATTTATTTTAGCGGCAACCTCAACAGTCAAAATTACACTGTACCATGGCACTTTAGAAAGTAAATGCATAACACGCAGCATTGTGGGGCTTAGTCACTAAAAGCAGCATTGAAGTCTGGAAACAAAATCACTTTCATATAGCAGTACTGGTAAGGGACAGGACGGTGTAAACCACATTAGGATAACCAACTCGGCGTAGTTGCTTGCTCTGACAGATCCACCATTCCTACGGACCAGAAAGGTCTCCCCTGGTAAGCATCATTGAGGTTAACAGACCGACTTTGTTCCTGAGTTTAGGGCTTGTGTTTTCCTCGCGTGCTTCCCGGTAGGTGCCGCGGCCGCCGGAAGGCAGCACCACCCCTCCGTTCAAAAGCAGACACCGCTCGGGGGCGGCTGGGCCAAGACGGGCAGGCAGAGCGCTGGGACAAGACGGGCAGGCAGAGCGCGGTCCGCTGGAGAGCAGCGCAAGCGACACCTACACCCCTCCTTCCCCCCTGGCCCCAGAAACACCACTCACCCTCCCACCAGCGGA
>NW_009649706.1:683819-706677 GCF_000708025.1 Charadrius vociferus
GTGTCGGAAAAACACGTCTCGTGTTCCCTTTTGTGGCCGGCGGCTGTGGGTCAGGGCAGTCGGTGGAAGCTCTCCCAGAGAGAGTCGGCGGTTTCCCCCCGTGCTGGGACTGAGCGGATGGGCCGAGCGGGGAACGGCGTTACCTCTTTCCGCGTCTTTCTGGGCTCTGGTGGAATTCCGTGGACTTCCCAAACAGCCTCTTTTTCTTAGGAGGCGCAGCCGCGGGGATACAGCTCGCTCGTTTCTGTATGTCCTTACGGCGTTCCTGGAAGTTAACAGTTGTAAAGTGTTAGAAAAAGGCTTTAAAGCTGTCTTCTGGTTAAAGTACTGCGTTAAGGGCCGATTCCACATCTGCCCGCCTGTGGTTACAGGGCTCCACGCTTTCAGAGCCCGTTTTGGGATCAGGGCTTGATGCCGTGTTAATAGCCTTCTGTTAATGAGCCTTCCCTCTCCTGCAGTTGATTATAACTGGCAGTCTGAAATGAGAAGTGTATGCAAAATGTTTTTTTCTGCCAGGTTAATTGTGTTAGAAAAAAATACTAGGTGTCCGTGTGTTTTTTAACGATTTATACTAGCTCAGAGTGTAAACAGCACTTACTTTTTATATTATTAAACTGCAGATTTATAAGTCTTTGCACTCAGTTTTCTGAGACATTAGCAACGGAAGTCACCTGGTGGCTACTAAAACACTAGTTTTTTAAACTGAAACACTTTCCATAAGAAAGAAATGTACTGGCAGCCTAAGGCAGGCTATTTTTTGTCACCCTACAGTGTTTGGTTTTTTTTTTTTTTTTTTTTGTTCACGTTCTTAATGAGCCAAACATTTGAAAGTGACTGTGGTTGAAAATTTGTCTTGGGCTCTACCCTTATTTTTCCTTGAACTGTGATAACTAGCTGATGGTATTGCTTCACAAAAGTGCCTTCCAAACGCAAGACAATGGAAAACACAAGCATGATTTCCTTTTCAGTACTCGAAATGAGGGTAAATTGACCCACTGCCAGTCATGCTTATCATATTCTCAACGTTGATTTGGAGTGGTGCTGATTTTATTGATTGGTGGCAACTGATGGTTTTCTTTTAGCTAGGTGCAGATGCAGATGGGTGTAAGAGGAATTTCCTTTCTAGGGACTGATCTAGGAAGCAGTGTGTCTCCTCTGAATAAGCAGACATGATTAAATAGCTGTTGGATCAGGGTCAGAGCCAATGTATATGAGGGAAATGATATGTATGTGAGTGTTTGTTTAAAAAAAAAATCTGATTTGGTTTCTTTTTTTTTGCTTGTTTTAACAATAAGTATGACAAAATGTAGAAAAAAATTTGACATCTTGTAATTTTTAATCCGTAACTATTGATGAGTATTGAGTACAGAATTTTTAATCTCTTGGCCTGATTTCTAAACAAATCGGGTAAACAGTTCTGCACCAGATCTAAATGCACAGTTATGACAGTAATGCATTCAAATCAGAAGACTATGTTGTCAAGTGCTAATTATTAGACTTGTTCTAAGCTATCATGACCAAGCACGGTAATTATTAAAAAAATATGGTGATTTCATACCTAACTTTATTAAAAAATATTTGAGTAGATTTAGGACTTTCTCAGTTTAAACAGCTCTTGATTGGTCTACTTAGTTCTGCTGTTAATTCACTTTGAAATGTTCAGTTTTTTTCTGTAGGTGTCTTTTGCTGGGATATGTTTCATCAGGGTGATGCTGAACAGAATGTGAATGGGGTATATGGTGGTGTCAGTTTTGGTCAAATCTGTTTTATGGAGGTGTTATTTTTGTGCTACTACCCCCCAACATAAATAACTCTCCCTTAATATGTCTTGAAACACATTTTTAGCGTACACAGAGCTTCAAAGAGTGTTTTACTGTAATTCTGCTAATACAAGATATTTTCAAGTTCTATGAATGATCACATGAATAGTTCAAAAGATGAAGTACCGGAATGTGAAGATTTTAATACTTACCTAGTAAAAAATCTCCATGGTCATTCAATAGCTTAATATTTTATATCTTGAACAAGTGATGTGTTGAGTTCTTTTGTTGATTTTCATTTAGATTCATAGACTGACTCATAATTAAGTTATTTTCAAGAAATGCAGTATTTTGTGCTTGGAAGACAGTAATCGTTGTGTAATCAAGTGACATAACGAAGGTGTTCATAACAATTTGCTGATCCAAAGTCCAGAGTGCATTTTAAACTCTTACTGTAGTTTAGGTATATAAAGAGTTAAGATGCACTTCAGGTTTCTTATGTGGCATTGTATATCATAATTCATTCTCTTGTAGATTTGCATTTTGCTCCAACTTTTTCACCTGTTTAAAATTGTGTTGTTATGCATAGTGGGTAAGTTAACTTTGTCCATGTGAGTAGTCCTACTACTGACTTACGCAAGCAGTCATTTTTATCCTTAATTCTGTTTACATCTATCATTTGCAGGACAGTATACTTAGGACAGTATAGCCTAAAAACTGAGGACAGTGATTAACAACAGATTAGAAAAATTGACAGCATTTTTAATTTAAGATCTTAAAATTACAAGAGTAAAAATTCAAAACACATCTTCTTGTGATGATGAATATTGAAAAAAATTCAGTGTCTAATCAGTTTCACTTTCTGATTCTCAGACAGGACAGGATACTTCATTGACTGTTGGCAGATATTGTAGGGGAGTTTCACAAACTAAATATGTTCCAGTTCCCTTGTGATATTTTTGCCTGTAAAATATGGAATCACTTGATTGAGGCTGTTGTGATTTAGCTCAGTCGACTGATGGTTTCCTGATGGGTTTTGTCTAATAAAATTAAAATGTTAGTTATTAGCAGGTAGCCTTTCTCTAAGAAGGCCTAGATACCTACTCCTGTTCATAATAGGTGCTGTATGACAAAAATTACTGTGTTGGGCCAGGTTTTGTTTCATTTTCACAGTTTATTTCTTTGCGTAAAACATAATTTGTAAGTTGCTAGAATTGTAAATGAACCTATGGCTTTGGAGGTGGATAAATTGCTTATAGTCATAAACTGTTTTGAAAAAAAAGGGCAATTTTGATTTAAAACTAAAATTAAAATTGGGGAAAAGTGTAGAAGTCTATAAATTGAGCTATGAATATAGGCATAGAAATCAAAGAGTTTAAGAAACTCCTTAAGTTTTAGGAATCAAATTCTTTGTGTTTGGGTCTGATTTCAGATGGAAGTATTTGGAGTATTTGATTTAAATAAATTATGAGAAACATTTCAAAATTGAGGTCAGAGAAAATATCTAAAATTTGGAATCATGTTAGGTAATAATAGGGGAGAAACTTTTTCTTAACTGATTTGTCACCTTCAGGGTTGCAGATATGACTTATGTTTGAGTTGGTGAAACTTCTAAGCTCACAATGTTCTTTTGTTGTCTCTGTGGAAATGTCTTTTGGATTTATTGAGATACAAATGTTAGCTGTATAGTTTACTTTTCATCAGACTTTTTGCATCGCAAAGTGATATGACGTGCTAGAGCTGCAAGTTCAGCAGAGGCACCGTATTGATTCTTTCTTCTTGCTCCTTTTGTCTCTTATAATGTTATATATTAGAGCCATATGGTTCCCAGATACCAGTCTGTGAGTTCATTTTAAGTGGTGTGTCTCTGGTATTAAATGATACGCCATTTCAGTGGCCTGTGATCAGTCTGGAGTGAGGAGGCTTTTGGTTATGCGAGCTGAGCAAAGGATACTTTCTCCACTGCTGTAAGCGTTGTAGCAAACCACAGAAGTACGGTATGACAACACTGTGTTTGTCCTTTTGGTCATGTGGTTCACTTCAGTGTGCATACTTTCAGTCATAACAGCAGAAAGACAAGACATGCATGACTCTTCCCTGGCCGCTAGGTATTGCATCTATGGTAATTTAGAACAAGGTGTAAGTGCAGGGGAACTGCATGATATCTTTGAATTACCAAATGTTTTATGAGAGGGGAAAGGGTCACTGTGAAGGTTAGTAGTAGCTAGACGTTATCACAGGTGCAGAAATACAGTTTCAGGTGTGCCATAAGCAGTGTTAAGGAGGAAAAGTGTATCTTTCTGTCTCTCAGGTTATAGAGACTCATTTACAGGTTCTTTGTTCTGTCCTTTTTCTGCGTCTGATTGAAAGATTTGCCATGTAGTGGTGGCTTGTGAAAAATATTATTAGAGTTACTATAGCATGTAGAATATGTGTGTTTTGATGTTAAGGAGTTGTGAAATCCAGGGTGTAAGGTTATCTTTTGGGAGGACATCTGTAAAGGCAGTTAATAACATGCCATATAGTTTGGGAGGGTTTTTTTTGAGAAATAGGTATTGGCAGGAATGACAGACCTGGCAAAACTGTTTAAAAGTGCTTAATCAGGAAGCAGTTCACATCCACCACCTGCTGTTTGTATGCACAGAAATACTATAGGCTGCATTAGCAATGTGTATTTTTCTGAACTTCTTGGTGCTTCTAAGTTAGCGTTTTAAAAACTGAGATCTAGGCCAAACTGCTTTCTGGTCTCCATGGTCTAAAGCCAAATTTAAGAATGTTGTTAGACCATTGTGTGAATTCATGGTTAACTTGCATCTTCCATAGGGCTTACAGCTTTGGCACCCTTTTCCCCTGACTGTAAGTAATTTACAGGAACTTGTAAAGATCCAGAAATAGGATGTAGTGATGATCAGAACTATGGGAGGGATTTTCTGCGAGGACACTAGGAATCTTCAGCTTAGAAAAGAAATGACTGCGGGAGACCATGATAGAGATCTGTAAGTCATGTGTGGTCTGAAGGTAAATATGAACTGTTCGCAGTGTGCACATGAGATGTCAGATGAAACTAAAATGTGAGATATTCAAAGCATGCAGAAGGAGATATATCACTTAGCTTATTGTTAGATGTAGAATGATTTGTTGTGAAATGTTTTGGATATTAAAGGTTCAAAATCATGGGCAAAAAATCCATCAAAGTCCACAAAATGCAATAATATAGAATCATAGAATCGTCTAGGTTGGAAGATCATCAAGTCCAACCATTAACCTAACGCTGCCAAGTCCACTTCTAAACCATGTTGCTCAGCATCATGTCTACACATCTTTTAAATACCTCCAGGGATGGTGATTTAACCACTTCCCTGGGCAGCCTGTTCCAATGTTTGATAACCCTTTCTGTGAAGACATTTTTCCTAATATCCAATCTAAACCTCCCGTTGCACAACTTGAAGCCGTTTCCTCTTGTGCTGTCCCTTGTTACCTGGGAGAAGAGACTGACCCCCACCTCTCTACAACCTCCTTTCAGGTAGCTGTAGAGAGTAATAAGGTCACCCCTCAGCCTCCTTTTCTCCGGGCTAAACAACCCCAGTTCCCTCAGCCACTCCTTATAAGACTTGTGCTCTAGAATCTTCACCAGCTTCATTGTTCTTCTCTGGACGTGCTCAATCACCTCAATGTCTGTCTTGTAGTAAGGGGCCCAAAACTGAACACAATACTCAAGGTGGGGTCTCACCAGTGTCAAGTACAGGGTTACGATTACTTCCCTAGTCCTCCTCACCATGCTATTTCTGATACAAACCAGGATGCTATTTGCCTTCTTGGCCACCTGGGCACGCTGCTGGCTCATATTCAGCCAGCAGTTGACCAGCACCCCCAGCGCCTTTTCTGATGGGCAGCTTTCCAGCCACTCTTCCCCAAGCCTGTAGTGTTGCATGGTGTTGTTGTGACCTAGGTGCAGGCCCCGATACTGGGCCTTGTTGAACCTCATACCATTGGCCTTAGCCCATCAATACAGCCTGTCCAGATCCCTCTGTAGAGCCTTCCCACCCTCAAGCAGATCAACACTCTTGCCCAACTTGGTGTTGCCTGCAAACTTACTGAGGGTGCATTTGGTCACCTCGTCTAGATCATTGATAAAGGTACTAAA
Organism: Charadrius vociferus; assembly: GCF_000708025.1. Taxonomy (NCBI): domain Eukaryota; kingdom Metazoa; phylum Chordata; class Aves; order Charadriiformes; family Charadriidae; genus Charadrius; species Charadrius vociferus. The sequence continues at coordinate 689,724 of NW_009649706.1, forward strand.
GAGAACCATCCCCAGTACTGAGTCCCGGGGAAAACCACATGAGACTGGCCACCAACTGGATTTAACTCCATTCACGACAACTCTTTGAGCCTGGCCATCCAACCAATTTTTTACCCAGCAAAGGGTACAACCATCCAAGCCATGAGCAGCCAGTTTCTCCAGGAGAATGCTGTGGGAAATGGTGTCAAAGGCTTTACTAAAGTCCAGGTAAACATCATCCACAACTTTTCCCTCATCCGCTAAGCAGGTCACCTTATCATAGAAGGGGATGAGGTTAGTCAAGCAGGACCCGTCTTTCATGAGCCCATGCTGGCTGGGCCTGATCACCTGATTGTCCTGCATGCATATTCTCTTTGTCTAAGGATTTCTTGATCTGTGCATTTCTGAAGACTGAGGTGATATTCTGGAAAAGTATAATTTACTACGTATAGTAGTATAAGTATAATTTTTTAAATAATTTACTACTAGTTAATATAAGCTACGCCTACATTTTTTGCTAGATCTCTAATGTTGGCAACTGTGAAAACTAGGTAGATCTGACTTGCTATTGCTGTCGCTGAAGGCTGTTACACGCTGCTCCCAACTAGTACTAAGGATTTCATACCTGTGTTTTCATTAAAAAGAAAGTAAAACCTCTTGAAACACGGGTTGCAAATAAAAATGAGAAATATACTGTTTTTTTTTTTTTCTTCTTCTTCTTCAATTATTTCAAGACATTTTTGCACGCTGTGAGTCTGGTGTGGGAGAGGAATGCCTACAGGATGAATTCCGGTCATTTTTCCGTTCAATATTTATGGATTCAAAATAGTTCATTTTTGTATTTTTGGAAGTAATTGCTGTAAGGGTGGTACCAAGACACAGAAATGCAAACTAGAAATTAAGTTTGTCAAACTACTTTGAGCTTTATAGTAAAATTCAGATGGTTTTAGGAGCTTCAGAATATGGTTACCTCTCCGGATTCCTGGTTTCTTAAGTTTTTATAATCGATTAAATAATTTAATACTCCTAACATTTTTAAACTTAATTCTTCCTGATGACCGCTGAATGTTTGAATGCGTGCATAACTATGAAGTTTGGCTTATAAATGCCTCATATCACAAATACAAACCATTGTGGCCCATCTATTTATTGTAACAGTTAACATGATCAAATAACAAGTAACGGATTAGGAATTTGTGATAAATAGGATCTTTTTTCTTTTTCTATGCCAGGTACATAAACTAGGCAGACATAATTTGCAGGCGCACTTACTATTATTAAAGGAACAATTCAAACATAGCTATACAAATTACATTAAGAATCAACTATTTGTGTGCTCAGTAGTAGTTGGACGTGCAAACTATGCTTTTATGTTTCCAATTACCTGAAAATCATTCCTGTAGCTAGCCATGGACTGTGCATCGCTGCAGTGTCTTACATCTTTGAATTTGCTTTACAAAACAATGTAGGGAGTTGGATGGTACTTACTTACAGGTTATGCTAAAAGACTTTTTAAAAATGGTGTAGGAAAATGCAGAAATGAATCTGCCCATATCTGTGATAAACATAAATTACTGGATGAGTTTATGGAGTTTTTAGTTATTTTGTCAAGTTGCTGCTTAGACCGCTATAGATTAAGACCTGATTTTCTACTGCTTGTTTCCTTTCCAATTCTTACTTTTTTTTTTTTTTTTTTTGCAAAACAGCGTTTGCAAGTAGGAGGTTAGTGAAAAAAAAATTGTAGTTTTTCTAAAGTTTTGTCAATGAAGTGTTTTTATTGAATGATTCCTAAAAAGTGGTGGCTAGTACTTTATAATGTGAATTCTGTGTCTTGTTTTTTTATTTTTTTTTTTAATTTGAAAATTTTTGTATCTGACAACTGTTTTCAAATAAATTATTTTGTGTTTTCTTTCAGATCAGCCTCACAAAATGCTGTGGCTTTTTGTGCATGCCTTTCTCGGGATAAATTTATTTTCTTGTTGCTAGTTATTTGAATAAATTTTCTCTGAATGAATTAATTCTTCCTCAAATGTTTCTTGTCCCATAGTTAGAAAAGAGAAAGGGAAAAATGTGTTTTAACTAATTTATGTGTGAGAAGTGGTGACCTTCAAAGATTTGTTCTTTTTTCTTCCTGTCTTTCCTCTTTCCTCTTTGTTTCATTTACTGGAGTTTTCTTTGTGTAATTTGTTTAACTTAGGTTGCTGAGTAAAAGTTGTGGATGTTGATATCTTATATACTGAACACACAGAAATAATAAAATAATATGATTTTCCAAAATATGAATGCACTTATTTTATGACACAGGTGTGATTCCAATAGCCTAAAGTTATTTAGTGCTTTTCCTTGTTAACTAATCTTTTTGTTTATAACAGAGCAGACGTAGCAGACTGGTTTTTCTCCTTTCTTGTTCAGCAGTGCTTTCAGTGCAGGGCCAAAGCGCGCACCATTTGGCAATGAAGAGATGCCTCCCACAAAGCATCCTTGGAAGAAGTATCAAGTCTTGCGTAGATTAAAACCAAAAAGTTTTGGTTCCCTGCTGGTGAGGGGTGGAACTCAAAGTACTGGTTAGTTCGTTTTACACTAGAAGCAAGAAGTGGATAATAAGCCTGCCTTCAGAGGAGATCTGGCAGCTTAGTATTAATGCGGAGAGAGAATACTGAAAGTTGGTTTCATGTAGTGAAGACTGCAGGTTTTTGTGCATTTTAACCAACTGCAAATTAACACATGCTGCTTTTCTGGTACGTTTCATTCTGTTTTAAGAGAATGTTTTCTAGTTGTGTGAATCAGTGTCTTGCTTGTAATCTGATTAAACACAATTGCTAGTTTGGATTTCTGTATTAGGTATCAAACAATTGAAACTTGGAAGGTGTTTTCCAATTCTGGGGATAATGTATTCTGTGTTCTTGTGAGCATATGGTGGATTCTGCGTGGAAGAATGGTATTTAACAGATAATTCTTCCATCAATATATTAAATTTAGTATCCTGATAGCTTTAACAATATGGTAAGGTGTAGGAATTATAAAAAGCAGTCCACTGTTTTGAGAGGGGAGGCTGGAAATTGTAGCAGCCTTGTACTAATTTGGATAGTTGAGATGTAGTTGGCTGCAGTGGGGTATAGAGGTCCTTTCCTTTTCTTGGGATATAGGAGAATCAATCTTGTAGATTCTGCATTTATCAAACAATTGTGCAGAATAAAGTGTGTGATCAATCAAGTAATATGGTATACTTCTGCTCTGTAGATGTAGCTAGTTAAATCTTCCCATATCCGGCCTTAGTTACTAATGTCAAAGCATGCAGAAAGTTATTCTTTTCTTTCTTCCTCTCTTTTCTGTGTGTGTGGTTTTGGTTTTTTATTTTTTTTTTTTCCTTTTCTTCTGCTTTGGCAGCCTGTGAGAAGTTTGTATTCTCTTATCACCTTTTTGTTCTGGTAGCTAACATGCATATCAAAGTTTTTTATGTTTGTACAAGCTATGCAGTTTAAATGCTACAAGATTTAGAAGTTAAGAAAGCACTTCCCCCTGTCATAATAACTGGTGAAATGTGTTTGCAGCTTGGATTATGTGAATGCTGGTAGCATTAACGAGATTTTGTCTTGCTGGGAGTATACGGGCTTTCCTAGTGTTGTACTTTGACATTTTAAATTAGGTTCATTAGGATTCTCAGGCCACATACTGACATAGATGTGGATGATTAAACTTCGCTGACCTCCCATTTCCACTTCTATTGTATTAAGGCAAGCGTAGCATTCATATACTCCTGACTGATGATTTGAAGGTCTTTTGGCAGGGCCTCACAGTGTCTATAAACTCCTTAACAGGAGGATCAGATTTTTTAACTCAGTTATTGGCTCTTTAGCTGGCAACTTTGGGCAAGTTACATGCTTGCATTGTATCTAAATTTTGTGCTGTTAAATCAGACATGTTTCAAGACTTAGACAAACTAGTTGGTCACCAAGATATTAAAGCTTTATGGGCAGACTTTGCAGTTTATTGGATCAGGCTCATAGTTTGAGCTTTCTCATGATTAGCTAAAAAGCTTCTTTCTTTCAGTATTACGCAAAGTACTAATGCGAATTTGAGTTGAGTATGTGTTCTAATTTATCCATGTTACTGTCTGCTTTCCTAGTCACGTACAACCTTGTCAACGTGCAGTACTGCCTTGCAAGAGGGACAGAAAATGGCTGATTACAATGTTGATATTAGGGATTTAAAATAACTGTAAAAAAAAATAAATCCCTGTACGTATATTAATTGTCTTTCTATTTTATAATTTGCAGCCTAAATGGACATACTGCCCTTGTTTCTATAACTTTGTATTTACTAGTGTTGCACATTTTCCTTGTAGTAGTAAATAAAACTCTGGAAGTGTATTTCTCAGCTTGTACAGCTCTATAGTATCACAACATAGGTAGTTACATATACACCTAAGTGGAATAGTTAAGACAGTGATGGTATGATTGCAGTGTGGATTTCACTTTAGAATGGCATCATAGTAGTTATGTTCTTGTCTGCAAAAGAACCTCTGAAGGCCTTCTAACTCTCTTATACTGGATTATGTTTTATGCTCTCTTGTTTTAATGATTTGGTAGGGTGTAACTGAATTTTTGCATGTAAGAAAGAGGAAGGAGTAGGAATTGGTGGCAGAAATTATGTAGGACTCTTGAATTCCACAAAGTCCTTGAGATGATTGCATAGTGTGTTAGAACTTAATAGAAATGAATTGGAAGGCCAATGTTTTCTTGGTTTGTAGCATAGCTTTGTATTCTGTGGTAAATTTAAACCATGTAACTCAGTACTGGTGCTTACTGTTTTAGATTGACATTTGTAATGAATGTTCCTGCAATAATAAAATTGTGAAATGAATTTAAGAAGTCTCAACTGATAGGTCATAGCTATAAAGGTGTTAAATTACTAAGAAATCATAAAATGGATAGCATCATCTGATAAGAAGTATTTGGACTTCTGGTGTAGCAAGTACGGCATAGTCTTTATGATCTTTCTGCCTCCTAAACTACGGAGGTTATATAGTAGAATATGCTCAAGGAGCGTTCTTCCAAACATTGTGCAAAGAGCTGTTTTACCCAGTCAGTTCACGAGAAGAAGTCTTTTACTGAGGAAGAAGGGTAACACAGGAGCATGGATCAAACAGTTTATTTCCACCAAAAGTAACAGAGCTGGCTGGTCTATGTGGTCATTAGATAGGGACATGGACCTTAAGATGCATGGAAGCAGCTAGAAGAACGATCTTGTGAAAGAAAGGATTTGTATTTTTCACACTCCAATGAAGCTGGGCAAAAATTCTGCCTTAAATGCTATACACGTCTTCATCATTAGTTGAAAATTATTAATTCTGCTTGTGATATAGATTCAGGTTTATCACAGTACAATTCAGATACGTGCTTGAGCTTTGTCTTAGTTCCAGAGACTTAAAAAAAAAATCTAGTTGGTATCTTTACTTTGGTATCTTTTGCAAACAGGATTTTAGGAACCTTGCAGCCAGGCAAGCATGCTGGCATGTGTGAAAGTGGAAGTTAGCATGAGTTAATTGCCATTTATTAGTTTGATTAACAATCCTTAAATTAACTAATTTATTAATTGTTGCTAAGTGCTAGGGTATATTCAGTTCATTTGGTAATTACATGTTTGTTTGGTACATTGGTGTTTTTAAAGCAGCTCAGGTATTAAAACTGGTATGTTTTGGTGAGATGTCTTGGTTAAGAGGAATTTTGATGATACTAATTTATGCGATAATTAGTTTGGTGTACCTGTTGGTTGAAATCAGGCACTGGCCAAAATCATCCTGCAGCTTTTCTCATAGCTGAACCACTTGGGTATAGCTTTTTCTTGTCACCTTACCCCTTTTCATAAGGAATGCAGGAAATCAGTTGTGTTTTAGACTTACACCCCTTCACCTTACACAAATTTAATTCCAAAACTTAAAGAAGACAGAGCGTCAGGTTTGTAAGAATGCATACAGGCACTGTCCTTGCATATGTTTTGTGCCCATAGACAAAACTAGGCTAAAACCAGGATAAAAAGGTTGATCCAAGGGGTCAGCCTCTTTATTCAATGGCCGGCATTTGAGGAGGACTGTTTGTTTATCTGCCTTTGATCCCGATCCGTGTACTCTTGAATCCGGTTCCCGAGTTTGGCTCTCATCTGTCCCTGAATCCAGTCTGGTTCTTTCCCAGTGCCTGACAGTGATGTGATTCTCATCCTGGGAGCTCCATACAGTTTTGTATATATTGGTATATTTAATTATTTTCTTATTAATATTATTATATTTTCTTTTTATTATTTTATTAATAATATTTTATTAAAGTAGTTTAGTTTCTTTTCAACTCATGAGTCTGTCTCTCTCTCCCTCTCTTTTTCTCTCCTTTCTGAAGGGGAGAGACAACAAAGAGAGCATCTGTTGTTCGTTCAGTGGCCGGTCCAGCCCAAACCATGACAGCTGAAAAGCTGATTTTTATACAGAGAAATCAAATATCCTGTTTGATTATATTTCAGGTGTGGCTTTACTTTCAGTGAAACATTATGAATAGTAGACACTGTCTATTGCACTTTGCAATGAAGCAAAGCATGCCTTCACCTTTGGTCATAAAGCCAAGTTTCATTTTCCTGGGGCTGGTCATGGTAGCAAAATTATATGTGGAAATTTATGGATGGGCATAAATGAGGGGTGTATTATATGCAAGCTGGCTGTTTACTGCTGGGGGAAGTTGTCCCAGTTGTACACATTAAGGTATGTTTGCCTGTATGGACTTGATAATTTAAATGCAAAAATAGCCCCAAATTAAAGTGTCACTGATTTTCAGAATAGGAGAGTTGCAGAAATCTAGTTAATTTCAGTTCAAACAGGGTTGGAAAGTAGTGTAGGAAGGAGAATAGGATGTTTCTTAAGGTGGGAGTGTGGAAAAAGAAATCTTATTAAGTGCTAAGAATGGAGAGCGGTGTGCTGGGTGAAGTGGGGAGGCAAAATGAGAAGAAAAATAAGGACACAAAAAGCAGGCTAAATGTTGGAGTACCAGTAGGAGAGAACCATGGAAAGACATAAAGGCATCTTCCACGTACAGCTTTCTTGTGCAGTGATTCATACCAAGCCAGAAGGGACATGAAGCTAATGAAATTAGTGGCTAATAGACTCACATACAAGCAAAACTTATGGTGATAGTGTGTGGCATAAAAAAACATAGTTGTATGCATAGTTGTATGTTGCAGATGGAGAAAATGAGAAATAAGTGAAATTACATGCTCAGGAAATCAAAATCACTAAAAAGCTAGTCACAGTTGAGTTATTTGTATTCTGGGATCAGCTTTTTTGTAAGATCAAGGAAGAATTTTGTGAACAGTAGGTGGCACATGTGGATGTATGGTTGGCAATTTCAACACCTGCTGAAGCTAAAATATATCTGCCAGTTGCATAAAGATTAGTCTTTTCATGATTACTGTATCTTGGTATGAAAAAGAAGTATGACTTTTGTTTTTAGCCATCCTCAGGGTAGAAAGGGAAATAAGGGGAGACACTGATTGTCTTTACATGTATCACTTGAATGCTTTGTTTCTGTTGAAGGTGTTTCAGAGAATGAGTGTTAATATAGTTCTGTTGTGAAACTGCTGATGTGAGAGTTAGGAAATCCAGGTGCTCTTTTCCTATGTTTGCAGTGTGAGTGTGAAGTGGGTAATCAATTTTCTCCTTATACTAGATGGAAACAGTGGTATTTTATGAAGTGTGTAGCTTTTTACTCTAGATTGTGCATGTGTGATGTAAATCTTTAGACAGAGAAATGCAGCAATCTGCAGATGTATCAACACAGGAAGATGCTGATACAGTGTTAAAGGTTAACTTGAGAAAATGTGCCATTAAAACAGAGGTATGGACTGGACTGTATAAATGTCACTCATTATAGTGTTCATTTTGGGTAAGGGCTGAGTATTCCTAAAGGAGTAAGGAGGAAAACTAAATATTTGCTTTGGGCATTTTATACCAGCATGGGCAGAGGATTTTGGAAGCTTTTTTCCTGTTTGCAACATGTATGTCAAATCTCAGAAATTGTTCTACGGATTTTTCTCTTCAGTGTATGTTACTTTTTTGTCTTTTTCTTTTTTTTTTTTTTTTAAAGCTGGATTGAAAGTGACCCACAATGGCTGCTGTCATCTCAGATAGTCCTCCAAATCCAAGCTGCAAAATCATGACTTTTAGACCTTCAATGGATGAATTCAGGGAGTTCAACAAATACTTGGCATACATGGAATCACAAGGTGCTCATAGGGCTGGAGTTGCAAAGGTAAATGTCTATAATATAGAAGGAAAATTGTTCCTCATACCTGTTTCCCCAATATTTGTATTTTGCTGATTGCAAAACTGACTTTTTTAGTATTTAACTTTTTTTCCAAATGATTTTCAGTGTATAGGTACTGATCTGTTACTATTGTAAGAAAGAGCTTTTTGGTGTCTCTGGTGTTCATGCAAACTAATTAAGATGATGTCTACTGTTTTCTGTCTGTCAGTCGTTCATGTTTACAATAGCAAAAGAGGATCTCTTCTTAAGTCAGATTTAAACTAGTTTTTGGCAAATCAGAACAAAATAAGGAGTTTGTATAAATTGGAAAGTCCTGGTCTACCAGATGTTGGACTCACTCTTTTAGGCTTGTGTATAACTTCACTGGAGCAAATAATCATGTACAGTCAATGGGTCTATGCATGAAGATAGTGAGGCACTGTTTGAATGGAAATGGTTTTCTTTTTAATGGTGATTGTGTTATCGTTTTTTTAGTAATAATTGGAGGTGCACTAACTGCCATTGCATTGCCCTTTGAACAATGGTATATCCAGGATCTTACAACAGGTGTTCCTGCCCTAATGGAGAGTCATTGTCAGAAATTAAGTCTGATGTAATTTAGTGGTATATCCTATAGTATTTATGCCTTATCTGTTTTGCCACTTTTCAAACCAGCAGGACACAGTGCAGGTCTAGAAATCCTAGTTTAGTTACTGTAAGTGGTCAGTGGGAATAGCTATCTCCATCACAGGGTTTTTAAGCTGATAATGCAAAGTCAAGACATTTAAAAATGGAGAGAAGAGAAACAAAACCTGCACTTCTTGGTTTCCCCCTTGCCCACTCCCTCCTCCCTGCTTCCTGTACTCCCTGCTTCCTGTAAACAAAGTAAAACTGAACCCCTCACACTTTGAAAACCCTGTAGTTACTTGCTTTATTTCTGAGGGTAAAGTATATATAGGTCATATTTTCAAACTCTTTGCTGCAAAGAGGAGTAGAAATGTGATAAATAGACAACAGGAAAGCCTGAGCTGAATTTTTCACATATTCTATATTATGGAACCTGTTTGTTTGTGGATGAACTGTTGCGCTCCTCTCATCTTGAATGGTAAACTTAACAGCAAATTCATCATAGTGATGTCTGTTGCTCAACAGATTTATGCCATTAACATCTATGTGGGCAGGAGATTCTAGCTATGTATCACTCTGTGGATTACATAGATGGACTCAACATTAAAACAAATTCTTATTTTCATACTGTTTATATAAATAAACTTTATAAATAAACAACTAAATAAACAACTAAACAACTAAATAAACAGCTTTATTTCAACTGTCGGTAGTTTCTAATCATGTTTCATGGGGATCTAGACAAAGACATATAATGACCTTATGACCAGCCACTGCGATGATACTGATTTTCTTCCATTTCAATTTGTTTACTCATATATAATGTGATTGCTTTCTCTGGTATGTTGTGTATAAAACAAAGACAGGTATGTATAAATTGCACTCCTTGCTTTCCCTGGCTATATGAGGAAGCTATTATATGAGCCAGGATTAGTGCATAATACGGGTGGGGAAAAAAACAAAAAATGAACTAGTTTTTTTGTAAAGAGAAGAATATTTGTGATGGTTATGTCTGTCCTAGGCTGCAACTAATCTTTTCATTTGATAGTATTCAAAACCAGAAGCTTCATAATTTGAAAAAACAAACCAAAAAAACCACAAAATGCCAACCAAAACCTTATATTAATTTTCCTTTAAAAACTGTGTATCTGTTTATCTCTTTGACAATTCTCAGGATGTGTATCATGAAATATGACACTATAATCCTTAAAAAGCCTATGCAAACTTCTGTACTTATTTTTAAGACATTCATAATAATTAAGAGCTTCAGTTACTCTCCATCAGGTTTTTTTGTGTTTCCAATCCCTCTGTCAGGGATTGGAGCAACTGGCGCCGCTGGTCAGTGGCTTCCTGATACATGGTCCTGAGCACTCCTCTGAGGCTGCTGGTGTACTTAAGATTAACTGTGGGACTTAAACATGTCATGGTTTCAGCCCAGTGTACTAGTCATTTGTGTGTGTGAGCTTTAGGATATCTGGAAAAGGAGACTCTTCCATGTCTTATTGGCGTTCTTGGTTGCAAAATTTCAGCCAGTAGAAGGTGTAAAAAGATAATGAATTTGTCTTATTGGAGATATTCTACAGATTTTTTGAGACATGAATATGGCTTCAGTCATCATTCTGTTTTGGTTCCTAATTTTCATTCTGATTGTGGTCTATTTCCTGCCATGCAGCAGTGTCCTGGTGGACAACAAGTTGGCCATCAGTCAGCAATGTGCCCTTGTGGCTAAGGCAGCCAATGGCATCCTGGGGTGCATTAAAAAGTGTGTCCAGCAGGTCAAGGGAGGTCATCCTCCCCTCTGCTCTGCCCTGGTGAGGCCACATCTGGAGAGCTGTGTCCAGTTCTGGGTTCCCCAGTTCAAGAAAGACAAGGAAATACTGGAGAGAGTCCAGTGGAGGGCTATGAAGATGATCAAGGGACTGGAGCATCTCTCTTATAAGGAAAGGCTGAGACACCTGGGTCTGTTTAGCCTGGAGAAGAGAAGACTGAGAGGGGATCCCATCCATGCTTATAAATATCTAAAGGGTGCGTGTCAGGAGGATGGGGCCAGACTCTTTTCACTAGTGCCTAGTGACAGGACGAGGGGCAATGAGCACAAACTGGAACATAGGAAGTTCCGTCTAAACATAAAGAAAAGCTTCTTTCCTTTGAGAGTGGCAGACCACTGAAACAGGCTGCCCGTAAAGGTTGTGAAGTCTCCTTCTATGAAGATAAAAATTCCTGCACAACCTGCTGTAGGTGAACCTGCTTTGGCAGGGGCGTTGGACTAGATGGTCTCCAAAGGTCCCTTCCAATCCATACCATTCTGTGATTCTGTAATTAAACCTCCAGGTGCAGCCAGTGTAGAAAAAAGAGCAGAGCCATTGAGGACGTCCAGAGGAGATTCATAGAAACATAGAATAGTTTAGGTTGGAAAGGACCTTGAAGATCATCGAGTTCCAACCCCCCTGCCATAGACAGGGACACCTCCCACTAGACCAGGTTGCCCAAGGCCACATCCAGCCTGGCCTTAAACACCTCCAGGGATGGGGCCCCAACAACCTCTCTGGGCAACCTGTTCCGGTGCCTCACCACCCTCACAGTGAAAAAATTCTTCCTAATATCTAATCTAAACCTGCCCTCTTCCAGTTTGAAGCCATTCCCCCTTGTCCTATCATTACTTGTCCTCTCACTACATGCCCTAGTAAAAAGTCCTTCCCCAGCTCTCCTGTAGGCTCCCTTTATATACTGGAAGGCCGCAATAAGATCTCCCCGGAGCCTTCTCTTCTCCAGGCTGAACATCCCCAACTCTCTCAGCCTCTCCTCATAGGAGAGGTGCTCCAGCCCTCGGATCATCCTCGTGGCTCTCCTCTGGACAGGCTCCAGCAGGTCCATGTCTTTCTTATGTTGAGGACTCCAGAGCTGGATGCAGTACTGCAGGTGGGGTCTCACGAGAGTGGAGTAGAGGGGCAGAATTGGCTCCCTTGACCTGCTGGCCACACTTCTTCTGATGCAGCCCAGGATCCGGTTGGCCTTCTGGGCTGTGATTGCACATTGCTGGCTCATGTTGAGCTTCTGGTCAGTCAGCACAGCCAGGTCCTTCTCCTTAGGGCTGCTCTTCACCCATTCCCTGCCAAGCCTGTATTTGTGCTTGGAATTTCCCAGACCCAGATGTAGGATCTTGCACTTGGCTTTGTTGAAGTTCATGAGGTTGTCTTGGGGCCCACCTCTCCAGGCTGTCCAGGTCCCTCTGGATGGCATCCCTCCCCTCCAGTGTGTCTACTTCGCCAAACAGCTTGGTATCATCGGCAAACTTGCTGAGGGTGCACTCGACCCCACTGTCCATGTCTGTGACAAAGATGTTGAACAGTACAGATCCCAGTACTGACTCCTGAGGAACACCACTCATCACTGCTCTCCACTTGGACATCGAGCCATTGACTGCAACTCTTTGAGTGTGACCGTCCAGCCAGGTTTTTATCCACCGAGTGGTCCATTTGTTGAATCCATGTCTCTTCAATTTTGAGACCAGGGTATCGTGTGGGATGGTGTCAAACGCTTTGCACAAGTCCAGCACATCCATTGATATTCCCTTGTCCACTGCTGCTGTAACCCCTTTGTAGAAGGCCACCAAATTTGTCAGGCATGACTTGCCCTTGGTGAAGCCCTGCTGGCTGTCACCAATCACCTCCTTGTTTTCTCTGTGCCTCAGCAGAGTTTCCAGGAGAATCTGCTCCATGATCTTGCCAGGCACAGAGGTGAGGCTGACTGGCCTGTAGTCCCCCGGGTCTTCCTTCTTTCCCTTTTTGAAAATAGGGGTTATGTTTCCCCTTTCCCAGTTGGAAAGGGGAACCTCGCCATACCGCCACGACTTCTCAGATATGATGGCTAGTAGCTTCACGACTTCATCTGCCAGTTCCCTCAGCACCCTCGGATGTATCTCATCAGGTCCCATGGACTTGTGCACCTTCAGATTCCTCAGGTGGTCTTGCACTTGATCTTCACCTACAGTGGGCAGTTCTCCATTTTCCCAGTTCTCGCCTTTGCATTCTGCGTCCTGGGCGGTGCGGCTGCAGTCCTTGCCAGTGAAGACTGAGGCAAAAAAGTCATTGAGGACCTCAGCTCTGTCTCTGTCCCGGTTCTTGCGTTTCCTTCCGGAGGGGGTTTCCCTGGTCTTTTTTTTCTTGCTGACATACTTCAAGAAGGATTTTTTGTTTGTCTTAATGTCCCTGGCCAGATTGAGTTCTATCTGGGCTTTAGCTTGTCTAACCCTGTCCCTGGCTGCTCAAATGATTCCTCTGTATTCCCCCCAGGCTCCCCGCCCCTGTTTCCACTCCCTATAGGCCTCCTTTTTCCTTTTGGTCGTGTCCAGGAGCTCCTTGTTCATCCATGCAGGCCCCCTGGCTTTTCTGCCTGCCTTCCTCTTTGTAGGGATGCATTGCTTCTGAGCTTGGAGGAGGTGATCCTTGAACATTAACCAACTAGGCCCTTCTTCCCTCCAGCCCTTCACCCCAAGGCACCATACCAAGCAGATTCTTCAAGAGGCCAAAGTCAGCTTTCCCAAAGTCCAGGGTGGTCAGCCTGCTGTGCACCTTCCTCGCTGCCTCGAGGATCTCAAACTCAACCATTTCATGGTCACTACAGCCCAGGCTACCCTTGAGTTTGACACTGTCTATCAGTCCCTCCTTGTTGGTAAGAACAAGGTCCAGCATAGCTCCTCTCCTTGTTGGCTCCTCAACTACTTGGAGAAGGAAGTTGTCCTCAATGCAATCCAAGAACCTCCTGGATTGCCTATGCCTGGCCGTGTTACCCTTCCAAGAGATGTCAGGGTGGTTGAAGTCACCCATGAGGATCAGGGTCTGTGAATGTGATGCCGCCCCTATCTGTGTATAGAGGGCTTCATCCACTCGGTCTTCTTGGTCGGGTGGCCTGTAGCAGACTCCCACTGGAATGTCCCCTGCTCCTGATTTCCCTTTAATCCTGACCCATAGCCTGTCAGTTGGATCATTATCTAACCCTAGGCTGAGCTCCATGCATTGCAGCTGCTCGTTGACACATAAGGCAACACCGCCTCCTCGTTTCCTTTGCCTGTCTCTCCTGAAGAGCCTGTAGCCTTCCATGGCAGCACTCCAGTCATAGGAGTCATTCCACCAAGTTTCCACTATACCAATGAGATCATAGCCTTGGAGGCATGCGCACATCTCCAGCTCCTCCTGTTTGTTCCTCATGCTCCGTGCATTTGCATAGAGGCACTTCAGCCATGTTGTTGAGGCTGACTTGGCTGGAGCAGCTGTGATTACTTTGTGCCGCTCTCCAAGCAGCATTCCGTTGCTGGGTGGGCAAAGAACGATGGGCATAGTAATGTTAGGAAAGACTGTGAATGAAAAGAATATGAAACAGTTTTGCTTTTAATGTATAATTAAAAAAATCTGTAATATTGCTGTCATCTTTGTATCCTTACTCCTAATGTTGCCCTATTCTCCCCCTGCCCCCTCTGCCTCGCTTCCCCCCTCACTCCTTTTCCTGACAGAGGTGGTTGCTGCTCTCATAGCACTAGGAGCTTCATACTGTTTCTGTTGAAGTCACTAAAAGTGAACATGTCCGATAAGGGCAGAATTTGGTCATGTAGCCAGGCATTTCTGAAATTTTGTATAGTGTAGTTTGGTTTGTTTGAAGTTAATATTGCTGTGTTTATATCATTGAAAATGTGTATGTCTCCATTTTTTGGCCATATGCCTAGGATTTAATTCCCATTCCATCTATCAGATTTCAAAACCATTTGGGAAACTCTTCTCCATGTACAGATTGCTAAAATATCATAGTCCCAGGAGCACAAAAAATCTTTTATGTATCTGTGTTTATATGCCTGTGGGATATCTATAACACTTGGAATAATGTCTATGATACAAGAAGCATAACAATATGTTTTAAAAATGATTAATTACATCAGTCGTGTTTCAGTTGTACTGGGACTGAGGAAGGTCCCTTCTAATCGTACCGCGTAGGTCTGCTTTCCCCTTCTTCTGCTTGGTACTAGAATAGCAGTTAAAGAATCTCTAGCTGTTTCCAGCCTGTCAGTTAGTTGCTACTTATTACTCGGTTGTCTTGAGACTTTTTATATTCTGATTTTCACTATTTTTGATATATCTCAATAAATTATATTTATATATAAAAAATAAACCCACTAGGTGTTTTTAAAATATACCTTATCAAGTCAATAAATCGTACTGTGAAAGTTTAAGGGACATGTTCTGAGTTTTGGAAATTGGATTCAAAAGAACAAGGATAAAATATTTTTTGCTGCTTTGCTAGTAATATAAAGTGAACTTTATATTCAGTATAGGATATACAGACTCAAGTATGAATGCAAAGAGAGTAAAGACTACCAGAGGAGCTACATGCATATGCAGAAACAGTAATTTAACCTCTAAACAGAAGTCTGAAGTAGAGTAGGCATACCCAACACTTTGGGTTAAATGTGAAAGTGTAAGGGGAGAAGACCTCTTACCGGTGCAGAAGAATAAGTATGTATAAATGGGGATAAAATGACTATAAGCCTTGCACATATTGTGGGAGGGGGGAAATGCAGGGAATGAAATGTTTAAAAAAAAAAAAAAAGTTTCTAATAGTATGCCTGAAACAAATGATTAAGGTACTCGGCAAACAGCATTAAACCATTTCCAGAGCAGATAATATACTGTGGCATCCCTAGAGCAAATTGGCTAACAAATTTCCATTAGGATTTTCGGAAAGCCTGGAATGAGTTTTGGGCATAGATAATGTATTTTAGTCTGATTGTTACAGAGGATCCTATACTTAAAAAGGAAAATCAGGAATGAAAGTAATAGAACAAATGAAAAAAAGAGGCACACTGATAGATTAGTTGCTCTGTCCTGGTTTGAGGTAAAACAGGACCAACTTTGTTCAGTAACTTTGCTTCTTAGCTGGGCCTATTCTGACTACTGAAATTAACAGCATATTGTGCAGACACTGTTCGCTCTCAGAGTGATCAGACCAATGTTTATAGTTGATGCCCAGGCATGGTATGCAGAGGGGCTCCTGCTTATACTTATTGCTGTAACACCCAAGGCCGGATAATGTGGTTATTTGCCACCTTGGAGGGTCGGAAGCAGAAAAGTGTAGAGGGGTCCCACCTGTGGGGAGGAGCGGACAGGACAGGTGACCCAAAACTGACCAACAGGGTATTCCGTCCCATCTGCCTCATGCTCAGTATAAAAGCTGAGGGATCAAAGGGTCAACCTCTTTCTTCAATGGCCAACATCTGAGGAGGACTCTGGCTGTTCGTCTGCCTTTAATCCTGATCCTGAATGCAGATCCGGAATCCATTTCCTGTCCATCACTGAGTCCAGTCTGGGACTTCCCCAGTGGCAGTCAGGGACATGATTGTCATCCTGGGAGCTTGGTACAGTTTTGTATATATTTCATTATTTTATTTTTATTTTATTATTAATATTTCATTAAAGTAGTTTAGCTCCTTCTAAACTTGTAACTCCCTCTCTCTTTGGAGAGGTAGGGGAGAGCATCTGTTCCTCCTGAGTGGCCAATCTGGCCCAAACCTCGAGAGATTTATTGGTACCAAACATGGGGCTCGAGCGGGGCTGGACCAGAGCTGTGATTGATTGTCTGAATAGTTTGAATTCCCACTTGCTCAGAGATCAGAATAGACAGCTCACATCATGTCATTCTTACATGAAATGTTATATCGTGCCTTTAGGGACCTTTGTTTGCAGTTAATTGAGTCAGCTCTGTTTAACCTGCCAAATGCATTGTACAGTTTATTTACTCTTTGTGGGTTTGTGTGAAGGTTTAAATGTGCTGTTTTGGTGTGTTTGCAATTCAGATGTATCATACGATTAGTTGGATAACGGCCCTACCTGCATATGTTGGGCATCGTGTGATGGATTCTGTTACTAATTACACTTTCGGTTTGACCTGGGGAAAGTGTACTTTGCCCTTTGATGTTCACACCAAAGTGAACCATCGGAGCGGGGGGATGGAAACCTCTCGGGCTGTTTCAGTGAGGGTTGTTACTTTCTTAAGATCGTGATTTTGCTGTTGGTGTTCCC
>NW_009649706.1:706781-712750 GCF_000708025.1 Charadrius vociferus
GCAGGAGCCATCCCGCTGCCGCCCGTCCCGGCCAAAGCCATGGCCCTGCCTGCACCATCCACTCCGCAGCCCGCAGTAACAGCCACGCCGCCGCCACCTGTACATCCTCTATTACAGAGGATCCTGTGCTTCAAAAGGAAAACAGGGAATGAAAGCAACAGAACAAACGAAAAAAGAGGCACGCTGATAGATTTTTACTCTTCACTTGAATAAGAAGTGTTTTGGAGGCTCAAACTGCATTTATATAGAGCAAAATGGTTAAATTAATTTGCAGTCACATTGGCAAGTAGAAAAGTAATTTTGGAACGTGATACTGAAAATAGATGTTGGCAAGTACAAAAAGAAACAATTTGCAGAAGAGTTGGAGCAGAAGTAACTACGCAAAGATAGTAGCTAGTGCCATTCAGAATCAAATGTAGAACAGGAGATTAGCAGTATATGAAAGATGATTTAATAGAAATTTATGCCTTGATAGCACTCTGAAATAACCACATTGTGCTAATGTGCAGCCTTCATGGAGGAGACTGAGTGGTAGTTTATAACTAAGAAATCCCTAAATGAAACTGAATATTTACCACATTAAATTACACCAGACAGTGTTAATATGCTTAGGGTGTTTGAGATACATATATAGATAAATAAATGAGAAAGCCTTGCCCCAGGTTTTCCTTTTTTATATATGAGCATTGAACAGCTTGGCTGATGAATTTGATCTGGGTTGCTTCCATGGAATAAACCTAACTTGCCCAACTTTGAAGGGGTTATTTTTACTAAAGGGAATGTGAGGAGGCTTCAGTGGGACAGATCAGTCGTAAAAACTCAGAGACATAGTGATTATTTCCAACTCTGATACTGACTAGCTGTGTATTGCTTTGGACATGATGTTTTGTCTTCAGTCTTTGCCCTGACCTTTGTTAGAAAATGCAAATTATTTGGCGCAGGGACTGGGTTTTTTTATTTTCTTTTAAAATGATACTTAGCATATCAGTCATCACAGAATTCACTTCTCTAACCAGTAGTCTCATTACAACAGTAATAAACATGCTCGAGTTACCGGGAAGGGGATATTTTGAACCTGTATTCACAAAAATATTTTTATTGCTTAAAACACACTGACCTTGAATTAAATAAGATAATGCAAATTTTGCTTTTCAGTATTCATATATTTGAGCCAAACCTACAAGTTCATGCTTAATAATCATGAAAATGGAAATCTCTGTGCACATATTTGATTTCTATGCATATATTCTGAATGCATGACTTCTCTGCTTCCAAACCAACATTTTGTATTTTCTTTATGTGCATATAATTTAAGACTTGTGTGGAAGAAATAAGTAGGAATCACAAGATGATATGTTTTTTTTTTTTAATTCTCTAAAAGCTAACAACACTAAAACTTGCTAAATAGTCCCTGTACAACTCAAGTTCCATGGAAGGTGAGAAGGGGAAAAGGAAAAGAGCGAGTTGCATCTATGTAAAAACTGGACAAAAATGACTTTGTATTTAAAATAAAAACATGAGGTGTGGAAATATGTTACTATCTGATAACTTTTCTTCATCTTGGTGTTTCTGTTTTGGTGTGTGCTAGCTAGCATGAGTGGTCTTGATGAGATTTCTTTGAGGGATGGACTATTTGAGTACGTTAGCATTACCATTTGCCCATTTGTGATTGTTTTCCAAAGGTAGAAAATGATCTCAGGATCTGTCTGTATTATTTTTTTAGAATTTCTTACTTTCTTGGAGTCATGTATTAGCAAAATCTCTAATGAACAATATTGTGTGGAATCCTGAAATGCTTGTTAGAGGAAAAGCCTAGCTGGCCTAGTGTGAAGGCTACCTTTAAGATGTGAATTAATTATTCAAGTAACATAATTTACATGTGGTAAATGCATGTTTATGAAAGCCATCCTGCTTTGTTATATGTTGCTTTAAAAGTTTCCAAGCCAATGCTTGTGAAAATTTGATTTGAGAACCATGGAAAAGACTGAGTGTAATGAGTGAAACAAAGAGCTTATCACTGAGCCTTTGGGCAAGAAAATGTTCAAAACCAAACCAAAAACTGTATTTTAAAACTGTTGCAATTTCAAATGTAGAATGTTTTCAGATAAAATAATATATGCAAGGAATGGTCAAAATTACACAGACTGTTAAAGAACACTGGTATAATATCAATATTAATGATCTTGATGAGGGGATTGAGAGCATCCTCAATAAGTTTGCAGATGACACCAAGTTAGGTAGGAGTGTTGATCTGCCTGAGGGTAGGAGGGCTCTTAAGAGGGACCTGTACAGGCTGGATTGATGGGCTGAGGCCAATAGAATGAGCTTCAGGAAGACCAAGTGCCCAGTCCTGCACTTGGGCCACAACTGCCCTGTGCAATGCTACAGGCTTTGGGACGGGTGACTGAAGAGCTGCCTGTCAGAAAGGGACCTGGGAGAGTTGATTGACAGCCGGCGGAACAGGAGCCAGCAGTGTGCCCAGGTGGCCAAGAAGACCAATGGCATCTTGCCTCAGGAATAGTGCAGCCCGCAGGGCTAGAGAAGTGATTGCTCCACTGTACTCGGCACTGGTGAGGCCGCAATTTGAGGACTGTGTTCAGTTTTGGGCGCTGCAGTATAAGAAGGACATTGAGGTGCTGGAGAGGGTCCAGAGAAGGGCAACAAAGCTGGTGAAGGGTCTTGATAATAAGTCTTATGAGGAGTGGCTGAGGGACTTGTGGTTGCATAGTCTGAAGAAAGGGAGGCCGCAGGGAGACCTTATTGCTCTCTACAACTACCTGAAAGGAGGTTGTAGGGAGGTGGGCGTTGGTCTCTTCTCCCAAGTTACAGCCAATAGGACAAGAGGAAATGGCATCAACTTGCACCAGGGGAGTTTAAGGTTAGGCATTAGGAAAAACTTCTACACTGAAGGGGTTATCAAAGACTGGAACAGGCTGCCTAGGGAAGTGATTGAATCGCCGTCCTTGGATGCATTTAAAAGCTGTCTGGATTTGGTGCTCAGGGACATGGTTTAGAAGTGGGCCTGGTAGAGTTAGATAGTGGTTGGACTTGATGGTCTTAAAGGTCTTTTCCAGCCAGAACAATTCTATGATTCTATGACTACAAGCTTTAAAATTCCTAATGACTTTATTACTAACACTTTAGAATCTGCTGGGGAGTTTTTGTAGACTTTGGGCAATTCTGTGGTATTTGAAATAAGTGTTAACTTTACAATTGGTTAATCTGTGCATAGCTTTAATTATAATGTTTAAATTGTGTTAGCGTAAAAACTAGTATATCTCTATTAGTGCAAACTCTTCCTGTAGTAGAGTTGTACCCTGCAGTTTTATGGTGAGTAACTTAAACAGACTTTAAAATCTAAAGCTCTCTAAAATAGGTGTATTTTTTTCATTTTTTGTTAAGAAATGAAGTTATTCATACTGTTTACATCAAATAACATTTGGACAAGGGACTATCAATCTTTTGTAGGAATTTTTTTTTTTTTTTTTTTAAATTGAGGATAACAATTTTGTATCGTGGAGTATGAAGTCTTTGTGAATTATAAGGCTCTGATTATAAATCATTTGTCTGTTATTATACATGCGTACGTTTGCACAGTTGCACATGATTGAATTGCTGTAGATTAGTGAGTTGTTGCTTATAAATTGAGGTGATACTATGCCTATTTTGAATTGGTTTCTGTGTTATCTAGGAGCACTTACATGGTTAGTTAGTTATTGTGAATCAGCTGGTAAGCAAGCACTCATTTGATGATGTGTAATGAGTGAAACAAAGAGCTTATCACTGAGCCTTTGGGCAAGAAAATGTTCAAAACCAAACCAAAAACTGTATTTTAAAACTGTTGCAATTTCAAATGTAGAATGTTTTCAGATAAAATAATATATGCAAGGAATGGTCAAAATTACACAGACTGTTAAAGAACACTGGTATAATATCAATATTAATGATCTTGATGAGGGGATTGAGAGCATCCTCAATAAGTTTGCAGATGACACCAAGTTAGGTAGGAGTGTTGATCTGCCTGAGGGTAGGAGGGCTCTTAAGAGGGACCTGTACAGGCTGGATTGATGGGCTGAGGCCAATAGAATGAGCTTCAGGAAGACCAAGTGCCCAGTCCTGCACTTGGGCCACAACTGCCCTGTGCAATGCTACAGGCTTTGGGACGGGTGACTGAAGAGCTGCCTGTCAGAAAGGGACCTGGGAGAGTTGATTGACAGCCGGCGGAACAGGAGCCAGCAGTGTGCCCAGGTGGCCAAGAAGACCAATGGCATCTTGCCTCAGGAATAGTGCAGCCCGCAGGGCTAGAGAAGTGATTGCTCCACTGTACTCGGCACTGGTGAGGCCGCAATTTGAGGACTGTGTTCAGTTTTGGGCGCTGCAGTATAAGAAGGACATTGAGGTGCTGGAGAGGGTCCAGAGAAGGGCAACAAAGCTGGTGAAGGGTCTTGATAATAAGTCTTATGAGGAGTGGCTGAGGGACTTGTGGTTGCATAGTCTGAAGAAAGGGAGGCCGCAGGGAGACCTTATTGCTCTCTACAACTACCTGAAAGGAGGTTGTAGGGAGGTGGGCGTTGGTCTCTTCTCCCAAGTTACAGCCAATAGGACAAGAGGAAATGGCATCAACTTGCACCAGGGGAGTTTAAGGTTAGGCATTAGGAAAAACTTCTACACTGAAGGGGTTATCAAAGACTGGAACAGGCTGCCTAGGGAAGTGATTGAATCGCCGTCCTTGGATGCATTTAAAAGCTGTCTGGATTTGGTGCTCAGGGACATGGTTTAGAAGTGGGCCTGGTAGAGTTAGATAGTGGTTGGACTTGATGGTCTTAAAGGTCTTTTCCAGCCAGAACAATTCTATGATTCTATGACTACAAGCTTTAAAATTCCTAATGACTTTATTACTAACACTTTAGAATCTGCTGGGGAGTTTTTGTAGACTTTGGGCAATTCTGTGGTATTTGAAATAAGTGTTAACTTTACAATTGGTTAATCTGTGCATAGCTTTAATTATAATGTTTAAATTGTGTTAGCGTAAAAACTAGTATATCTCTATTAGTGCAAACTCTTCCTGTAGTAGAGTTGTACCCTGCAGTTTTATGGTGAGTAACTTAAACAGACTTTAAAATCTAAAGCTCTCTAAAATAGGTGTATTTTTTTCATTTTTTGTTAAGAAATGAAGTTATTCATACTGTTTACATCAAATAACATTTGGACAAGGGACTATCAATCTTTTGTAGGAATTTTTTTTTTTTTTTTTTAAATTGAGGATAACAATTTTGTATCGTGGAGTATGAAGTCTTTGTGAATTATAAGGCTCTGATTATAAATCATTTGTCTGTTATTATACATGCGTACGTTTGCACAGTTGCACATGATTGAATTGCTGTAGATTAGTGAGTTGTTGCTTATAAATTGAGGTGATACTATGCCTATTTTGAATTGGTTTCTGTGTTATCTAGGAGCACTTACATGGTTAGTTAGTTATTGTGAATCAGCTGGTAAGCAAGCACTCATTTGATGATGTGGGCATATTTGAGCAGTTCTTCTGATTTTTTCAGAAAGTTTTGAATTGGTATTGCAACTGTTGATGTCCTGTTTTTTATTTCTGACTTTAAAGGTTATCCCACCGAAGGAGTGGAAGCCAAGAAAACATTATAATGATATTGAAGATCTGGTGATTCCTGCTCCAATTCAGCAGATGGTCACTGGCCAGTCAGGGCTCTTCACACAGTACAACATTCAGAAAAAGCCAATGACAGTGAAGGAGTTCAAGCAGCTGGCCAACAGTGACAAGTATGTATTTGGGGGGGGATCTTGCTTAGGAAGACAAATATTTATTTGTGGTTTCTTTGAATTGTGCTAGGCAGCTAGTGATTTTGTCACTTACTTAATAGAGGTTTTCCTGTCTCCTGAGTTGTGGAAGGATACTACAATATGAAACTTGTTTATGTTTCTGTTGTTGAAAGTGACTG
>NW_009649706.1:712958-766984 GCF_000708025.1 Charadrius vociferus
GTCCTCACAGAAAGGCTTATCAAGCATTGGAACAGGCTGCCCAGGAAAGTGGTTGAGTCACCATCCCTCGAGATATTTAAAAGATGTGTAGCTGTACTGCTGATGGTTGTGGTTTAGTGGTAACTTGGCAGTGTTAGGTTAAAGGTTGGATTTGATGACCTTAAAGGTCTCTTTCAACCAAAATGATTCTATGATTCTAACAAGTGTTTGTGTTGAAAATCATGAAGATGAGACAGAGTTATATCTGCATCTTAGTTTGGGTATGCTTATTAATGTTAAATGTTTAAAGGTTTTTTTTTTTTTTTTTTTTTTTTTTTTTTTTTTTTTTCCTAAAGGCTGGGATGGCCTTATCTACTTTTTACTGAAAAAAAACTCAACATATTTTTTTTAACTCACCCACAAGTTTTTGCATTAATTTCAGACAACTCAGCTCCTCCTAGTGAATGTCTGTGTTCTGGCTATGGGAAGTTGGATATTAAGGGATGGGAAAAAAGTCTATGAAGGGCTAGGCACTGTACTAAAAAGTTTCAGATTGATGGGCATTCCAAGAAGAGGGAAGTGAGAGAAGGAATTATTCCCCTTATGGCCACATAAAAAGAATAAATTCTCCTTCAGTATTTCCTCGAAACTGACTGGAAATAACTTCTGGAAGGTGAGTTAAAGGATGCTAGAGAGAAAAGATAATTGAATATAATGAAGGAAGGTAACACTGCCCTAGTTTGAAAGAAAATTTTCTTGTAAGTTAAATTAAGAAATTAAGAGGTAAGAAGAGAAGCTGTTATGAAGATCAGGAAAACTAGGGCATGAAAAGCTTCTAAAGAGGCTCTTCAGCCGATGTTCCATAATATTCGTGCCTTTGTAAAATTGCAAAACTGATCTCCTTTTCTCAATTAAAAAGGATCTGTGTGTTCCTGCCCCTATATTACTTGTGAAAAATTGTTGTTATCACACAGTTTTCTTCCTCTGGTAAATGGGAATGGGAACCTATTTTGTTGTTCTTAAAATTATTTATTTGGTAACTGTTAGAGGGGAGAATAAAATATGAAACCTGTATGGTATCTGATGTAATTTTCTGTGATACCTGTTTATATATGTTAAAAGTTTACATTTGATTAACCCATGATAAAATGAGAAACACTCATTTCTTAAAATAGTTTGATAATGCAGAAATACTGTGAAGGTTTTAACATGTATCATGATATTAATTAAGTTTATTATATTCTTAATCATGGAAGATATTTTGGAAGTGTTTCTGATTTCAGTTTCCTTGTTGTACTGAAACCAGTTTATGACTTCATTTCGTAGGTAAAGTTAAGAACAGTTGAGAGGGCTTCATAAGTATTACTTACTAGCTGTGGGTCTTTCTACATATTTGTCACTGCTCTTGAGAAGATGTGCCATGTAACCTCCTATGACACTCTTAATGCATATTTCTTAAACAATTAAGTAGCTGAGAGCCCCTATTCTCCTGTAAAAACAATTTTATTCTTCCTTTGGGAAAGAGAGAAGGGCCGTGAACATCTAATTTAAATCATAGTTGCCTTTAAAAGGATTGCGTGTGCTCAGTCTAATGCATTGCATCTTTCATTTGTTTAAGCATTTGCAATTCACCATTGAACCAAGGTTCTTCTCCACCTTGACCTCTGTGAATTAAGGGCATACCTGTATCCTGTAATCAAGATACTTGTGTTATGGTAACTGACTTTATGTATTCACATTACTCAGTGTGAAGCAGAAATACAATTTGATTTCTGATCATGAGAAATAATTGAAACAACTCTGTTGCTGAGAAGGATTTGGTTAAGGTGTGCTTTGCTAACTTGCTTGTCTCTGTTTTGTGTTATCGCATGATGTAAACGTACCTAGTCTACTTAGTTCTTGGTATCAACTGTTTGAAATATTATGCCTTTCCTGAAAACGTTTTTCTGGGGAAGGAAGAAGAGAGGAAAGTACTGGTTTTGCCTGGCAGGGCTGCTACTTGGCAGAATTAGTACATTTGAGTTGTTCTGAGACAGGCTTTTGCAAGACGTACCTTTGGGTAGGACCAGTCTTTGCAGAGCTGGTAGCGAGGCAGGAAAATAATAAATACTTGTCAATTAAGTGGCTTTTCTGTGTATGTCTGTTTTATGGAGAAGAAACAAAGGGGAGGGCCTCAGCCTGAGGACAGTCAGTAGATGTGCTGTTTAGCTGCTGGAGACGGAAGAAAATGTTGTATGGGTAGATGTATGACTTGTGTTACTGTAGCTGTCAGGTAGCAGGTTACATGCTATGGTGAATCATGAAACTAAGAATTCAAGATAACTAATAATTTCTCTATTTCAATGAATTTGAAATAAAGTGATCTCTTAGAATTCAGTTTGCATAATCAGAAGCTATCAGAGCATAGTCCATTGTGAAGGTGGTTGTTGAAAGACTATGCTGAACCTTTGCCTACCTCTTCCTTCGCAGATACTGCACACCGAGATACGTAGATTATGAAGATCTGGAGCGTAAATACTGGAAGAACTTGACTTTTGTGGCACCAATTTATGGAGCAGATATCAATGGGAGCATTTATGATGAAGTACGCATAGCTTTTTATGAAGTTTATCTCTTCCAGCCCTCTTTTAAAGGGTACTGTATTTAGAGGATACATTCTTGCTTTGTGACTGAGAATCTGTCTCTCTTTTGAAATCTTTGTGTTACTCACTTTAAAGGCTCCAAGCAAGGTTGAAATTGACTCTACATCTGCAAGAGTTAGACAGTTCTGTCCTTAGACAGTAGGATATTGCTACTCTTCCAGATCATAAGACTCTTCCCTTTCTTCACTTTGAACTCTCCAGAACTTTGAGATTCCTTCCTATTTATTTATTTGTTTATTAATATTTCAGTATGTGTGTTATCTGTGTACCTCTGTGGAAATTTAGTGATATTTTAAGTAACTTTTTAAAATTGAAAGATTAAATCCTTTACTTCTCTCTCTTTCACTGAGGAAAATTGATAGCTGTACTTTATACATGCTTGGAATACCTGCAGTTTCCTGGAAATGTGCTTACAATTATTGTATACCTCTGCATTAAAACAGACGAAATGGAAACTTCCTAAGGAAATGAGTTTTGCTGGTCACTTGCCAAGATCTCCACAGATAGAAAGGGACTCAACACAGATCTCATTATCCAAAGAATTACAGACTATCCATTGATATAAATTACACTATGTAAGTTGCTATAGGAACTGGATTTTGAAAGGATTATTTAAGTAATGAGACTAACAGAAGAAGTGTCAGCATTTCAAAAAAGATTTGAGGATTTAAAAAAAACAGGGCAAACTTTTCTCCAAAAGAATCTACCATGTGTGGAGTTCTTGAGTTATTTCATGTTCTGTGTAACTGCCTTCTCCAGTCATTAAAAAAAAAAAAAGAAAAAGGTGGAATTTCCCTGTGGCAGATGGTTTGAGGCTCTGCTAGTATTTCATATTTCTTCACAGAAGACAAATTACTTGAAGACTCTGTCCAAAGATAAATATGGTCAGCCAAGATGGCTTAAGGCAATTCAATTTTTGCACTAGGTTATGTGATCTTTGAAAGATAGCTATAAATGTCTGATAGTCTATTGTTTAGAGAAAGCAGCAAGTCCAAATTCTATTGTGTGTCCAAATAACTGTATAAAAAGAATTTAGAAAATCATTGAAGATTCTGATTTGGGGTGTTTTGGTGAAGAGACATTCTAGATGACTGTTGCTTTGTGAATACCAAAATGGGGCACAGAAAAGCAGTGTTTCTTTTCAAGAAATAGAAGCTTGCCTTTTTTCTTTTTCTTCTATGATTCTTTTTTTCTTTAATGTTGGCAGATAATGCATTCTGGTGTAGCTTTTTACAAGCGTACACTTTGTTTTGATTGTGTTTGCTTTGGTCTTCAGTATCTTAGGATTACTGTTGCATGAGCAGCGTTTCCAAAGAAATAAGAATGCAGTAATATTCCATTTTGAAGTGCTGACTGGTCAAAGAGAAGATCAAAGATTTCCTTCTCATGGAATTGCGCTCTCATTAGATTGGGAGGTTGAGGCAGGGAGGTCAAAAAAGCAAAGAATGGAGTGAGGAGAGCAGCATTCAGCAATCTTAACTTGGATGTTAGGTGCATAGGAAGAGGAAACAAAGCACTGAAAGTTGCAGGCAGAGGGGAATAAAGGAGTGGGGAAGACAGTAGTAATAGGTAGAATAAAAAAACCTTCATGGCTATGATTAAATGGGTATTACTCAAAGATAAATAACAGAGGAGAAATATTAGTGAAAGGAATAGACACCGAGGAAGGAGTGTGAACAGCCAGAGTAGTTAATGTGACAGCCATATCATGGTGTACAGCCCAGTGTGGTGTAAAGGAAAAGAAGGAAAAAAAACCCAAACCCACCCTGGTACCAAACTGCTGGTGAGAAAGTTATGGATGCCACTGACCAAAATGTTTTCTCGTAGAATATTTTTGCAGAAGTTAATTTTTGGCCAGCAGGTGGTGTACTTGCACAACTAATGTTTTTCATGTCTTACACTTGAAGATCGTGCCAAGAAAAGATTTTTTTTTGACTGTTTGGAATTAGAAGTTGTTTTTACGTCTTAAGTCAGTTAGCTTCAGGATTGTCATTAGTCAGGGGAAGGAGATGAATACAACTATAGATGACAAGTTGGGCAACACACAGCAGAAAGGGGATGGTGGTGGGATTAATTTGTCGTAACAGCCTATTTGCAATAAACAAACCCAAATTCTTGCTTTTTACAAAATGCAAAAACTTTATAGAAAACGGTGTGTTATAGATATTTAATTTAATACAGAAAGGTGAGTATCTGGCAGAATTCCACGTGGAAAACCACCAGAAACTTAGTGAGTGTGATGTATATGTGTACTTGGGCCATCAAAATTACTTAAAAATGGTGCTGTTCTGCAAGTACTTATTCTTTACTTTAAAAGTTTACCAGTTACATTTTCTTTTCCACATGGTGATGTTCAATTTTACATTGAAACATCTGTATTTGAAGCATAATGAAGCTTTAATTTTTACTATTTAGATTATTTAAGAAACAATATTGTTATTTGTGGAATCCAGCACCTTGCTGGCATTGTGTGAGAGCTATCACAGATTGTAGTATTTGCTCTTCTTAGATCAGAGAATGACAGATTCTGAGGGGTTTGGAAAATGGGTGAAAGTTATAAAGCCTGTGTTATATGGAACAGCAAAAAAACCCAACCAACCAACCAGGAACAAAGCTACAAATGCATGCTTTGAAATTTAACAGCTACCATCAATGATTCAAAGTTTACCCTTGTGATGTTTGGATTATTCCAGAGTCTCTGTTGTGTATTTGTAGTGTATTTATGGTTATTCAATGGTTTTGAACATAGATTAAATGTTTATGAATAAGAAAATAACCTATGCAAACAAGTGTTCTGTACACAGCTTTATAGAAAATAAATTTAAGATAGTTGAATGTTTGCTTGAAATATTATTCTGTGCTCTATGCATTTTAATTGCTGTTACATTTAATTACAGTGCTTTATAGGAGAAGGACAATGTAGGTGACTCAAGAAGAAGCATTGCACTAAGGAATAGATTGTAAGGGTACTTATTTATGTTAAGATTATAAACATTATTAGATACCTGTACAAGGTTCTGTCTTTTTGTTGCTGTAAGGTCATCTGGACCTGAGTGAAAATTAATATTCCTGAAAGAGTTTATAATGTCTCAGTAGCTGCAGTTGTTACTGAGTCATGAATGCATTATGAACACCTTAAGAGATATGATTGTTGAGGAAGTTTAATTGAGAAGTGATTATTTTTCATTATGTTATTTCAAGACAGCTGTCGTCCTTGTGTGGTAGTGTTATTTTAAGGCCAGCTTGAGCCAGCTTAGACTATGAAAGACTAACCTGTGAAACAGTTGCAAAAAGTTACTGTACGTGTCAGAAAGGGGAAGGAAGAGAGTTATTTTGTTTCTGATATAACTTTTTTGGCTTTTTACTAACTTACCTGGCAGTTGTATCTGTAAGTAAATTGAAGAGTACGAATAACCTACTTCTTTGTGTAGTCTCTGTTCTGGTGAACTACCATTAGACCTTCCACTTCCATGCGACTCGCAACTTGTTTAAATCAAACCACCAATCACCGAGGCCACCAGTTGATTCCTTGTTGTATGAGATATGTGGAGCTCACATTAACTTTTTCTGTTTCTTCCTTTTTCTTTTTTTTTTTTTTTTTAAATTAACTTGAAAGTGTATTTGTATGGACAGATGGGGAAGACGTATCATACTCCTACATGGACTGATCTAACAACTAGGGGAAAAAAGTCTTCCTGGTTTCAAAAGAACTTCCAAAGAAAAGTGAATGATCTGATGTTTATAATGGGTCATAAAAAACATCTGATTTCAGTGCTGTCAATGGAATCTGCTATTCAGTAGGGAAAAGCCAAGGTTTGGAAGAAGCATATATAAATATTATCTTGACTCACCACTCCTCTTCAGCTCTTGTCTTGAAGATACCACTTCCCTTTTCCTTCTGGAGTTTAGTTCCTCCTGATAAAACAGTTCCTAATGCCTACCTTCTCCCATGTCTAAGCTGTGGGCAGCATATTTGATTAGTAATACAAGAGTGGTTGATTCAGTAGAGTTTCTAGGCCAACAGTTGGTTATTTTTGCTAAATTATAGGTACATCTTTCATGTAATATTAGCTCTTGCAACAAATCTATTCGTTTCCTACTGTATCCCTTGACAAAGCAGCTAACTTGATTTTAAAGCAGCACCTTGACATTATGTACAGAGTTTGGATTTGATTATGGAATAAGTTAGGCATGGCATCTGAATAGTAACTTAACCTAAGGCTGCAGGAGAACATCAGGGCATAAACACTCCAAGAGTCTCTGGAGAGCATCAATGACTACTTCCTGACCAAAGTGGTCTGTGGGACCTTGTACTCATAGACATGGAAGGACTTGTTATGGATGTGAAGGTCGAAGGTAGCCTTGGCTGTAATGACCATGAGATGGTGGGGTTCAGGATTTTAAGAGCAGGTGTCAAGACAGAAAGCAGGACCACAACCTTTCAGGATAGCAGACTTTGTTTTTTTCAGAGGTAGAGTCCTGTGGTATAAGGCCCTGGAGAGAAGAAAGGCCCAAGCAAGCTGGTTGGTATTCACCTCGTCTAAGCTCAAGAGCGGTCCGTCCCAATGAGCAGCAAGTCAAGGAAAAATGCTGGGGACCTGCATGGATGACCAATAAACTTGTCAACAAAACTCAAGCATAAACATGAAATATACAGGAGGTAGAAGCAGGGATATGGGAGGAATATAGAGACGCTGTCCAAGTATGCAGAAATGCAACTGGGAATGTCAAAGCCTACCTGGAATTGAATCTGAGACATGTTGAAGGCAAAAAGAAAGACTTCTAAGTGTACTCCGGGGATCAATACCAGGTCCAGTCCTGTTTAAGATCTTCATTAATGATTTGGATGATGGGGCAGAGTTGGCAGATGATACAAAGCTGGGAGGATCGGCTGATATGCTAGTGGGTCATGCTGACATGCAGAGGGACCTTGAGAGGCTGGAGATACAGGCTAACAGGAACCTCATGAAGTTCGAGAAGGGGAGATGCAAAGTGCTGCACCTGACAAAAAAAAATCTTGGGTGTATGGGGTATCTGCTGTGGGCTGGCAGGCTGGAAAGCTGTTTTCCAGAAAAATCCTTTGGGGATCCTGAGGGACACCAGTTGAGCATGAGCTAGCAATGTGCCAATGCAGCAAAGGTGGCTAATGGTGTCCTGTGCTGCATTAGGAGGAATGCTGCCAGCAGGTCAAAGGAGATGATCCTTCCCTTTTATTCAGCACTGCTGAGGCCACACCTGAAGTCTTGTCCCCAGCTCTGGGCTCTCCATCTGTCCCCGGAGGTACAGAGCTACTGGAGAGAGTTAAGCGAAAGGCCACTAAGATGTTGAAGGGACTGGAGCATCTGTTATATGTGAGAGGGCTGAGAGAGCTGGGATGTTCAGCCTAGGGAAGAGAAGGCTCAGGGGGATTTTATCATTGTATATAAATACCTGCAGGAAAGGTACAAACAGGGTGGACTCAGGCTTTTATCAGCAGTACCCAGTGACAGAACCAGAGGCAATGGGCACAAACTGAAGCACAGGAGGCTCCTCCTGAACATCGGGAAACACTTTTTCACTGTGAGGGTGACTGAGCCCTGGCACAGGTTGCCCAGAGAGATTGTGGATTTCTCCATCCTTGCTGAGATAGTCCTACAGATAGTCAGTTTGCAAAAGACAGCCATAATCTTGTCTGTCATTCTTTACAGTATGTACTGGATGTTGCTGGGTAGCTTAATGAGGGGACATGGACTCATAATTTTTTCTAAGTGTATAACGTTTTGCATGTTTTAGCACATGGTTGTGTGAGACATCCTTTCTCTATAATCTTCTCATAGTTCAGATCAATGTGAGCATTCTTTCACTTACATGTTTGGTTCTAGTGTTCATCTCCAAAGAGAATCTCCTTGCTTCTGTTTTTTTTCTTTTTCCACACCCTTCAAAAGGGTGCTGCAAAGCAATAGTTATATCCGAATAGATACCGAAAAGGAAAAAAAGAGGCCAAATGAGGGAGATTGTTTGTATTTCCTAATCTGTGTGTTTATGGCGCAGAGATTCTGTTCATAGCATTTTTCTGTCTGTATTTTATGCACTTTGAGAAGCCATAAAAATCTGGTAGTTTTTTTTATTATATTCATCGGTGTGAGTGAGTGGGTGTGTGGAGAGAGGAGTGGGTGATCAAGCACAAATTTTTCTTTATATTTCTCCTACTCCTTTTCACTCTGCCTCTTAATTAGTTTTTTTACTCTTTATTATTTGAGCTGTTAGAGTCAGTCATAGGGGCTTTTTAATCCTAGTTGTAGAACAGATGTCTTATTTGCCAGGTTAATATTGAAATGAATCCATGAGATAATCACAGGAAAAATTAAACACTGAAAAAGGATTGTGTGTATTAACATACACATACAGAAATTGTGTTCATAAAAATAGAATACATTGCACTGTTGACTGATGTGTTTAAGTAAAGTGCAAAGGACAGTATCATGTTGCTGTACTTTAAAAAAAGGAAATGAATAAAAAATAATTTCATTTGGACCCTATCTTATTCTTGACTGCCAAGAGATCACTTCTTAAAACCTTGAGCTTCACTTTTTACCAGTGTAAGGAAAACTCCTTTTTCCTTTGTTTCTTTGAGAAAGGAACGGGTCAGCTTCTTCTAAACTGTGCAAGTATTCAGATACTTGAAAGCTGTTTCTCAAATGTCCCATTTTATCTTCACATTGCATTAAGAGCTGGTTCAGGGGCTGTTAAGAGTTGTAAAACCTCTTGATAGTAATTTACAGTAAGTTGGAATCATCTACAAAATTAGTGAGGATCGGAATAAGTCTTCTGTATAAACTGTGATGTACCTTACAATGTTTTTCTGAATAAATACAAATTGAGTCTAATGTGCATAGCAACAACCATAGAGGGTAAGATGTTTCAAGCCTGTATTTCTTTGTCATAGTAGAGAAAGAAAAACATGTAATTTTTCAGCTTTTTTCCAGATCTTGGATTGTGTGGTACACTTGTCAGAGATGATAGCTATTGTTTAAAGAATTTGCCATCAAAAATGTGGATAAATTAGAAAAACTTTCTTTACACATTGCCTTGAAATTATTATAGTATTCTGATATTATTGTGATATTCTAAGCAGAATAAATATTAGATATTACATAATATTGAGTAGATTATAGTGTCTAACTGGGTTTTGTATTTGTAAGAAACTACCAGCTACACCTCATGGTCAGTAATGTGTGTACTGCTGTTCTAATAATGGTTATTAAATATAGCATAACCTGCTAACATATACTTTAATTTTGAGAAGTAGTATTATGTATTGACCTGTTAAACTGCTCTTTTACAGCTCCTGTGATCTTTCTAGTGTGCATTGCAATTGTAAATCTTAAAACCAGTTATATAACTATTGGAAAAGTGGAAAAGTTAGAATTGATATTTTACTTAAAAATTCATGTAAGCATTTTACTTAATATTTTGTAATATATATCTGTGAGGGAAACTAAGCTTTAATAATAATTTGTAATAATTAATTGTAACAGTCTAGGCATAAATATAAAACTTTTTTTTTTAAGTTCAAGGAATGTAGGAAGAGTTAAAATGAATCTGTGATTTTAGTGTTTCAACCAATTTCAGTGAATGTTTCCTTTTAAGCTAAGACTACTTCTCCAAAATAGTCTTTAGGAAATGGAACTAGCTCATACATCTTGAGTGAAGAGGTTGTAGATTGTGTATTTTGTATGTTTGGTATTTTGAAACAAGCTTTTCCTCCTACGGTTGTTCTCCTTGGGAGGATTTGTTCTGGGGACAAACAACTAGCAATTTGCTTGGTGACTAGTTGTGACTTAACAGAGTGTGAAAAGGTGCAATGTTGTTAAAAAAAAAATTAAATTATTCTCTTAACTATCACTTAATTCTTAGTAACAGAAGAGTAAGATTTCAGGATGTTATGGTTGCTAAAAGATTACATGGATTAAAGAAGGCGAATCGACAAATGAATTGGTAAAAAGCCCACAGGGTACTGATAAGTAGAAGGATAACAACTCTGTCTAGAGAAAACTTCAATCTGAAAATTGCTGCAGGCTGGAAGGTTATTCTGGGGGAGTACTGCTTTGCTTACACTGTTTCTCGTCTGCTTTTGGCCACTGTCCAAAAGAATATAGTGCCTAGATTAACAGTTGATTTTTATCTGGTATATTTGTTGTTGTCTTCTAACCCTGTGTCTCTATGCCTACATGGTTGAATCATTGCTCTTATTTTGCTGTATTAATTTTCTCTGAATTGACTGTGTGCAATTGTTAACAAAGATAAATTTCATGTGATTAAAAAAAATAAATCTGTAAATTAATTTAAGGAATAATCAGTTAAAGATATTTATTCAAACAAATTTTCTATTTTATAGATCTACTACCTTGCTGGTGATTATGATTTTTAGATTTGAAAGGTGCAAATTTTATCAGCATCTACTATTTGTGTTCATATTGGTGTTTTTTTTCTTTGATAATGGTCATTATATTAATTTTCTTTTAATTTCAAGTTCCTTTATGTCACACAAATGTATCAAAGACAAAGCTTCCATTTTAAAAAAAAGGACATAAATTGCTTGCTGGAATGAACTAATTCTGTAAAAGTCCTTTACTCCTTTGTATAAGTCCCAGATAACTTAAAGGTAGTTTTTCTTACTAAACGAAATAGCCATAGCAGACAGTCAAAAGTGCTTGTTCAATGAGAAGTTTGAACTTCATACAGAATTTACCATCTTGTTTATCAATTTTAGTTGCTGCATATGTAACATGTTTGACATAAAATCTCAAAAACCAAGGAAGTGAAAACTGAGAATATTAAATGTTCCTTACTTCTTGCTTTAACTTGTGTTCTTACTTCACCACCTGCTCAACTATTGAGTGTCACCATTTTTCTTAGTCTTAATCAGCTGCATCAGGACTTCTGTCTTCCATCAATTCATTCCTCAAATTTAAGTGAGATTACCAGAACTGTGTATAGTTCAGTGATAGGGGTGTGGTTAAGAGCATGTTTGGAGGCTTTCTTCCCAATAAAGAAACTTGCCTGAATTGGGTTTGTAATAGTTTTGATTCTTTTTTTTTTTTTTTTTCCCTGACTGCTTGAACACCAGCTAATGTCTTCCCTGGAGGTGATAATAATTGCTGTTATAATGAAGTCTAATCTCTTTCTCTTCAGTTTTGTAGCTTTCATCTTGGTTATATTGACTCTTATATGCTGTATTACCTGAAATTAGAATTGCACTTTGTGGATGAATCTGAAATACAACAAAAACTACATACATGGCTTTCTGAATGGCTTTTAATATACAAATTTTATAGGCAATAATATAAGGAAACAGCTGAAATCCCATGAAATCAATAGATTTCTTCTGTGGTATATTTCTTGTGCAGTATATCATTATGGTTAGAAATACCTCTGAAGTGATAGAATGGTTTTAGTTTGTATACTTTTCAGAGAAATTATAACTTTATGAATGTAAATTAAATTTTTAAATAATTTTTCATACTATTTAGTATTACTTTGTGAGTAATTAAAAAGCGTAGATAGGCCCAGTGAAACTTAGCAGCTTCCAGCTACCAACTCATCAAAGATTTTTGTCTGCAGCTATTATTTCTATTGTGTATGGTGTTTCAATCCATGTTAGATCTGATGTATTAAGTGTTAAGCAGATATGAACTTCCTTATGTTCCATGTGCTGACCATCTCAGACTTAGAGCTCGATCTAAATCTTACTAAGGTCAAGATAATTTTTCTTTGGGTAACTTCAACTGTATTCTAAAGTGCTTACGATTTTGTATTAATCTACAGTCTTTTGAAGGGCTAGATCAGGTGTGTATCTTTTGACTGAAACTATTATATAAAATGGCATTACTTTATAAATGTATTAATACATTTATTATGTATCTCTTTCAGGGTATTGAGGAATGGAATATTGCCCATCTTAATACAATATTGGATGTTGTAGGAGAAGACTGTGGAATTTCTATTGAGGGTGTAAATACACCATATCTATATTTTGGCATGTGGAAAACAACATTTGCATGGCACACTGAAGACATGGATCTCTACAGTATTAATTATCTCCATTTTGGGGAGCCAAAGTCATGGCAAGTTTAAATTTTTATGAAAGATGATTTCATTTATCTGTTTGTTTCAGCTGGCTAAACCAAGCAGATGGGGTACAATTGCTTCACAGTAGTAAGCTTTACTGAAAAGCTAAGATAGTAGTTTCGTTTGGGGTTTTTTTGAGCTGAGAATGCTGTGAAATATGTGAGATTTGCAATGTAAAGAACACCGCAGTAATGCATTCTTTTATTTTAAAGGAAAAACTATTAAGTACATAAGGCTTATTTGAGTTCAACAGAAAAGGATTGTAATAATTCAATATGAGAAGTTTAATGAGTTGAGAACCCCAAGACTATTTGAAGGAACTTCTGTAAGGCGTCTTTGAAATAATTTTCTTCGGTTCAGTTGTCCTTTGGGACTGCCTAATGTGTTTTGTATTAAACATGCATTTAATTGCTTTTTTGAATCAGAGTCATATTCTCTACTGTTGACTCAGTAGGCCCAGTAGGAGATAAGATTCAGTGTTAAAGGTACTTCTTAAATAGGATCTGCTTCTGTCCTTTCTCATAATCTTACATTTTTGACTGAACAACCTTAATAGAGAGACAAGCAGGTTTAATGTTACACGTTTAGATTATGGTATACTTGTATCTTAAAGTAGATGAGAAAAATGTTTTCCCTTTGATCCTAAAACCTTATTGTTTTTCAAAATACCTGTGAAGAGAACATAAAATCATTAGAAAAATATATAAAAGATAAGCTATGCTTAGTTTGGTTCTGGCAGTTTCTAGTTATCCAAATTTAGATTGAAAATTTTGTAGCTGGTAGTTCTGTGAAACATTAATGGTTATTTTTATTCGCATACAAAAGACAAGGACTGAAGCAACATTATGTATTTAAACTGAGAAGGTGGTAAATTGGTCAGCTGCTGGTTCTTAGGTCATTGCTTTATGTCTACCTGCTTTTCTTGAATAGTGGATCTCTCGTGTTTAGACAGCGAAGGTAAACACCACCTATTGCAGTAATGCAAGTCTATGTTTTGAATTGATTATATATATTTTTTTTTAATTGCTGCTTTGATAGAATTATACGTACTAAGAAATTCTTCTCAGCCATAAGAATGATGTCTTCGTTAAAAATGGGTGTAAAGGTAGGTAATTCCAAAATGATGTCAGATGATAGGACAAATTTAACTAAAACAATGATTGCATAAAAATTATTTTAGATTCTTAGGAGTTTTAAAAGTGCTATTTAAAGAAAACCTTGCTGGTAAAATTCCAAGTAGAAGAGGCATTTACTTAAACCCTGAAGTCTTTATACACAACGGATAGAAGCTAAGAAAAATTTTCAAGTATTTTGAAGAAGGTATGAGTTGATAATATGATAAATGCTTTTCTAGTTTACAGATACTTGTTTACACTTCCAAATGAGTAAAATCATTAAACACTGAGCTCTTCATCTTTTGAAGAAATAGTACACTCGTGCTTTTACTGGAGGAATGCTGCAATAATTTATGCTAATGCTGTTCCTATATCACTAAAATTTATCTTGTGTTAATGTGATATTAGTGTAACATTTTCTTCAAAAATAGTGGAGGATGAGTTGAATCTTAGGATACAGATAGTAAAGATCTTGTCTGCTCTTAAAAAATTTAAACTGAGTTGACAAGTACTTCCTTAGTGAAACCAAATACATTGGCACATACAGTAGTAATACATGTTTTTTAATTTTACTCGATATGCATGTAGTTCTTCAAGACAGCCATATTTGGCTTATGGAGAGCTGGAAAATACTTTATTAAGAAGCAGGATAGGCAGTGTGTTTTCTCTGAATTGTGAGAAGACAACCAGTTCCACCGGAGAATCTCGATGAGAACTTGTAGGCAGCAGTTAAATCTTACTGCTGTGGCCAGTCTTTATGGAATTTGAAGCTTTCTGCAGTATTCAGGCATAGATTAACTTTTGTTTCATTCATGATAATCCTTAGACAGCCAAAATTAGGTGTATTAGGAGAGTGAGGCTGGACCTGGCAGTTTATTTAGGTTGTAAGAGTAGGGTGAAATGGATCAATGGTGAAAGTCCAAATACAGCAGGTGATTTAGATTCAGGAATTCTCTTTTCAGGAGTTCAGTGGATACAGGATAGCAAGAAGTCTGATCTCCAGATTGTCTAAAATTTTTGTTATGGGCAACTTTACTGTTACGTCTTGATTGCAATGGCTAGAACCTGATTTTATGGATTTGTCAGTGTAGAATACGTACCAATAGCTGCTCATCTTCCTTTATGAAGTGGAAAAATGACGGTAGATAGTTACATTGTGGGGGTCGTGGAAATCTTTAAAACATGATTTCATGTGAAGTTTTTCAGATTTGGAATCCCAGTAGCAGAGGAAATAGTAATGGGGTTAAAAAAGACTCAGCTATGTCCTGATAGGGTCTTCTGGGGTAGCATTAATAGAATTTTCAGTGTGATCAGCAGCTGACAAAGACTGGTCAAAATCTGGCCAGGTGATGCAGAGTTCAGCATGAGCGGAGAGTCTTGCTACTTTTGCACAAGCTAGGCATACCATTGACAGAACTGATATGTTTCCTAGTTATGTTCTATGTCTAGGAAAAATAGAGATACAGAAAATGATGGTGAAATGCAGACTTTTAGTGTGAAAAGTGGGAGTAATGTATAAAATTTCCATGAGAGGTGGGCAGGCAGTTGTGCTTAAATTAGAAGAAGAGAATATTAGCCATACTTCTTGCTGAAAATTATCAGAAAAGTTAGAAATAACAATATTAGTAGTCACAGAGATTACTCTAATCAGACTAGGGATTCTCATTAAAAGGTAGCTATAATCAAGCAGTAGAGTGATTTGCAGGAATCTGAAAGGATTATTGTTGTGCTTGAAACTGAGCAATCATTTGGTAGTTAGAATGTTCTCCGTAAAGTGAGAGAACTTTGCTGAGTAAGACATGGGAATTAAAAGACAATTAGGTTATTTTTCTTTTTTAATACCACCATCCCCCCCTACCCCCCCTCGTGGAAGATGATTTTGTTCCTTGAAATATTTGGGTTCGGTTGGGACACAGTAGATGGTAACAGACCTTGAAATTCCCTATCTCAAAACGGCAAATGTATTAGCTTCCTAAATTAAGTTTATGAGATTTCAATTTGTTTATATTTAAAAAAATTATTTATCATATTTATATTTAATTAGCTTTACTATCTATTTAGGTGGTTAATATTTATTAATGTTGCTTATAGGAAGTGACATGGGATTCTGGAATTAGATAGACAGCGTTATTTTGATACAATGTAGAGGTTGCAAATTGCCTGTTATCAGCTGTGAAATCAATGAATTAGGTTCATTGTGAAAGAATTACTGTTGTAAATTTAGTTGTAACAACATCTTATGGGTTTGCAGCTTTGTAATTTTTAAAATACTAATTAGCAGGAAAAATCATCAGCTATTGTTCCCTTGTCGATATATAACATGGGCTTCGGAGAAGTAGTTTGGTTAAGTATTTAGCATCACACTGAACTAGCTTGCAGCAGATGGTGTTATCCATTATCTGTGCGTGTACC
This sequence comes from Charadrius vociferus, assembly GCF_000708025.1. NCBI lineage: Eukaryota > Metazoa > Chordata > Aves > Charadriiformes > Charadriidae > Charadrius > Charadrius vociferus. The sequence goes on from NW_009649706.1 coordinate 729,217, forward strand.
TAGCTGAGGAAGAACGGAACTCAGTGTTTCACATTCTGTTTCTTGTCACTGAGGTGAGAATAATTGGGTGAATAGAAGAGGCTGCTTGTCCGATGACCATCTTGCTTGGCTGGGCATAGTAAAACAATGATCCTTTGTTTTTGATGTGTTTTTGTGTTCCTACTTTGAATAATATTGTTGTAAAAGCTGTCCCACTTGTAAAACATACCACTTAAATGATCACCTGACAAGGATCACCAGTTTTTCTTCCTTCTGTAGTCATGATACTGTGCATGTATTAAAATTAAGTGGATTCAAATTCAGTTTTGAATTTACCTACTGCCTACACTTACGAAATTCTACTGTACTGAATAACCAATTAACCTGTTGCACAAAAAGCAATACAAGTTCCTTTATTTGGAAGGAATTTGGAATCCAATTCCTTTATTTGGAAGGTGCAATTTGTAAAGTGCCGCATTGAAGAGCAGGGTCTGTGAAGTTACCAGAAAGGCAGGAAAGACAATACTGACTACTTCAATGTTTTTAAATGTATGGAATTTTCTGTGTTAGCCTTTACATTCGTTTTATTGATGATGTTAATAGAAGATGAACTTCTATTCTGCAAGATCTTTGACTAAGAGATAGAATTAATTTAATTTTTGATATTAAGATATTCTTAAGAAAACTCCACACAAGAAACCAAACCCATATACTTACATTCTTTGTTTAGAATATCGATAGATGTCAGGACTGGGAATAGTTTTCTTTTGGCTCCTTTATTACTAACTGTGGATAATGTGAATGCATGTTGTAACAATCTTGTATATTTCAGTGCTTCTGATGTATTTCTATATAGATTTTCTTTTCCCTGCATTGATGCCCATAATGGCATTGGGTGGTGAAGTATCTGTGGAGGCTTTCCTTTGAAGAAGCTTTGCGCTTACTTAAATCTTTCTTTCCTTCAAAGCTCAAATATCTAGGATCTCTGAAAATGTTATCTGTGGCATTTTTTCAACCATATGAGATACTTTTCTGGGTTGTCAGGACTCTTTATTTTTAATGTGGAACTTCACTTTTCTATTCTTATGAGAATTAACAGTATGGATTAGTATAAGTGGATTCTTATGTGGAATATGGACAATAAGGGGACAGGTTTTTTTGCAGGGCAAATCATTAATTAATTGGGCAAACAAATATTTTATGAGCTGATTGTTACTTGTATACACTTCTTGAGTTATGAATTTTTCTCTAAAAGTGGTACGTTCTGATACATGGTCTGGGGTTGTAATCTGTTATATAGGACTATTACAGAGAAGACAGAGCCAAACTCTTCTCAGTGATGCACTGACTTAACAAAGGAAGGGTAGCAATAATCACAGCTTGCAACAAGGGGCATTTCAGTTTGATAGAAGGAAAAAAACATTCACAATGACATTTTAACAGGTTGCTTAGGGAGGCTGCTGAGTCTTCATCTTTGGAATTTTTCAAAGCTTGACTATATGTTACCCTGTGCAAACTGATCTAACCTTGAAGTTAGCTTTATGTTTATCAGGAGATTAGACTAGATGACATTCAGGTCCCTTCCAGGCTAAACTTCTATATCATTATGTGATACTGAATTTTAAAGAAGATGGTGCTCAGAGTTACTTTGCTAATGTATGGGATGACTTGAAAACTTTTCTGCAGCATTCTAAACCTGTGGGTAAAGTTGCTTGCAATTCATTTGCAACCATTTGTGGTGCTCATTCTTTCTGGTTTCTATCTACTTACATGTTTTTAGCCAATGTTTTTCTTAATCTGTATTCTGAAAAGTATAAAGCCCTTGGAAATACAGGATGAGAGAAAAAGAGGCCTTCCCTCCCCCCATTCACAAAATAAGTGCAGCAACAAAGAAAGCAACAGTAGAATTGCTTCAAAATATTTGTTGTCAGTTCATGTCAGTGTTTTTAGTCCAGTTTTCCATAAGCCCTTTTTTATGTAGTAGAATTATTTTATGTTGTCTACTGTTTCTGCAACAGTCTCAAATAGAAATTTTAAAAAGGAGGTATTGCTGTGAAGATACACTATTAGTTTACTTTGTGTCTTCTGAAACGTCTGTTAGTTATTTGTCCTTCTGAAGCCTGTATTTTATTCTGTTTTCTTTTGAATGAAGCAGTTTCATCTGTGGTCCACATGCTTTTTGCTAATGTCTTCAAATGAGTTTTACTAAAGATTCCATTTTCGGCTTAAAGGAAAATTAAAGGAGAATAAGTATTTATTTTTTTTTTTTTAGGCATGTTGGTTTATATGGGTGCATGTCTGTGCAACATCCGAACATTCCTAATAAAATTGAACTGGAGTAAACTTCATACTTTTTATTTTCCTGTACTAAATTCTCTTTGTTTGCCATGCAAAGTAAAGCTTGTATTTTACTGTAGTGGGCTAGCGGTTGTTGTACAAAGAATTAAAAAGTAAATTCATTCTCATAGAACAGAAACTATGAAGGTGGCAGTAACTCAAAGGTTATTTAGGTTTTGCATCTGAGAATAAAATCAAATCGAATACTAACCAAAGTAGTTATTAAAATTAAGCAGTTTTTGAATTGCTAGCTTTTCAGCCAAGTTCCCAGAACATTGTTTTTTCATTTGATAAAAGAGCTATCGTAATTGTCACCAATCATGTTTTCTGAGCTAGACAGGACTGAGTGATCACAGCTCTGTCTGTTATTGCCTTTCCTGTGGATTGGAAGAATATAGGTAGAACAGGGAGTGTACGTTGCCACCAGTTCATGAATAAACAGGGGATGTTGTTGCTTAAGACTGAGATTTTTGTGGGGAAAAAAAAAGAGATGCAGTTGTTAGCTTATTTAAAGTACACTGACAAATCATGTAGAAGAATTAATCTTGAAAGCATATATCTAAATGTTTCAGAAACACAAATTAATGGCTTAGATTTAATATTTATTACTTATCTGTAGTTATCTTGTTGCCAGTACCCTTGATTTCCTGAATTAATAAGTATTTCAGAAGATCTTTTTTAACAATAGTCAACAAATGTATGTACCATAATTTTTTCTGTCTTCATAGCATGACTCTAGCAACGAACAGTGGTTTTTCAGCTTTCATCTGTCTTTTCAAAATTTTTAACAAGTATGTGTTCCTGAACTAATTAAATTAAAATGTAGTTGGCATCAACATTTCCCTTGTTATCTTTTCTTTCCTTTTTATCTATTTCTTTGCTTGTTATCCAAGAAACATTCTCTTTGCCTTTGAGTGATTTAGTATTTAATATCCATTACATTTACTTTCAAAGCAGGCTGGACTTGGCCTTAAGATATGAGATGTCAAACAAACGTTAGTGGCTGTTTGGTAATGTACCTAAAAGGAGGCTGGACACAAGATGATGAAAAATATTTTTCTAAAAGCTTTTAACGCTGGTGAAGTTCTCATATTCACTAAGTATTCACTAAGAGTGAATACTTTTTTCTCTGACTTAGTGATCTGAGTTTGGGAGCTTTTTTGTTTAATGTTCTGTACAGTAGACCAAGGATTCAGTAAGATTCATGTCACTGTAATTTGACTGGTGTCCAAAGCAGGTGCCTATATGTTTAAAAAGCTCAGTTTTCTAATACATTATGCCAGGAACCAACCATAAAGGAGAGTGACTTTGGGGGTCCTAATGTCTGATACTACAAAGGTGGCCTCCTTTCCTTGGTACTTTTCTTAGCTTTGAGAAGAGTAATGACAACAGTGGGAATAAGTAAAGGTTTGAAGAGTAGATGTTATCGCAGGCCCAAAATGAAGACAATGATGAAAAGCACCAACTTGCATTGAATGAATTATTGCTTGGTAATTTTAGATTAGCTGAATAAATAGCTGTAACTCAGGTAAACCGTGTCCCGTTTTGTCTTTCTGAGAGACTCCTTGAGAGCTCAGTTGGCCAGTTTTGCATTTTTGTAATATTGATATGTACTTACATATTTATGTGTACAAATTGAAGCATGTGGCTACATATTATCACAAAAACATGTACTTTTGGAAGAGTAATTTTTAAGGAAGACTACCAGCCCAATTAGAGGCAGGTAAAGCAAAGAAGAGTCTGAAGTTTGACTTTTTTGTTCGACATAAGCACTGGCTGTTCATGTTTTACTTTATGGAGTTGTGTATTTAATGACACACAGTACAGTATGTAATGCTATACGTAGCGTTTGTCTCTGCTGAGGTGTGAAAGATGCAAACATACAGTTTAGATTTCTGTGTATATGCTGATGTGTGGGTAGAGCAGAGTGGAGAACAGGTATGAACACTTAGGAAGTACAAATGGAGAGGAACAAAATCCATTTCTCTAAGACTGAAATTCTTATTAAAACTGGAAACACTGAGCAGACTCAAGCTGAAGGTCTCTTTTCGTTTAATACCATTTGGAGTGGGTTGTCAGTAGGAATTGGTTTTGCTACAGTTCAACTTAGAGCACTGACTTCGGTGGTGGAAGGGTCTTCTTTCTTCTATGCAGCAGTTTCAGTTGTAATAGAGTAAAATTGTCTGTGCAAATGAGAGGTTGAGGTAGGGCGATGTTTATTTTTTGTGCAAAATGAGGGGCCTATGGTTCTTCACTTGTTTTTTCTAAGTGAGTTGTCAGGGGAGGTAAATGAAATCTGTGTTCACAGTATAGCAAAAAAAAAGTTGTATCTTGACTTAGTTTGAAAATGTGGATTTGGACTATATTGTGCAGCTGAGTATGCATTTTGTCCTTTTCTGAACCATGTTTTTTTATAGAGGAGAATCAATCCAATGCTGTTGTAACATTAAACTGAAACGAAAGCCTATTATATCATGTATTGAAGGAGTTACTGACTTGTTGCGGATAGCATATGGAATCTTTAAAAAATAATTTATTGTAGAAGCAGAGTGATTCCAAGTTATATAGAATTCTTTAAATTAAAGAAAGTCTGTTTCTTAAATCATTTTTTAAACTCTAATTTTAATGATTTTACAGTGACAAGTAACCATCTTATTCTACAGCATTAGCTATAGGAAAAAATAGAGAAGTTTAATGCTCCTATTTTTCTGTTGAACTCTTGTGTCTTGTGAAGTACAGTAAAATTCAAAGAAATAAACCCTGTATAAATTAAACTTATTTTATGTGGCTTTACTTCATTTGGAAAATGAAAGTATATGTGTCTTTTTTTAATGGGAACGGTGTGATCATAATCAGGTATTGTCAATATGCATTATTTTTAAATAGTGAATATAGCATTCTTGAATGAATGTTGTAACGTTTAAACTAGAAATAAGCTAAAATGTTTTCTCAAAAAAACCTTTCTGTATTCTTTCCTCAGCAATTGGTATATTTTTCCTGTATAATTTTTCATTCTTTAATCTTTTTGGCTTCTTTATTTTTAGATATTTATCATATATGAATCATGGCTTGTGTAGTAATTATCTCTTTAAGCATTTCATCCTTTTCTTTATGTGAATTTTAGGTATGCTATTCCTCCAGAGCATGGGAAACGACTTGAAAGACTAGCTCAAGGTAATATTTTCAATATTTCCGTATGTAAGATGTTTGAAGGACAAACCTCCAGCAAAGTGAAAAACATTGTCCTTGACTTACCTACTGTATTTTATTACTTAATGTTGTGTGACTTTTATCTGCCTATGGTGTGATTGCAAACAAGGAACACTTCCTAGTACTCTGAGGAATTCTTAAGAAACAAAATGATCTTTTTTTTTTTTCCTCAGAACTTTATTTGGTACCAGCATTTTTAGGTTGGTGAAGCTCATGAAAGTGAAGCTTAGTAATTATTGGTTTTGTTTATTAGATTTTCATTGTTAGTATCTTTGTCTCCTCTGTGCTGTTGATTTTTCTTGTCATAGCTTCTTCTCATCAGTAACTTTTGAATCTTAACTTCTTAGCCAAATTTGATACAAACATATAAATATTGAAGACAGCCGGGTCTCCAGAAGTTTCATGAAAGTTGGTGGATAGAGAATGCAAACCTGGTTAGTACCTCTGGGAAGGGCGAAGCAGACAAAAGGTACCAATGCTAGATCTTACTTGGCAGCAGCCTGTTGGCCAGTGAGCAGGCATATAAATTGACTTTAGCCAAAGCACGTAATGGCTTTTGCACCCCAGATGTGTGAAGAACATGTGTTGAGAAGGAGCAGAGATTATTGTTGTAAGGTTGAGATCTAAGGGATAAAAATCAATAGTCTGTAGGAAAATTCTTCTCACACAGTAATTTGTTTTATTTTCAATAACACTACACCTCTCATTTTGTTTCTAGATTACGAGTGAACATGAGGCATGTTTCTTGGCCTGGTAGCCCATGTTTTATAGCATGCTATTAACCGTATAATATAAGGAATGCAATTGAAAGTTGATAATTAGATATTGTGTGTCAGGACCAAATTCTGAAAATTTTTATACGTTTTCTTTTCAAATCCATTTTATGTGCATGTAGGTGCATAACTATTTTTCTGAGCTATTTTTAAGCTATGGCTGAGAACAGTAAGATGGTGTGTATCGCTGTGGTGTGAAAGTAAAGACCTGTGAACTTGCAGTGTTAAAAACTCGTCTCAGACAGGTTTTAACCTGGACAATTACATTTATAGTTTCATTTGAGAAAGTTGTTACTCTTTTTTTTTTTTTTTTTCTATTTCAGATTCTTTTTCCAACTTGCAAAGTGCAGAACTCTCTATTTGCATACCTTGATGCTTTTGGTTTTCACTGGTAAACAAGTTGATACATGTTGTAGACTGGGCAAGTGACATTGACTTATGATAGGATCATTCAAAAATTGCTTTTAAGGTTTACAAGAAATGAGCAAGGAGTAAAGGGAATAGAGATTTGGAAAAAGTTGAGAGAGACAGTAGGACTGGTGAAAAATTTGCCTTCTGTTTTAAAAATAGTTAGTAAGCTCTAACTTTTCAATCTGTGTGTCAAACAAAGGGAAGGGGGAACGATAAAGACCTGTGAGGTCTAGCATGGAAAAGGTGACTAAAGGGTGATTGGTCGCTAGGTCTTCCAGTACAGCTAGAGACTCTAAATGAAGAGCCTTAGCAGGTTCAAAACAAACAGAAGCAGGTGATTCCTTTCACAGTATCAACACCTCACCATCCATTGTGGATTCTGACAGCATCCTGGCCTGTATCAGGAATAGTGTGGTAAGCAGGACTAGGGTAGTAAGCATCCCCTGTCCTCTGGACCAGTGAGCCCCATCTTGAATACTGTGTTCGGTTTTGGGCCCTTCACTGCAAGAAAGACATAGAGGTGCTTTAGTGTGTCCAGAGAAGGGTAACGAATCTGGTGAGGGGTCTGCTGAACAAGTTCTATGAACAGCAGCTGAGGGAACTGGGGTTGTTTAGCCTGGAGAAAAGGAGGCTGAGGGGAGACCTTATTGCTGTCTACAACTACCTGAAAGCAGGTTGTGGAGGGGTGGGGGTCAGTCTCTTCTCCCAAGTAACAAGTGATAAGACAGGAGGAAATGGCCCCAAGTTACACCAGAGGAGGTTTGGTGTAGTAAAAAATTCTTCACTGAAAGGGCTATCAAACATTGGAACAGGCTGCCCAGGGAAGTGGTGCAGTCACCATCTCTGGAGGTATTTAAAAGATGGGTAGACATGGTGCTTAGGGACATGGTTTAGTGGTGGTTTTGTCAGTGTTACATTGATGGTTGGACCTGATGATCTTGAAACATCCCTTCTAACCTAGATGATTCTATGATTCTAAAATTTTGCATGGATTCGGGGAGAGACTGAACATCATTGGCAAAGAAACCTGTTGGAGGAGCATAGGAGCTGCATCTGGCTTCGGAAGTCTTGGAGCAGCAACTCCTTCGTAATAGATTACTCAGAGGAAGCAAAGATTTCATGCTGTATTTAAATACTTCTCTGTGCATCCACTTTTGACATTTGCTGGGAACAAGATCTTTGGTTAGATAGACTTTTCATTTGATGTGGTATGGCTGCTCTGGCATTTATTGTAGTTTTCATGTTGTTTGATTATAGTTGTGCAGTGTTTTAAAACTATCCAGGTTTAAATGCTGTGTAATGAGTGTGTATCCAACCTTCTTTTTTTGTGAGGGAAGAGAATGGGCAGTTTTGGGGAGACTTGTCTGCTCATTTCTAAAAATTGAATAGCTTTGAGGCATGGCATTGTTTGCTGCAGGCTGAAAAAAAACCAACAACAACTTCAGACTTTTCTTTGACATACCCTGATTTTCCTGGATATTGCAGTAACCTATACGAGTTCAGGAAGTAGGTAACTTGGAGGTACATGCTTTGCTATGTGGGAGCTTTTGAAGTCACTTAATGTAAACTTACATAGTTTAAGAAAGTATTGTGTTTGAAAACTGTGGCATGAAGGTGCTCAGGCCTCTTATTGCTGACAATGGTTGCCTAATACGGTAAAAGGAATGGGACATAAAGCTTGTGGAGAAATGGGAATCTCCAAAACCACTGTTTGTCAGAAGCCAATGGGTTATGCCGGGGGAAGCATTGTTGTAGTGTCTGAATGCCAGGGTCAGAATTGTATGATAGGCTAAAAGGGACTTATGACTTCAGTCTCACCCAGTGTAACAGTTCTTAGGTCTAGAACTGCTGGAAGAAGGTAGGACAGAAAGGCATCTGGTTTGAGGTAACCTAACACCTGCGGACATGCTTTTCTACAGCTGTGGACCGGAACCCAGTTCCTTGATCTGTACTGATCACTATATTTAAAGAAGTTGCCCAGGCACGTCACTCAGCCTTGGTCTGTGTGCATCTGCATGGATGTAAGTTGTCTACTACTGCTATTAATTATATGTTAGTACAAGTTACAGAGATGTGTGTGGCAACTGGAAAACTACTTTCCATGATGAATCATGTGTAAGATCAAACTTAATTATTTTTATTTCAGAACCATGTTTTCAACAGTAAATAGCAAATAAATCATAGAATCAGATACTGAAAAACAAAGATAAAATTTCAAATAGTTGGTTATTCCATTATATTCATTGAACAAAACTAGGTTTCTGTGGCAAAACCGCATACTTGTACAGAAATTGTTACTGTAACGGGATTGTTAGGTAGGTGAGTTAGTTTCACAGACAACCATCTCCGGTATTTCCTAAGTTTTGTTAGTTGTTGACTTTAATGTCTTCTGCAGTGTTTACCTGAATAGGTCATTTTCAGGATATTTTTGGTCCAGCTAATAGATTAGAATGGAATGTAGAAGATGATGCTGTAGTTCCTAAGAATAATGATGATGGACTTTATGGTCACTTTGACTTACATGTTCACTTTTTTTTTCTTTTGGGGAAAGTACCATTTCTGATTATTTCTATGCTGTGGAGGTTAAGACCTCTGTGATATTTTACTTTGCAACTGCTGCCTGCTAAAAGAAATAAGTGTTACAGTAAGGTGTCTTAAAAAGATGAAAATGTAAAGTACGCTATTATTAACTTAATAGTAAACATTTTATTTTTATTATTTATTATTAACTTAATTGTAAACATTAATAAAATGTGGTGTAAATTAGACCTTCATACTTAACTAAATGTGTATTAAAATATTTTTAATCATATTTTTACATGAGTGCACAATCTAAAGAAAAAAAGTATTTTATTCAAGAAGGTTGGCTATTGAATTAATGGAGTGCTGCTAAATAATTAAAATAATAAAATAATGCATCGAATGTGACAGGTTGTCTAAGTCAAGGCAGCAGTTGATACATAAAACTAAAGGAAGGCTAGAATGTTTTCCACTTTGCTTCATTTTTGCTTTCCATTAAAATCTTGATTGACTGTTGCACCTACGAATATTTTATCTGAAAGACATCAAACTGGCATCTAATAAAGACAACAGTTTGATTTTGCCCTTCAGCTGCTTTCTCATCTATGTAGGTTTTTTTGAATTTTATGTAGACATAAATGTAATAAAAATCTCAAGTGAGCTGTTAGCTGCAATTTTTATACTTGTTGTGCTAATCTGTAATACCATGGTATTCTTAAGGATTTTTTATTTCACAAAATGGGTTAAAAAATAAAGAGACTAGAAACAGACTGGCAAATCAGAAATTACAGTTTGAAGGATTTTCAAGACTGTTTAATAGATCATTTAATTGCAGAAACTGTTTTAGAGAGGAAATGACATCTATCTGTGGTGTTCAGTTATGTTAAAGAAGAAACTGAAGTGAAGTTTAATATATTGTAAGTATGTCGGGGTGTTACAAAAAGCTTTGTATGGTGTATAGTATTAATTAATTCATTTTATGCAGAAGTCATTACCTGTTATGTATGAAAACAAGTATAAATAGTTGTTGAAATGAAACAATGTAGAATTTGCATAACTTCTAAGGGCCTTGAATCTGAAAACTTGAGCAGGTGAGAAATTGAACTTTGTCTCAATTGATGGTTATACAAGTCAAGTAAGGAAAGTTGCATCTAAAAGATAATAAACTTAAGGCTGTAACGTATTCATCTGGGCATAACAATACTCATATTTCACAGCACTTGCTTCTTTTGTGTCTTTTGTACTATGTGCTTTGTATAGCATACAAATTGCTACTGCTTCTTTGTGAGGACCGTCGGCATGCAAACTCATCCTAGTAATTTCTTTTACGTGCAATACAGAAAGTTAAATCAAATTAGTTGAAATCACTGCAAATTAATTTAAATAAATTATGTGAAATCTGTATTTATACCTACCACAGTAAAATGTAAAAATAAAATGACTAGAAAACTTAGGCCTTATTTAATCTCTGCCTGTGTTCCAAGAGTACTGATCAGTGAATTATGATTAATATTTTGTATGTTCTAAGTCCTTTAAATGAAGATCTACGTAAGTAACAAATTGCTATAACTCTGCACTTAGTTGCATTCATTGGGATTATTTTTAATTACATTAAAGATATTTGCATTTCAGGGTGTTCTCGTTCTTATATAAGTTTCATATATTTATATTTTCATATTTTGTATTTGTTTTTTCAGTTAATACTAATAAACTAGAAATATAGCACCTTTAATGTAAAATTTCAGGTGAAGGCTTGAATATGAGCTGGAGCACCTCTCCTGTGAAGACAGGCTGAGGGAGTTGGGGTTGTTCAGCTTGGAGAAGAGAAGGCTCTGGGGAGACCTTATAGCAGCCTTCCAGTGTCTGAAGGGGGCCTACAGGAAAGCTGGAGAGGGACTTTTTACAAGGGCATGTAGTGATAGGGCAAGGGCTAATGGCTTCAAACTGGAAGAGGGTAGATTTAGATAAGGTATGAGGAGGAAGACTCTTTACTGTGCTGGTGGTGAGACACTGGAACAGGTTGCCCAGGGAAGATGTAGAACAGTAGGTGCCCCATCTGTGGAAATATTCAAGACTGGGCTGGATGGAGCTTTGAACAACCTGGTCTAGTGGAAAGCATCTGTTCCCATGGCAGTGGGGTTGGAACTAGGTGATCTTTAAGGTCCCTTCCAACCTAAACCATTCTATGATAATATGGAAGTGTGAAAAAAGATAGGAAGTCTTGCCTCATTCATCGACTGGTCAGAATTTGATTTGAAAGTTCCCTAAGAATATGATTTTTATGTGTGTGTACTTAAATAATGACTTTATTGTTGGCCAGATTGTGATATCCTTGATCATACAAGGTAAATGTCTAGCCAGTCGCCTTGTTCAAGTAAATGGGGTACTTGCAGAGTTACTTTTTCAGGAATAGTATTGTAATTTGTTCGTGTATGGTTGTAGCTAGGCAGCAGCACAGACACATCGTACCATAGATAAGCATTCCAAATATCTTGAAAATGCTAATCAGCCAGGAAATGAAACCCGATCCACTTCAGTTTGTGTGAGTGATAGTTGTGATGTGATGTGATCATCTGACAATGAGCTGTGTGATACGTAGGAATGATACTCTCAGGATAGAAAAAAAAAAAACAAAACCAAACCTCCAGGTAGCAGTGCTCACTGTCCCTCAATTTATAGACTTAGAACTGATTTTAAAATTATCTTTGTCCCTGAACCATTCATGTACACTTTAAAGACTCTCAGTGCAGCAGTGTCCTGTGTGTAGAATCCTGTCTTCCTCAGACACAGCTAGGAATTTTCTTAGTGCCCAGTGCTCCCAGCTTTCCCCAAAGATGAGAGGGCTTTGGTTTGTGTCTAGTGTATGGATCATAAAACCAGAAATTGTATGGAGGTGTCATTGTCTACTAAGGTGGAATAGCATTGACAAAGGGTTTCTCTTCACCAGTCCGGTGATAAGACAGTAACACAGCAAGTAGTTTAGTTTTGTTAGTACAAATAGCATGGGTTACCCTCTGTAAGATTATCTTATTTTGGGTTGTGTTTTCTGTGAGAATATGTATGTAGAGTCTTTTGATAGCCTGTTTTTGATTGTTAACACAGTCTGAAGCCTGTGTTTTCACATATTCTTTGCTGTTGTTGCTTGTGTTAACTAGATAAGGTTTTTAAAAAGCCTGAGTAGGACTTTCAGTTTTGTGGATAAATGCACTGTACCTGTAGTTACATACTTATATGCAAACGTTTGGCCACCAACTGCTGAATCACATATTTACCTTATAGACTGTTCTAATTCTGCTCTACGTGTTGAGAATGTCAGTGTTTCTTTAAATTGTGGATTGGAGAATTTTCAACTGGGCGGTCTTTTACTCATGGATGTAAGTCAATGAGCAACCTGATTCTGTTTCACCCTGATCTCTGATTATTGCTTATTGGGTCCTATGAAGTAATTGTTTTGAATTGTCTTTTTGTGATCTGTGTAATCATTTCCAAGAAGATTAAGTAGGGTACCAATGGCTAAATAGGAGTATTGACAAGAGGTGTAAAGAGGTCTGCCACATCTCAAGAGACCATCTGAGAAACTGGAGTTGCATGCAAATTCCCACAAAATACCTGCTTTTGTAGAACTGATTTAGAGTTAATGGATTAGTGTTAATGGATTACATTAATATTTCAAGTGTCTCATAAAAGCAAGACTGTGCTACAGAACTTGAATGGTAGTTACATTTTAGATAGATTTCAGCATTTTTTTTTTTTTTTTGATCTGGGATTTCACTGAATATCCAGGATTAACTGATAATCTTGTAAATTGGTAATTTTAACATCATCTTGGTATTTGAGAATCGTTCTGGTGTGTTGCAGGCCGGTATTGAAGTGGCCTGCATTTAATGTATTTGTAAGGGTCTTGTGAAGTTTCTAATGCAATGTCCTCTATTCATTGTGCTATTAGGCATTTTTTACCTCTGCTAACCTGTTCTTCCACAGGGATTTGCTTTGCTGAGAGAAAAGCTTGTGTGACCTTACCTTTAGCCTGGGCAGAACAAAAGGCCTTCTGATAAACAGTCTTGTAATGAGGAAATACTACCTTCCTTTCTTCTCTTATTCATTGAAGGGGGGTGCTTTTGAGAAAATGAACTGAATGAGACTGGAAAATTTGAGTGTGTGTAACTGTAGACTTTGACAGAGTCAAAAGATATTTTATAGTGGTACAGAATGTGTAGGCTGCATTTTGATTTCACTGTGAGGGCTCTGTAACCACCGCAAATGTTCTCCAGTATATTTCTCTTAATGGATTTTGAGCAGGCTGTGTTCTGTGTTGTTTGCAACTTTCTTAAAATTCAGCAACAAGCTTGCCTTCTTGTTGGAGTTGTCACAACTATTTCTGATCTCTTGGAACTGTAGTGGTACAGCTTAAGTTTTGGATACCTGCCCATTATTTGATTTTTATCATCATGTATTGAGCTAATTAAGTATATTGCAGTAGCAGAATTTGGTACAATTTTTTTTTTTCTCGGGGAAAATGACTGAGTCACTCTCCCTGCTTTTAGAAATCACGGTATTTGCTACTTTTCATACTGGTTATTTCCTTAGTCTGAAGTACCATAGAAACATAGAATGGTTTGGGTTGGAACGGACCTTCAAGATCATCTAGTTCCAACCCCCCTGCCATGGGCAGGGACACCTTTCACCAGACTAGGTTGATCAAAGCCCCATCTGATCTGGCCTTGAACACTTCCAGGAATGAGGCCTCCACAACTTCTCTGGGCAACCTGTTCCAGTGTCTCACCACCAGCACAGTAAAGAGTTTCTTCCTAATATCTAATCTAAATCTACCCTCTTCCAGTTTGAAGCCATTACCCCTTGTCCTATCACTACACACCCTTGTAAAAAGTCCCTCTCCAGCTTTCCTGTAGGCCCCCTGCTGCTATAAGGTCTCCCCAGAGCCTTCTCTTCTCCAAGCTGAACAACCCCAACTCCCTCAGCCTGTCTTCACAGGAGAGGTGCTCCAGCCCTCTGACCGTCTTCATGGCCCTCCTCTGCACCCACTCCAACAGGTCCGTGTCCTTCTTATGTTGGGGGCTCCAGAGCTGGACGCAATATTCCAGGAGGGGGTCTCACCAGAGCAGGGTAGAGGGGCAAAATCACCTCCCTCGACCTGCTGGCCATGGTTCTTTTGATGCAGCCCAGGATACGGTTGTCTTTCTGGGCTACAAGTGCACATTTCTGGCTCATGTTGAGCCTCTCATCAACCAACACCCCCAAGTCCTTCTCCTCAGGGCAGTCCTCAACCCATTCTCAGCTCAGCCTGTATTTGTGCTTGGGATTGCCCTGACCCAGGTGCAGGACCTTGCATGTGGCCTTGATGAACTCCATGAGGTTCACACAGGCCCGCCTCTCCAGCCCGTCCAGGTCCCTCTGGATTGCATCCCTTCCCTCCAGTGTGTCGACGGCTACACACAGCTTGATGTTGTCGGCAAACCTGCTGACAAGGCACTCAATCCTACTGTCCGTGTTACTGACAAAGATGTTGAACAGCACTGGTCCCAGTACCGATCCCTGGGGAACGCTGTTTGTCACTGTTTTCCACTTAGATATCGAGCCATTGACTGCAACCCTTTGAGTGCAGGCATCCAGCCAGTTTCTTTACCACGGAGTGGTCCATCCATCAAATCCATGTCTCTCCAATTTAGAGCCAATGATGTTGTGCAGGACAGTGTCAAATGCTTTGCATAAGTCCTGGTAGATAATGTCTGTTGCTCTTCCCTATCCCCCAACACTGTAACCGCGTCATAGAAGGCCATCAAATTTGTCAGGCATGACTTGCCCTTGGTAAGGCCATGTTGGCTGTCACTGGTCACCTCCTTATTTTCTATTTGTCTTAGCATAGTTTCCAGGAGGATCTGCTGCATGATCTTGCCAGGCACAGAGGTGAGACTGACCAGCCTATAGTTCCCTGTCTTCCTTTTTTTCTTTTTTGAAAATGGAGGTTCTGTTTCCCCTTTTCCAGTCAGTGGGAACGTCACCAGACTGCCATGACTTTTCAAATATAATGGAAAGTCGCTTAGCATCTTCATCCACCAATTCCCTCCTGACCCATGGATGGATTTCATCAGGTCCCATGGACTTGTGTACCTTCAGGTTCCTTAGATGGTGGTGTACTTGATCTTCTCCTACAGTGGGTGGTTCTTCATTCTTCCAGTCCCTGCCTTTGTCTTCTGCAACTTGGGTGGTGTGGGTAGTACCCTTGCTGGTGAAGGCTGAGGCAAAAAAATCATTGAGTACCTCAGCCTTCTCCATATCCCTGGTTACCAGATCTGCTGTTTCCTTTCAGAGTGGGCCCACATTTTCCCTAGTCTTCCTTTTATCACTGATGTAGAAGAAGTTTTTCTTGTTGCCCAGGATGCTTGATGTCCCTGGCCAGCTTTAATTCTATCTGGGCTTTACCTTTCCTAACCTGGTCCCTGGTTGCTCGGACAGTTTCTTCTTTGTTGGGATGCATTGCTCCTGAGCTTGGAGAAGGTGATCCTTCAATACTAACCAGCTTCCTTGGGCCCCTCTTCCCTCCGGAGATTTATCCCATGGAACCCTACCAAGCAGATGTCTGAGGAGGCCTGAGTCTGCTCTCCTGAAGTCCAGGGTAGTGAGCTTGCTGCACACCCTCCTCGCTGAGCTCTAGGGATCCTGAGCTCTAACATTTGATGATCACTGCAGCCAAGGCTACCCTTGAGTTTCACATTCCCCACCAGCCCCTCCTTGTTGGTAAGGAAAAGGTCCAGCATAGCACCTCTCCTCATTGGCTCCTCTGTCACTTGAAGAAGGAACATTCCAGGAACTTCCTCAATTGCTTATGCCCCTCTGTGTTGTCCCTCCAACAGATGCTGGGGTGGTTAAAGTCCCCCATGAGGACCATGGCCTGTGAACGTGATCCCATTCCTATCTGTCTATAGAGGTCCTCATCCACTTGGTCTTCCTGGCTGGGTGGCCTGTAGTAGACCCCCACTGTAACATCACCCGTCCCTGCCCTCCCTTTAATCCTGACCCTTAAGCTCTTGGTTGGCTCTTCATCCATCCCCAGGTAGACCTCCATGCACTCCAGCTGTTCGTTGTCTTAGAGGGCAACACGCCCTGCTGGTCTTCTCTGCCTGTCCTTCCTAAAGCCCCTGTATCCCTCAATTCCAAGACTCCAGTCATGAGATCCATCCCACCGTGTCTTTGTGATGCTGATGAGATCATAGGCCTGGAGGGGTGTGCACATCTCTAACTTGACTTGTTTGTTCCCCATGCTATGTGCAATTGCATAGAGGCATTTAAGGTGGGTCCCTGTTGAAGATGTCTAACTGGAGTGGCTGCAAATCCTTCGTGCTGCTGTCCAGCTGGCTTCCTTTGAGGTGTTTTATCTGCATTTCCCCATTGGCTCCTCTTGCCTTAGGAGCCCCTGGCTCGTCTCCGTAAGACTTTGAGTGTGCTGCAGTGTACCCAGCACATCTGAGAGCAGCAGGCTGAGGGCCCTTGCTAGCGACCCATCGCTCGAACCTTGGAGCATTGTCCCTTGCTTGTCATGAGCAAACCTGATAATACCCCCCCTCCCCCATTGAGTCTAGCTTAAAGCTCCATCAAAGAGCCTCGGTAGCTCATGAGCAAAGACCTTCTTCCCTCTTTGAGGAAGATGAACCCTTACCCACACCAGCTAGCCTGCTGCTGTGTAGGCCATCACTTTCAATCTCTTTTTCCACAGTATGTTCCAGTATATTTCTATTATTATGCTGCTCAAAACTGAGATTTCTTGAAGCTCATAAGCTGTAAATTCCAAGTTATGATTGTTAGCATTATGTTAGGCACTAAATTTGACAAAGTAGTTGGAATTGTGGGCTAGTTTCTTTTAACTGTCTTTTAGTCAGTGAAGCCAAATGTGTATGATAAAACTATACCTACCAAGTACTACTTTTTAAAACTTACTTAATAACATTATTTGTAATTCCAAGAGAGTGTAAAGAATTCTGTGCCTGTTGGTGGGAAGAAAAAAGAAAGAACCATAAATTTGAATAAAATTTGATCTCAGGGCATCTTAGCAGAGTTGATCAGCACGAGTGTACATTACAGCTTTGCTGCATAAGTGCTGCTTAACCTTATATCTGAGAAATTGGTGCTAGAAAAGAATATAACAATTATAGTGCGATCATCTTAAAATTGTTCTGGAATTGTAGGGTGGTTAATGGACATAAATGTAAGACTCATCAGAGAGAAGAAATTAAATCTGACATTACAGAGAAGGCTATATATTACAGAAAATTATTGAGATTTCATCTTTTTTTTCTCAAGTCATTAAAAATATTTAGATGGTTAATTGCCTGAAAGTGTGTGTGGTTTTTTTTGTTTGCTTTTAAATTGAGTAGTGAGTGTGTTGCTCCAAGAATGAAACTGCTTCTGTGAATGACAAATGAACATTTTTGTGAGAGGTGTACAACAACTTGTGCAAACAAATTAAAGAGATAACAGAAAGCACTTTTGCCAGTTAAATATCCTGTGGCTAACCTTCTGTCCACTAAGCAATGTTTTTATATCATTTATCTAGTCATTTTTGTTATTTTTTTTCCCTATATTTTTCTTGGGTGACCTCTTACTTCTTTCATACAATTTGCAGGCTTTTCCAGAAAAACAGTTACAAGTCAGTTTGGAGAATAATCAAGTTGTGTTCTTGGTTAATGTATTAGTTGAGGACAGACATTTACACCTTGGATAATCCTAGGTAATCTATCAGTCTGTGGATCTCTCTTGTGTTCTTCAGGCATAAAATTCATTTTATGCATAAATGAATCAAAACTTTTTTTTTCGGAATCAGTAATAATGCCATCATTAAGGGGACTTTTTTCATCACAAAGAAATAGCGTTGTATCTTCTCCAGTATGAAGTTGCTGTACAAGATAATTGGTAAAATATACTTTTCTTTTTTTTTTTTAATACTGTTCGCTCCACTTTAATTTCTGTCCATATTTCTCAGGTAGTTCTCCTGTGTAACAAAATAGGATTACGTACTTTTTCCTTGTACCAGGAAAAAAGACATCGTTTTTAAATGGCTTTATATTTGGATTTTCTTATGAATTTTACCAATGTTTATAGTGCAAATGAAAATGATTTTGGAGAATCCTTTTTTTACGCAGTGTTGTTATCACAAACTACTTTTTTCTTATATCAGACTCAGGCTAATTCATCCTGCACTAGTTTATAGAATTCATCTTTTCCTCCTATATGTTTTAAGAGAGGGCTGTGATGAAACTGTATATCTATTTACTCTTAGAGTTGAAAACAAGGAGCCAGCACTCCTTGTTTCAGCTTCTTGTTTACTCAGTATTTTTCCTGTGGAATTGTTAGAGGTAGTGAACTCCTTTATGCCTCAGTTCTGTTTTTTTGAAAATTAAGAGAAATTTTTCAAACCATTACCTTTTTAATAATTTCTTTTTTAGCAGTAGCCTGCCATTCTTTGTGAAATCTCTGAAATCACTTGAGAGTAAATGACATACAGTACAGTAAACTGTTGATGGTAAACAAACTGATGTGTTGGTAACAGTGAAAAATATACTCTACACCAGAAAGCAAAATAAATAAATAAGTTGAACTCCACAGAAGGGGATTACTTTAAAATGTTATGTCCTTGATACAGTAGAACTACATACTATTCAGGACTGCTGAACGTATAGATTGCAGTTACTCATAGTACATCTTATTGGTGATTCCTGCTAATGGTCTGACACAAACACTGAAAAGACTAAAGATAAATAATAATAATGTTTTTCACAATAATAAAGATAATAAAGACTTTCTCATCTTTGCTGATTAGCAAGTAAATTTTTCCTGTTCGTCAACCTAGTTCTGCTGATGTTTGTGCTGTAACTTTGTGGGAATTCTGTGATGTTGTACTGTAATACAGTCGAAAGTATTCCTCTTGGCTCCAACAAAAGATGCATGTTCATCTTGGAGCAAGTCATACGTCTGTACTTAAGTAGAAGTGGGATTGAGAGCAACTATTCAGAGAAAGTAGTAGGTGGTTAGATGGCTGTCACTATATTCCTTCCAATTTTCAATCTGATGTTTTCAGGAGCTTCTTCCTTTCGTTAACTACTATGCCCTTCTTTGTTTTGTTGTTTGTAGGAATTGTGTTTTCAGTTTTTGAGAGTGTTAACCTGCTTTCTAGAATGGAGTCTGAAAGGGTGTCAAGAAGGACTAAACTAACTACATTCTGGAAACTTCTCCCCTCTTTCTGCTTCTCATCTCCCATTGTCCTTGTAGCATAGTGTTTTCTTACTGTAGTATAATTAGATTGAAGGGAAAAGAACCTGATATTTTAATTTTTGAGAAGGAAAGATTGGGTAGCTGATTTGAACTGTAGCTGAGGTGTTTACATCCTGGTTAGAGGGTCAGATACCAGCGTTTAGTAAAACTGAAACCTCATATTTAATTTTTTGCTTTTCCTTTCATTCATCTATTGCCATGTTCTGAACTGGATTATATAATTATTTAACAGACTAAGCAGGGTTTGTGGAGTATTACACAAGTAATTGTGAAAGTTGAAACATGGAAAGCAATCTTTGTTCACAGGAATCAAGAAGAATATAAAGAAGCAAAAAAACCTCTGCCTAGTTTCAGTTGTACCAGATATCTCTAAAAGCAGCCATACTTTCTAGCCTTTTCTAGACAGAAAGGGGTGTTTACTTACTGGTCTGGAAGTGCCAGGTAAACCTAGTCCTTATGGAAATCTTTTAAACTTATGTACTCCAGTTGATTTTCACGTGTGCAGGGGTTGCAGAATGAATGATAATGTAAAAAATAAAATATTTCTGGAAAAGGTAAGAAAAGTATGCCTCAATTTACAGGTCCAAATTTATTTTGAATTATTTCACTTCGTGAGAAACAAACAAACCTCAAACACCTGCAACCCCACCTCCTGAAAATCAGTTGAAAAACTTAGGAGGTGCATTTGGTTTCTATACAAATCTTTCAGAATCTAGCAAAGACACGATAGAAAATTCTAAAACATATTTAAACAGTATTATGTATTGTAAAATATTGCAAAAATTTCCTACTTGTTTTAATTAAAAGATACCCAATTTTGCTTACCTTGCCTTATTAGGGTTCTTCCCAAGCAGTTCTCAGGGATGTGATGCTTTTCTTCGCCACAAGATGACTCTGATATCTCCATCAATATTGAAAAAATATGGAATTCCTTTTGACAAGGTACATTAGTGTTTATTTTTAAACGGTGCATTCATGCATTGAATTAGATTGTGTTTACTATAATGGTTGTTTATAATAAAGTTGAGGCAAAATTATTATTTTTATTTTTTTTTAGGCACTGACTCCATGAAAAGATGAAAACAAATGCTTGTAGTATTAGGGCTTTTGCATGGTTTAGCTTGGAATTTTCTAGCAGAAAAATCTTGTAGCCATCATAATCTTTATCCTAAAAGTTTCTGTGATTTTTTTATGACATTACCAATATTTTTAATTTCTATTTTATTTCCATGCAAGCTTGCATGTGATTTTCTGTTGACTGAAACATTTACTAACTAGTTGTATTAATGTATGTTGTATACCTACTATTTTAAAGTTAAAGTTTCATATCTCTATTATCTGTATATTGTATTTTCTGATGCAATGAAATGTAACTTTATCAGTATTACGATCTAAAGTTTCAGGTGGTATAAAACCAAAAGAAGTGTTTTTTAATTTAAAATGTATTTTAAAAGCTGTAACATATTAAAAAAAAGAATGAATGATTATTTTTTGCTGCTCGGTAGTGGCAGACTGGACACGATAAGAACGTTATATTAACAGAAAGTGGGACAAATAACTGGCTTTGTGGATGTATTTAATACATAGCTGCTTTCAAAAACATCTGACGTATTCAGTTGCTTCTCCTTTCCTACAAAATTTTCTAGCTTTTTGTTTTTCACTTTGAACTTCCTATAGATACCAGTTGTTAAAAATATTTCTATTACATTGCTTTTTCTTTAAGTGTGTGTTCTATATCCTGAATGCTTTGCAAATTCTAAATTTCTAAATTCAAGAGCTTAGTCGGCCTACTCAGAAGAGCAGAGCTTTATTCAGAAGGTCCCCTGCTTGAACATCTGTTTATCTTCTCCTGAGTTTTTTAAAAGCCTTTTGATCATTAGTGGGTTATGAATCTTGGTTTCCCACTGTGCAGACTGTTTTAAGGTGTTCAGAAGAACCAGGCAATTTATACTTTTTCTCACTGTATTGCCGCTGCGATATAGTCCTGTAAATTGTCCTTGCTACACTCCTTGTTTTTTATTGTGATTTCTGTTTTAGTGTATATTGCGTTTATTTTATTCACATAGTGTGGACTTGTGTATACAAACTTAGTTTATCGTGTTCCCCAGCCTAAAATATAGGATAATGCTGTGCTTTCTATCTGTTTTAGTTGATATTTTTGTAGCAATATGAAGCATAGCCCATAGAAATAATATTTAAGTGAATGTTTTAATGTATAGTATTGTGGTTTAACCCTGGCAGGCAGCTGAACCCCACACAGATGTTTGCTCGCTCCCTGCCGTGTGACGGCAGAGAGAATTGGAAGGGTAAAAGTGAGAAAACGTGTGGGTTGAGATAAAGACAGTTTAATAGTAAAGTAAAAGCCGTGCATGCAAGCAAAGCAAAACAAGGAATTAATTCACTGCTTCCCATGGGCGGGCAGGTGTTCAGCCATCCCTAGGAAAGCAGGGCTCCATCATGTGTAATGGTTACTTGGGAAGACAAACGCCATCAGTCTGAATGTCCCCCTCCTTGCTTCCTTGTTCCCCCAGTTTTATATGCTGAGCACAACATCAAACAGTATGGGTTATCCCTTTGGTCAGGTGGGGTCAGCTGTCCTGGCCATGTCCCCTCCCAGCTTCTTGTCCCTTTCTAGCCTACTCACTGGCAGGGCAGTGTGAGAAGCAGAAAAGGTCTTGACGCTGTGCAAATACTGCTCAGCAAGAACTAAAACATGCTTGTGTTATCAACACTGTTTGCAACACAAATCCAAAACATAGCCCCATAAAGCTGCTATGAAGAATAATTCTACACCAGCTAAAACAGCACAAGCATGTTGCAAAATATAACATTACACCATACAATATATTTGAAGTGAATGAATACAAAATCCTATAATCTCAGAATTTATAGGATGATATTATGACATACTGTACTTTGTAGTCGAAGTACTGCCATCTGATGTGAATCCATTATTGAAGAAGGAAATATAATTGGACAGTATGTCTTTAAAGAAATTTTACAACAGAACTTTATCAACAGTTCAACATGTTCTCAGTCCCTTCTGAAAATAGTATCTTGCAGCAAAATGAAAATCATGCAAGCATCGACACACCAGTCATCAATGTCTACACTTCAATGATCAGTGTCTACAATAATTATCAATAGCTCTACTGCTAGTAAAACAGCACTAACTCGTACTGCCAATTATATGGTATGCTTTTATTAAAACTGAATGGAAGCAAATTTTAGAAGGTTCCTTGATAAGAACAGCCTTTTGAGAAATACAGCATTACTGGTAAGACAAAGGAAATGAGTGAGGTAGACGTTTAGGTGGGATGCAGCCACTGATTTGTTGTATGCCTTTTGGAATATTACTTCACTTTTCATGCTTAAATCAACCTATGTATAAAATTGAAAAAATGCAGGCATTTAGAATGATACTGCCTGCTGTGGAAAGCGAGATTTTTTTTGAATAAATTATATTCATATAAGAAATAGTTTGTTTTCTGAATGATATATTATAATATGGAAATATAGTTGCTGAGTTCAGTTTTTGTAATGTATGGGTAAGTACTGATTCCTTTCATAGCCTTGTGCTTTATCATGAAGTGTCAGCTGAAACCTTCCAAACTGGAAGGGTTTATAACTAGATTTATAGTTTTGGATTTACAGAATATTACTCTGTGAACAGTATAATTTTCAGTGGTTGGTGTTTAAAGTAGCATATTGCAGAATGCCAGCATATTTGTTTTCAGCACCATACATTGAGGTGGGTAAGGGAGTTGATGTTCTTATTTCAGTGCCTTGATTATTCCTGTATTCTAATTAAAAAAAAAAAAAAGTGCTAGAAATAGTTAAATATTTAAGTTTGGTTCTGTCACCTAGTCTTGGGAGGAAGCAGACTGTACCCAACTGTAATTGTAATTAATGGGATTCAGTGAGAAAGTGAATAGAGAGAACCAGGCTGTGATCTCTCATGTCTCAAAGTGATAGAAGTGGAAATGTGCTGCATGCTGATAAGTCAGCCTACGCCTACCAGGTGGCAGCTGAACTGCTGCTTGTTGCAATAGAACACCTGCTAAACTGTCAGCAGTGGGAGGGTGTATTGAGATAAATTTTGCAATTGTTAGCATTGAGAATAATCTTTCTTAAACACTCCCACAGCGATTGTTGGAGTGCTACAGTAGTGGTTATAATATATGCACCTGTATGTGTGATTGCATGTATACACTAAATATGAACCCACAAAAAATTAACCTTGCAAAGTGCAAATGCAAAATGGAAGATCCAATTTCACTCTTTAGCTTTGTTAGCTAAGTAGATTTTTCTTGTTTTCCTCTCTTTCCTTCATCCTATAATACAATCAGAAACATAAGGCTTGAAGTGCTATCCCTATGTGTTTATTCTTGCATTGTGGAAAAAAAAAAAAGCAAGCAAAGAATTCATAAAACTGTAAGATGAAAATTTTAAGGGAGGAGAAAGGGGGGTTTCGAAAAGCGGAAATTGAATGTAAGACAGCTATGCCAGCAAAAAAGCTGAGATTTAAGACATGGCATGTTAATAAGAAAAGTATTTGGAGTTGTGACTTTTAATTTTGGTGATTGTTTAAAATTTAACTCTCCCTTTTTGCAATTTCAAATCATAAACTTATTTCCCTAAAGGGTCATATTTGTCCTTCCAGTTTTTCTTATGTATTGCTTATGCAAAGCATTGTCACACAATGAAAACAGCCTATTTAATCTTTGTGAAGGCTCCTTATTTTCCTGTAATCAGCCAATGCATCTTGTTGAACAGTCGTCAGTCATTGAGGAGATTATTTGCTTCATTTAAATGGATCTGTTGTCTTTTTAGTGAGCCTGCCATCTGATGTGTGTTTCGTGTGAAAAGGCTTATCAAACAGACTATGGGGAATCTCTTTTAATTCTTTACTTCTGAATATTCTAATTTATTGATTAACTCTTATCTGATAGTACAGAAGACAGAGTGCCATTTCTAGTCTCTGACTAGCCTGTCCTTGATACACTCTTTTGGTGGTTTGAGTTTAAGAGATTAAATCTGTCTCTGAGTGGAGAGAATATGAGTGACTGACAGGAAGTGTTGTCTCTCCTTTTCTTCGTGTCCAGAGGACAGCAGCAGTCCATCCAAGTATAGGAAGATGAGACTTCTCTCTTGAAAGAGAATATTCTGACCAGTGATCTGTTTACCTTACCCCACTTTTTTAGTAATTCACTCTAGAATTCTTTTATATCTGGTATCTATTTTTGATAACTACTAGGAACTTGGTTTCTTTTTGGCTATACAAAAGATAATTACTATGGCAGTGTTGTTTTAGTTGTTGTTTTTTTCTTTTTTTTTTTCTGCTTTCTATAATTTCCTGTTGAGTCAGTGGCCTCAGCTCACTTTCCTTTCAGTTGCTTTTCATTGTACTTGTAGAGAACAGAGCAGTCCTTGCTTATTCTTTAAAGCAATGTCAGAGCTTAACTGCAGTCAAGCCTTTCCTCTTTGAGAATCTCCTTCCAGGCCCCTTCTCCTTTAGGTATTTGGAATTCTGGTTGTCAGTTGTACTAGAGTTCTTCTGCTCTCTTAAATTGTGCTTAAAGAGAAAGAGGGGAAGGACAGGAGCAGATTAAATTTTTTTTTACTGTAATGTCTAAATTGGTGTTTTAATGGCTTTACATTGAGACATTCTGCATGGCATTTCCAATGCACGAGTCCCCTTGGTGTTAGTAGCTGTAAGGCTGAAGAATTGGTGCAGGGTAATTGTCATTAATTCTTCTCCCTCCATTCCTATCCAAAATGATTTAAAGATACTATCTGAGAGGATCTAAATGTATCCAGTGTGTTCATTTGGGATGAACATTGTTTTCTTTAACTGCTAAGGCTCATTAACGTAGAGTTTCTCCTACTTTATGCTTAATCATCAGTAGTAAGTAACTTAAAAGGCAAATCAGGCCCTTAGTCATGTGTCTTCAAACCATAGTTTTTGAGATGGGTAAGTATGAGAGAGAACAGTGAGAACAAGATCTCTTTCCAGTCTTTCCAGGAAACATCCTGGTGCCATTCTAGAGAGACACCTTCAGGGTGTTGGACAGAATAATTTCTTCAACAGTTAATTTGTACTAGTATTAAGGGATCATTGTGAGTGTTTGGTCCAGCCTGTCTCTGCTTCCTCTCAGTCAGACAGATTGATAGATTCTTTGCACTGTCTTTTGTAGCTCTCTATACTTCCAGGTTTTATTAACAGTGAACCTGTGCTCCAAGATTAGCTTTTTGGAAAGTACTTTCTGAATTTGTAAAGTAATACATGTAGCTATGTATTTTATAGTAAACAGCATTGTCTCAAGTATGCTATTTCTGTTTGCATTAAAAGGCAACTGTGTGCAAGGAGAAAAAAAATTATTTCTTTCTAGGTAGTTGCAAAGGCAAATATTGTTTTCATTGCTTCAGGAGCAGAACTGGTTTTGTAACGTGGTTCACTTAGAGTTTTTGTTTTTATTTATGCTATAGGTTACACAAGAGGCAGGAGAATTTATCATTACTTTCCCATATGGATACCATGCAGGATTTAACCATGGTTTTAACTGTGCAGAGTCAACAAACTTTGCCACCATCCGATGGATTGATTATGGAAAAGCAGCAAAGTTGGTAAGTCATACTGCAGAAAATTGATTTGTATGGAAGTCTTTCCTGTGCTTATTTCTTTGTGAGAATCTATGGAAGCTGATGAGAAAGGGAGAACTATTAGATCAGGCAATACCTTATACTGCCATTGAAGTTTTATTTATAGTTGTTCTTTTTCTAGTGGGTATTATACTTCCAGAAATGTGTACTCCTCTTAGTAGTGAGTTTTGTTTGCAGCTTAATCTGTATATCGTTCTTCAAAACCATTTCTGTTTATGGATATTTTTAAGTTCAAGCTACATATACTGAGGTTAGTATATGTGAAGACAACTGACTTCTGCTCTTAAACCTCCTCTAAGCTCTACTGTTTGTGAAAGCACTTTAGTTACACTAGGAATTTTGATACCTGGAAAGGACTGTAAGTAATAAACTTCAAACGAAGTTTGAAGAAAAAAGTTCAACTGCTCTCATCTTTAGTGTTGTGAGATATCTTGTAGTACAAAATAATAAAGGAACTGTGAACTCAGAGTAGATATTTTCAGGTTTTAAAATGAGGTCTGTTTTACATAAGGTATTTTAGACTGAAATTTTGTTATAAGGCATATATTTTTTGCTTATTTTCACGTACGGCGTATGAGTAAATATACAAAATCAAGACAGTGCAATTTGTTCAGCAAAAGTTTGTTGCTCTTTTTCAGTATTCTGTGATTTTTCTCAGAGTCATGGTTTATATAAGCTTTGGTTACTATGCTTCCCAAAATGTTTCAAGTCAGAGGCATTATATGCATTGACTTGTTTGTTGTTGAAAAAAACGTTTTCAATAGGGATTTGCTTAATATATTAGCTAAGAAGATGTTGTGGAATGAAATGCAAAATCAGTTGTGCAGGTTTAAAAGTTAAGTAATAATAGTCAACTCTCATTAAACACTTGGGATTGGAAGACTGTCATGAGAAAGTTCTCAAGTAGAGGAACTTTACGATTCTAGGCACTATTGATTATTATAGTTAATGAGATTGGATAGGCTTTGAAAGGAAAAAGTTTCTTGGTATTTTTTTCCATGTGTTCTATATGCATACATTAACAGTAGTGAAAGTATTGAAAACATCAATATGCATCTAATATGTTCAGGCTGGTGTTTACCTTAAAAGGGAAAGTGATATTTTTAATAGCCAACAGATAAAGTGTTGACTGTACAGTTAATTTAAAAAAAAATATCTATGTATTTGATAATTTGGAATTTGTATAGATTGTACAGTGAAACAACTCTGAGAGGAATATGGGCCTGGACACATATGAGTTAATTGTGGCAGGTAAAACTGTCCTGGATTTTAAAAGGTAAGAATGTGTTGCAGCTCTAGACTTGATTCAGCTGAACTTCAAGAATGGGAAACTCTATCTTCAGATGTAGCAAAGCTGAGGTAGTGATACCTGCAGCTACATCCCTTTCAGTGTGCAGGCTTCATATTTCTTATGTTTTAAAAAAATTGTCTACCTTTGGTGTACAGCTGCACCAGTACAAACTATTAAATGTTTTATGCCTCCAGCGTGCCTCTCAGTTATTGTATCATACTGTAAACTTAATGTCATGTTTAGAATTCAGTGGAGTTAGGAGATAATTTTTTAAAGCTAACAAAATTTTATTCCTTTACACCACTCCAAAAGTGCTTCTGAAATTCTGATTTTTTTTTGCTAGGAAATCTTGGCATATACACTCTAAATACAGTTTTATTTAGTCAAAATTCTCTAGCATATGGATAAAATTTTCGTCTTAAGACACTGAATTCTGTGCTTTGGCTATTGCACATAGGAGCAGTGTTGTGCTTATATAGTATAAGAAATTAAAGTAGTTCTGTGGTGTCTGCAGTTGAATTTAAATGTCTGTAAGTTTCACAGTGGCAGCTGAAACCATAATGGCTAGTCTCCCTCTATAGAGAAACCTTAGATACCATTGTCAAATGTGAACTCTGGTTTCTTTGGCAAATGGTCAGAATGCTTAATATTACTTGCTTATTTTTTATTACTTATTACCACAAGAATGAGAATTAAAGTTTATTTTTCTTTTCTTTAAATGAAAAAGAACATCCTAGGAAGTTCTAATACGAGGGTTTTTTATGTTTTTTACTTGCAATATGTAAGAAGAGAAGAACTACTGGAAAGGTGGTAAAATAATTCTTCATAATACTTACGTAGAGTTGTTTATGCTGTACAAATAGGATAAACGAGTCAAACAGAGAAAGTATTACAACTGGTTATCTGTTCTTTGGTTGTAATTATATTACAATTTCAAAGCACACACAAGTTATGGAGTTACTGCAAATTGGGTACTCTGTTTCTTGATTATGTTGTTTCTCTAGAAAACCATGAGGATAGCTATGATTAGTTTTATCACAACCTCAGGAAACTTCCTGAAAATATTAATTAAAAAGGTGAGAAGTCTATCTGCCCAAAGAATACTGGTATTTCAGTAAGTTTTATTTGCAGCTCTGGTAATTTCATTTGGAAGGAAAAAAACCACCACGCAACCTTGCATTCCCACTTGTCGTTCTTCAGAGTACTGATGTTGTGTTTAACATACCTGTTTTCTTTCTGTATGTGCTATGTGCAAGAATTTTAACTGAAAAAAGTATTGTAGATCCCCTGGTTTCCCTGTATTGTACTGCAGAAATTGCCTGCATCAGCAAAATGCAGCAATATCTAGGTCAGTTCATTGCTGTATTCTCCTTAGAGAATATTGTATACTGATGACTGATTATTTGCCTTTCTACAGAATAGTTTCTAATTGCTTACAGCTGGATTTCTGTATTAGAAAAAGAAAAAATCCCAAAGTACAGTCAATATTCATTCTTCATTAATTTTGGATAAAAAAAAAAAAATAGGGCAAAGATTTCCATTAAAGTGGTACGAAGTATTTAGACTGTGTGATGATACTGCTTTCCTGCATGAAATCAGGTGGTGTTAAAGATTCTGTGAAAGTGATTGCAAATGTTAAATCGCAGATCACTTAGACCCTCAGTATTGGAAACTTTGGTAAAGCAAAGACTATGGATACAAATTCCAAAAGTTGTTTTCTGTTTTTAAAAATGCTAAACTCATGATCTTGGTTTCACTATGTGTACTTACGTATATGTACTTATGTATATATATGGACTTATGTACTACCTGTAGTAGTTGGGAGCAACCAGCTTGTTTTCTAGAGTTTGTGTAAGACTTCCACTCAGGGGACGACGCATCAAAAGTAATGCCAGGTTGAACCTCCAGTGTGCTGTTTGCTACAGCTTGGCTGTTTTTTTCCGCTGTTCTCTCACTTTTGGACAGAATTAAGTTGGACAGAATTACGCAGAGGCAGAAATGGCGGAATAACACCTATACTAGAAGTCCCCCAGCTCCAGGGGAGAATGAGTGTAGGTTTTGCTGTCTTTTTCCACTGGCAAGAACAGAAAGGAAGAGAAATGGGAGATACTGGTGAAAGGAACGAACCAGTCATGCTGTCCTGAAGATGCTTGGCAAATGGGCGTGGTGCAGAGGGGTGTTGTTGAAGTGCTAATATATGCTAATGGCAGGACTTAGGGAATTGAAAGTGGGTAGTGCTCAGCTCACAAGTACTTTGGTTGTTTGCCTTCTGTGAAGGCAAGAGGCACTCTAAGCTATATATATTCTTAATCATCTTCATCATCCTATAACTTCAATTTGTTGAATGCTATTTATTTTTTAAAAAAATTAAATGGTACACAATATGGGCAGATAGGGTATTTCTTCAGGCTTCTGTGAATTTTGTCACTTTCTGAATGGAACTACATTTATTTGAATAGGCTGGAAATGTGTGGCTTCATGAAGTGCATTTCAGGTTTCCTGACTCCAGTGCATTTTGTTACTGTTGGTAAAGCAGACGAGCCATTGGCATTTAGCTTGTAGACTTTGTAGGTATCTACTTTGATTTGTGCTGAGTAGATAACTTGGGTGCTAAATATGGCGTAATATTTAGAATTGCTGGGTATTAGGATTGCTGGATAGAAATATTTGCACGTAATTCTTTTATGTCTAATGAAATTAAAATCCTTCTGAAGCAATTGGATAAAAGACACTTCACTAGTGTGAGAAAAATCTTGTATTCCTGATGTTTATTAGCTACAGGGCACGACACTCTTTGCCCCCACCTCCAAACCTATGGATCATCTATGTTTATGAATTTTATACTTTTCTTGTAATTGTTATGTCTATGAATGCCAGTGTTGCCCTCATACAAGGCTCACAGTGCAACACTGCTCACTTACATGTGCCAAAACTGGGGTTCTCAGTCATGATTTTCACCTGTCCAAATTTTAACTCTGGTGGGATAGGACTAATGAACTTTATGTACTCTAATTTGATACTGAGAACTGGAAACAGATTTACATTCTGAATAAGATCCTGTGCTTTTATGTACAGGCAGGGTTTTTTTTTCTTTCATGGCATTCCTTTTTTTGCTTTGCTGCTATTTTGTAAAGGTTTGAAAAACTTAGATATTGGCATATCAGTTTCTGATTACAGGGAATCCCCCCTAAAAGCACATCTGTTGACCTCGTGTAGAGCTTCTGGGCTGCATAGTCCCACCTAAGCTTGATTGGAGAAGGTAGTTCACAAAACAGAGAATTGGGTTGAGATGGAGGTCCTGTGTAGGAAATATCCAGGAGATCGGTGATGTAAGCGGGATTGTTGGGGCTCTCTAATTCTTCTTTATGCGGTGGTGATTATTTTAGTTTCTCTCCTTCCATTTTCCTCCTGTTACTGTTTAAATCCCCACATTCCCATGTCTGTTGCTTTTCCAAGTCCTGTGTCAGGGTCTCTCAGAACTCAATGTCACCCCTTGCCCAAATTGATACCCGTACGTTCAAAAGCTTTCAGAGAAAGCACTGGCATTTCCAAATACTGCTGTCATTGCTCACTGTGTCTGTTCTGTGGCACTGCTTGGTGACTTTCACTCAGTATAAATATATGTAAATTTTAGTGCCTTCTATCAGGGATAGAGTCACACTAGGTGATTTTACTAGTCATTATAATGATTCCTTTGTATTGCAGCTCCTTTTAAGACGTGACTTGTTTTCAGATATTGCTGCTGGAAAGTTTTTTGTTTTGCTGATATATGGAACCTGAGGAGAGAAGTCTACCAACGTTTTCTACTTGAAGCTCGGGCTACTTAAGTATTATTACTGTTTTTCGTAAAGTTAAGTCAGTAATTACTCATGCATATTCTTCAGTGGTAACTGCTTAAAAACGTGTTTTCTGTGGATAGGTTAGATCAAAGTGCTGGCCTGCAGGTTGTATTTTTCCCTTTGGTGGGATGAAGTGCAGTTGTTTTGATGTTAGGTTTGATGGATTTGTTTGCCACTGCATTCATTAGCTTCACATCAAAAAACTGACAGGCTGTTAAATGAAACTTTGGCTTAGATTTTCAGCTTGACTGTTTAGAGACCTTTGTGAAGATATTTTGTTTTGGTGCTGCAGCAGCCTCGAGCAGTTATGACTGTTTCAAAGGGAAGAAAAGTTATTTAGTATCCTGTTTTGTTTGAGTAAAAGAGAGTCATTGTCTTGAGGACAGCCGTGTCCAGCTTGTGCTATCCAGACAATATATTTGTTATGAAATATATATTGAGAGACAATATATATGACTTAAATAACTTTATCAGAGAAGAAATTGCACTTATACACAAAAGCACTTTTCCACCTCTCATAATTTATTGGGGTAATAATTTTTTCATCGAGGATTGTATGTAGGTTGCTTTTGTACAGTAAAATATTAGCTGTCTGTTTAAAAACAAAAATAAAAATTCTATTCAGTTGTCCCATTATTTTTATTTTTTTTAAATGTGGGTGAATGATTTAAAGGCCTAGGCTTAATAAGTATCTTGCTACTCCTACAGCAGTGTTTAGTACTGAATCTCAGAAATAGCTGTGTGTATGAGCTCATGAGTGATTCTTTTATCACCTTAGTTTATTAGTTTGAATTAGGTACTGCTGTCAAGGAAACTTTTTTTAAACACTGCATGTTGATACATTTGGTACCAGTCTGCAGTGATAAGACATCATTCAAGATGTACAAATTCGTGCTTTTACTTGCTGGAATTCATAATTAGCCACCTTTATAACGTTGACTTGGCTGCTAATGAAACCTTACAAGGATTCAGGAAGGAGACATGCTTTCCATTTCAGGTCCTGATGTTCGTATACTACTTCAGAACAAATACTATGCATTCTGCAGTTTGATATTTCACTTCATAATTGTAGTGCCATGCTGTCCTCTCAGCTTTATAGTTGTCATGGAATGTTCTCCTTTATTTTTCCTTTATGTATATTTCTTTTCCCTTCAGCTGTTCCTTATGTTTTGTTTTTGTCCATCTTACTGCCATTATCTACTGCCCCTGTTTGATTCTTACATCACAAATTCAGCATTTCCTGAGAACAGCAGCTACTAAAATTTTCCACTTTAAAATCTATTGCTGTAATGGGAAGACTATCAGTCTCCCAGTGGGCAGTAACTTGGCACACTTCTATATTTCTGGTACTGTGACATCTTGAATTTAGAATTGTAACAGGTTTAGCAGTAGACAGGAATAATAATAATAGCAATATTTTTACCTGTAAATGTAACAGAGAATTATGTTCTATTGTTTTTTGTACTTTCCTGTTTTGGTAGAGCAAATGGTAGTAAGTTAATAATCTGAAACTTCATATGATTGTGTTTTTGTGTTTTCACAGTCTGTGCTACGCTATGTGCAAGTACTGTTGTTATCTATGAGTAGTGTATTCTGTGGTTCTGAAGTTCAGTGTGGATCCTCATGAATCTTCTCTGTCTGTATCTAGCCTAACTTTTTTTAGTGTGATGCTACAGTATGTGTTATGCATGCATGTTTCTGGCACAGGGGTCTCACGTAAGCTGTGCTGCTTTACTAAATAAAAATCAAACCGTTATTTTTTTTTAACTGTGGTTTTGAATAGGAAGTAAGGAGAGGAGAATTCCTTAAAATAAGTTTTTAAATGTTGGAGTATATTCTGGCAACTGTGAGTGAGTAGAAATGGTGGAATCTAATTTTCCTTTGATTTTTTTTTTGGTGATATTGTAGAAGTCGCATTTATCAAAGTAATAAATGTACCAAGTTGGCATACTTGTTGGATGTTTAGGAGTTTTTGTTTTATAGCAGATTTCACGAAACAATGAGGTGAATTTTTTCATAGAAAAAGTCAATAATTTACAATAAACTTGTCTTTTCAGGATATAATTTATATGAAATTTTGAGTAAATCAATACAGTTTATCTTTCCTTACTTTTCATCAGAATGCGGGTTATAATTATCCTTGATTTATTGAGGAAAAATTATTGTCACTAGGTACATTTGTCCATATATTAATGTCACAGCCTGTAAAGAGAGATTACTTTAATTCCAGTTTTTTTCAAGAAAGAAGAATTTGAACTAAGAAATTATTTTCTAAATTTGAGGTTCACAAAATAGAGTGTCTGGACTTGAATCAGCTGTTGAAACACAGGTGTCCAATACCGTTTAAGATATGTTAGATATTTTGCCTTGCTCTGTCTAGCCAGAATAGTACCAACCTCCATGAATCCAGTGTAATTTAGAACTCAGGCAGATGTCACAGATACCAGAAAGTGGTTCAGGTGTCACTGCATGCCCAGGCAATTGAAGTGAGTCCTCTGTCATTGTATTCTCTTACTTATACCATTTGCCTAAGTAAAACTCATCCTAAAATTTAACTGCATTCTTCTACTCGAAGAGGAAGGCAATTTCTGTAGCCTTGCTAGAATAATTTGGTATTTTGACACTGGGAGGCAACCTATGCCGATAAGCAAAAAGATTACTTAAAGTGTTAGTGTTCAGCTCCCTTAAAACCACTGCACCCCAACCTTTCTTCTAAACCAAGTGCTCCCCCAGCTAAATACTACTCTTATTTTTTCTTTTTCTCTTCCCGACCACCCCCCCACCCCCCAACCATTTTGACTCTGAGTTTGAACCTTCAGAGAGTTTGTATCTTCACAGTTGTAGCACGTAATTCTAATGTTAGGTAGTACTGATAGGCAATGTTCTCCAGTTGTACTAGTGCTGGAAGAGTGAAATATGCTTGTTTCATGGATTTTGTAGTAAATTGCTGCCACCAGAAGGAAGTGTCTAGCAGCCATTCTGCTGGTGTTCTTCCATGCAGTTTCTGTTGGTCTCTGACATTATCTGGAACACAAATGTTTCTGTTTTTTTGGGGGAGGGTTCCTTTATTTTCTTCTTCCTGTCTTCTATATATAGAGATAAAGCTTTGTGTGAAGAGGATTTGCCCTCAGTTAACTGATACATCTTCTACTGGGACCTTCTGCAGGATTCACCTCTAGTGCAGGTATAAATACACAATTCTAAATCCTTGACATAGTCTGAGCAGTATAGAAGGTTTGTATGAGTAACTACACCAGGGCAAATAAAGTGTAGGTGTTACTTTTAGTACAAATGAGCTTATGTAGCCTAGCATATATGTGAAACAGGAGCTGAATATGGGAAGGTGTCTGATCTGCAGGTTTGGTGTCCCCACTGTGCTTGCCACTTGAGTGAATAGGACCTGTTTGCATGCTACAAGTTAAAAAATCTTAAGGTTTGAAATTCTTGAAAAGGATCTTAAATGAACTGTATAGCTTGTACTGGTTTGATTTTAGATAAAACATATTGCTAGTCTTCACAAACAGGAGGTTATCGAAGTACATCTTGAAATAGTTTTCTGAAATGTTTTCTAGAAAAAAAAAAATTGAATTAAGACCTCAGTGCTAGTGTGGTTGTATTTAGTTCTTAAGTTTTGTCTTTCTGCCTGAAGCATTAGCCACTTTCAAGTTGTTGGGAGAGAAGGTAGAATCAGTCACCTTGAAGGTGACATCTTTCCCTGAGGTTATGTATATAATCACCTCTTAACTCAGTAACAATATTAAAACCAAACAGAAAGATGTATTAATGTTTTCGGTAAAGTGTGCTTCTGTGCACTTTAGTTGAGGTATGGCAATTTTATTTTGTTTCTTTTTCATGCCTTTTTTAAAATTTCTGTTTCCAATGAACCAAGAAAGAGACAGTAAAAACTTACTCAAAAAGGGGAAAGACACCAAGAAACCCAACAAAATCCTTCTCTATGCTCTCCCATCTTTATGTAGATGATGAGAGTGTTGATATACTTGGCCTAGTGTATCAGTCATTAATTTGTTAATCAGGATATAAGAATCTGTCTTAGAAACGAAGACTGGACAAGATTTTAGGGAAAATCAAGGTAGGTGGCATTTAGTATGTCTATTGAATGTCTTTGAAATAGACCGTGAGCTAATTCCTTGGCAAATGCGTTTGAAGTTTAAAAATAAGTCTAGTACTTTTTTCTGAAAAAGTACAGTTTTGCTGAAGAAATTCCACATATTTAGAAACTGCAGAGAGTGCTGCCACAGCCCATTTAATTAAGCAAGTCTTATATCTGTTCTCACTTCATCTTCAATTCCCTCTAATGTGCGACTATAGTTGCAAAGGAGTGATAAGAAAAGGACAAAGAAATAATGTGCTAGATTTGGCTGCGTGTAAGAGGAAGAGTGTTTTTAGTCAGTCTAAGTGGACAAAAGAATAAGGGGTGGCTCTCGAGGTTACTATATTTTGTACAAGTTTCATGCTGGGTAGAGAAAAGACACTGTTGTACACTTCATCGAGGCAAAGTCTAACCATTACTAGAATATCCACAAGAAAGTCAGTGAAACAAACGCGGATGCCTGACTTCGAGTCTGCACATCATAGAACTACCTACTGTTTCTGTGATTACAAAGCGAGTTGCTTGGAGGTGGTGGAATTATTAAAATGCTTTTTCCATGAAAGAAACTGTTAAATAGAGTAACAGCATTATGACAAATATCAGACTTTGGAAGAAATCTTGGGTGATTCTAAAAGTAAATGATTGGTTACATTTTTTGCAGTTGGGACATCAGGATAACAATAAACAATAACAAACAGTAAAAAAGTAAGAGTTGAAATGGCACACCCTGCATGGAATATAGCTGCGAAGAGATAATAAAAAAAAGATGAAAAATATCATGTGCTAGAGTTTGCAGGGAGTAAGAGGAAGAGCATTTTCATTTTTGCTTGATGTGATAGAGGCATTTACAGTCTGAGTTAACTTCGGTGCAACAACAGTTTAGCTGAAAGCTGGCACATTCAAGTAATTTCCTGAAAAAATTACACAGGATTTTATTTTTAGATTTTTATTCTAACTCTGTTAAATTGTAGTTTTGGCTAAATTTCATGTTTTTTTAAGATAGAGGAGCTGCTAGTAACAATAAGAGTATTAAGCTACTTGGTATGACTAAATCTATAAAATAGCAAGTATCTTCAGCTCATTTTCAAACATCGCTCTACTCAAGACAGAGACAGTTTTGTGGAAAAGATGCATGAGGACCTGTGAAATGGAGAGAGAAGAAACTGTGA
This sequence comes from Charadrius vociferus, assembly GCF_000708025.1. Classification (NCBI taxonomy): domain Eukaryota; kingdom Metazoa; phylum Chordata; class Aves; order Charadriiformes; family Charadriidae; genus Charadrius; species Charadrius vociferus. The sequence continues at coordinate 765,804 of NW_009649706.1, forward strand.
AGAAAAAATGGACATAGGTTGCTGAGGCACTGAAAGTGTAGTCTTTCGGCAAAGCAGGTAATGGTGAATTCTGGACATGCCAGTTAGTTTTCCGATTGAATCATATACAATCCTGCAGGTTTGATATTTGCAGCTGGGGCTTAGGGACTCTGAGCACAGGTACTCTTACACGGCTTACCTTCCCATAATGCTCTTTCCAACAGCTGTTAAAAATTGTATGTGGTTTACTTGTCACTATTTAAAGTTTATAAATTGCTTCAAGAGCAATCTAAATGAATTCTTCTTTCTTTTCTGAATACTTTTCTTTTCAAAGTCATTGGTTTATTCATAATTGCTATCAAGCAGTTCTCTATCATCTTTTTTTAAAAAATGAAATGTGTTATGTTGGTTGGTGTAAAAGTGTTTCATGCGTATATAGGTAGAATAGTTATCAGCAATGCCTCATATATGACTCCATTGAATGGTGATAGTGTTTTGAAAACAGGATAGTTCCATAGTTTTTCTGTGCATGATCTCTAAATACTGAACATCTTGTAAAAGAAACAGTTTAGGGTATCTTCTAAAAGACAGTAGAGAGCAGTGGTGTCCTTTCAGGAAATGATTGTGTATTTGGATTTTTTTTCCCTCTCTGCTTACAAAGTCATCAGAAAGAGTCAGCATTGATCAGTAAATCTAAATAAAGAGGTGATGAATATCTGCAACTTACAGGATTTCAGTAAAGCATCTTTACTTATAATAATTGCGATATTAGCATATTTCTGCCCTCTCCCTCACATACTTTGTTTGGATTCCAAGAAAAACAGGGTCCATAAGAATATAAAAGATGGAACCTTATTAATAATATTTATCAGTTTCTATGGCCAAATCACTGAAAGGAAGAATCTATGAAAAGTTTTCTAGTTTTTACCACTATGTACTATAGATCTTTGGCCTCTGCAATGTAACACTGCCCCATGTGCTGCATGAGGGAAACAGACCTGCAGACTTCTAACGCATTAGAGCGTTGGCAGTGTAGCACATGCATATATAGAATCATAGAATCATAGAATTGTCTAGGTTGGAAGAGACCCTTGGGATCATTGAGTCCAACCATCTACCCTACACTACAAAGTTCTCCCCTACACCATATCCCCCAACACCACATCTAAATGTCTCTTAAACACATCCAGGGATGGTGACTC
>NW_009649706.1:767291-803069 GCF_000708025.1 Charadrius vociferus
ATCTCTCTTGTATTGAGGTGCCCAAAACCGGACACAATACTCGAGGTGTGGCCTCACCAGTGCTGAGTACAGGGGCACAAGCACCCCCCTACTTCTGCTGGCCACACTATTTCTAATACAAGCCAGGATGCCGTTGGCTTTCTTGGCCACCTGGGCACACTGCCGCCTCATATTCAGCCGCTTGTCAATTAGAACCCCCAGGTCTCTTTCTGCCTGGCAGCTTTCCAGCCACACTTCCCCAAGCCTGTAGCGCTGCATGGGGTTATTGTGGCCCAAGTGCAGGACCTGGCACTTGCCCTTGCTGAAACTCAAACCATTGATGTTGGCCCAATGATCCAATCTATCTAAGTCTCTCTGTAGAACTTCCCTATCCTCCTGGGAATCAACACTCCTGCTTAACTTGGTGTCATCTGCGAACTTGCTGATGATACACCCTATGTCCTTATCGAGATCATCAATAAAGACGTTAAACAGAAATGGTCCCAACCCTGAGCCCCGAGGCACACCATTTGTGACCGGCCGCCAGCTGGATTTAAATCCATTGAGCACCACTCTTTGGGATTTAGGGAGCTTAGGTACCTAAATCAAAGCCATGGTTTCAGACCAGGAATCCAGAGGTGTCAATGTCAAGCATTGCAATAAATTTTGAAATTATCTATCAGTTCGTCTCTTATAAGTATTTTATTTATGCCTCTGGGCATCTTGATGGCATCTTACTTTTTTTTTTTTTTACCTCGTGTTAAGTGGGGTTGGGGAAATTTGTTTGGCACTGTTTATAATAGTTATTGTCCCTACACTCATTTCCTAGCATTTTGAAGTACTCCACTCAAAATCTTTCCTGTAGAATCTGCATGCTCTTACTTTTCCAAAATACAAATCCCCAGTTTGTGACCAAAATTAATCATACAGGCACATCACAGGGACACTGAAAAATTACACAAAAAAAACCCCAACAACAACAAATCAACAAACCCCAAAATCAGTGGTTTTACAAGCATATGTATGCTTTAGTGTACGCTATTTAAATTTATCTCAGACATCATGAGTTGGCAGGTTTGGGGTTTTTTTTCCACATATATAAATATAAAGGAAATATATATATATAAAAAAATATATATAAATATATATATATTTAAAATTGAGTAATCTCAATGTTTGTTTCTTAAGTTTAGAAACATATCAGAAACACCCTGGGGCATACATTTCAGACATTATATTTTTTTTTTAAACTATTGGTGCATTTTAGAGCCTAGGGAGCATTTTCTGTTTATTTTAATGGAGAGTTAGAAGATGTGTATTATTTTCTTTGCTTAACATCTTAGAATGACACTCTACATTCTTCAGACTGTGTCAGTCTTCTGTTAAATCTTCAGTTTTTCTTCCTTATTACAAGGTCTTCTGCCTGGAAAAGAGTAAAATCTTCCATGGTCCTCATCCTGCAGTAATTCAGAAGTAATCCCTGCAGTAATTCAGAAGGGCTTTCCCCTCTTTCCTTTTGTGGAGTTGACAGACTTGTTGATTGGTTGCTTGATCTTGCAGATCCAGTGTGTCAGACTCCTTAAAAGAAGCTGCCCCTCAGTGTTACAAACGTTGCAATTCTTGAATCTGATATTCAAAATTATGAGTTTTTTTATTTAGCTAGGGTACAATTAGAATTCATTCAGAGGGTATTTTAGATGAAGAAAACTTCCAAAAAATGTTATGCTCTTGAATTTCATGTCTTTGTGTGGGGTAGAATATGGAAATAAATACCAGAAGATCTGCTCTTGCAGCATTTTTGACCTGGCTAAATTAAATGCTAACTTTGTAATGCAAGAGTGATTTTTTTTTTTTTTTTTTCTTTTAAAAGTTACTTTGGCAGAAATGTATTTTGACAAGTTTCTATAGCTAACCAAATATTTTTATTTCTGACTTTTGGAAGGTGCTGAGCACATTCAGGTCCTCTTGACTGCTAGCGTAGTTCAGCATCTCCAAAAAGCATGCAATTTTTAAATTTAACTTCAGACAGGATTTTAGTGCTAATAATGACTGTCAGTGGGTCTCCTGCACCTTTTTGGCTCTGCAACTTTTATGAGAAATGCTACATCTGTTTTTGTGGGCAGATTCAAGTTTTCTGTGAGACAGCGCTTTGGCTATGTACTCACCAAGTGTGTGTCTTGCAAGAGGGGAGAGGTGGTAGCTTCAGTAGAACCATTCAGTCTCTTTGTGTAACATAATCAAGTGGGCAGTGACAGTGTAGTGCATTTGTACAGAGTCACCCTGGAGAGTGAACTGGATTTTTCTTCCTCTGGCTTTGTTGCTAAACTCCAACATGCCATAGAATCAGTATTTTGTTTCATAAAAATGATGTGTCTAGAACATAATGGCTAATTTAGAATAATGTGAAATTTTATTGACTGCTGTGCTGCTTATAAAATTGTTACAAAACAGTTTGAATTGGAAAAGCTTTGAATCCAAAGAGAATAAATTTAATGTGAATGCCTTTAATTAAATTTTACTTAATTTAAATAATGTAATTTGTATTGATTATGCTGCTGCAGTTCATTTGGATTTTTATTTTTAATTAAGATTCAGTAATCTTGTTTTACCTTCCAGAGCTATTCATAAAATGACTGTGAAGAAAATACGTGTTAATCAAATTAATGCTTATATACATTTATTAAACCAAAATCAGGCCATAATTTAATTTTTTTTTTTCTTTGTGAAGGTATGTTATACATAGTAATATTTCTTACAAGGACAACAATCCAATTTTATTTGAATTTTTTTTGTTCCCTGACAAAATCTGTGCTTACATAGTCCTAAAATGATGTAGATGCGTCTTTCACTCTAACTACCTCAGAGGCTGCCAGCATTACCTTCTGAAGCTCCTGGGATGATTGCTAAAGTGCAGCATAATCCTTTTATTTCCTTTTGCATCCTGTAACTTGCTCTGTGGTTTCTCCCTGTTAGCTGGTGTCAGCTGTGCAGCATTGAAACACAGTCTCAGGCTTGAATGACCTCTTAATAATTTTCTGGCAAGGAAATTACCAGCTGGTAGTACTGCATATGTTGAAAACAGTCCAGAATGAAAGACTGGCAATACTAGCTGAGACCATGAATGCCGTGTTAAGGCTGATTGCTGTTCCTTAATTTTTTTTTTCCCCTTTCTGTTGGTATTATTAGCGGTTAGAAAAGAGAGTTTAAGGTTCTTTTTAGCCAAGACTGGTGATATACATGCATTACTTTGTAAGCATGCAGGGTGAACTTGTGATTTATTTCTTTGTCTGTGGATGTGAAGGAGCAGTCATGTAAAGTGAAGGTTACTGGAAACGCTGAAGGGCAGAAAAGCTGGGCAGAAGGCAGGGCTGCAGAGGCAGTTGATTGGCGAATGCCTGTACCCTAACACTGGACTGAAAAACTGAAGGTACTGAACTAGTTGAGTTCAGATGTCTTAGCAAATACTTGTGAGAGACAGAAACATTTCTAAGCGGTAGCCTCAGACATCAAATTTTGAACTTTGTTTAACAGTTAGTTTACTTAAATTCAGTCAGAAAGACTGGACTATTGCTGACTTGCTAAGTAAAAGTCTCTTTTTTCTTAGAAATGATTACTGAGATACTGGTAACATAGTGGTACTATGTTAATTCCATGGTATCTGAGCAGTGGTTTAAAAATGCTGAGCTAGTCACACCTTAGTGCTATAGCTGGAATTAAACGGGATGCTGGCGAACTAGACAGAAATCTGTAGCAGTTTGTGTCCTGAGGTCAGTGTGCTTTCTGGGGTCTCTCATTTCTGGTCGTTGTATCTCCTCTGAGTTAATCTGCGATTTGATGACTGATAGCTTTTATTATTCTTCATGATAAAATCATAGCAGCAAGCAACTCCATGAATTTTCCCCTCAGTTCTTTCCGCAGTTCTGATGATTCCTGCCTGGACGCATAGATTGGAAATATAGTTGACGTTGAAAGAATCTTCCTTTCCAAATTGTTTCTTCAGTGCTTTGTATGTGGGCACACATTTGTGTGTTTGCCTAGCCTGTGGTTATGCTTGCCTTTCAAGCTCATGTATGATTAAGCATTTTCAAACTAATTAACAATAATGTTGTGGAAAAGCATTGTGAAGTAGCATACTTGCTTATTTGCCAAGTTTATTTGTCTCTTACTTCCCTAAGACAATGCACAGTGAGTCTCCCTGTTATTAGTGTAAACTAATAGCTGTACTTGTTTTTCTCTTGGAGTATCCTACTAACCAACATAATATAAGAAATAAAGTACAAAAAGACGTCTTTAAGGTGTTACCTGAATGCACTATAAACAATTTACAAGTATTAATTCGTTACTGAAAAATAATGAATTTGGATCTTTTGCGTGCATGATCTGCAGATGTTCACATTAAAAATATAATTAATAATGCAAATTTCTTGATTTGCTTTGCTTTATTTTCTACCTAATTTATCAATGAATTAGTTGGTTACTTAAAGTAATGTTTAAACTATTTTGTATTGCTGTCTGTGTTCTGTTTTGTCTCCAGTTGCAAATACTTCAATGTATGGTAGAAAAATTGAAGGAGTAATCAGATGATCAGATTTGACTGTGTTGATATTGTGAATCTTCAGAAATAAGATAAAAGTTGTTTATTGATGCTATAGGACTCTTGAAAGCAAGTTAGAATTTATATAGTTGTTTTCTCGAAACTAGTTGTAAATGGCAATGCTGACAATTAGCCAATTAATATTTTTAATTTTTGCCCTATTTTAATTTCAGCCTTAAGAAGATTAGTTATTGTTTTTTTGCATTGATATTAGGTTATAGATATCATAGCTGAATAAAGCAGGTGTGTGGAAGTCTGGCAAATGGACTATGCTTGCTTCAGTAAATCCAAAAAGGGAAGGCTCTGAGTTAAGCAAAGGGGATTCATGTCACATTTGTTATCGTAATCCTTTGATAACTGTAGTGACCAGAGAGATAAATGCAAATCTCTTCGTGTCATTTCCATCATTGTTTGGCCATGTCTAAAATAATTACTAGTGATAAATTCTGTTCTGTGCAGAGTCTGAAAGACTGATAAATAGCTTGTCAGAAGAAATAATATAAAGTCAGGTGACACACAGAAGTGTTGTTTCTTGAGGGCTTCCCTAGTAAGTAAAGCTTACAAGATTCCTTGAAATTTTAGATACAGTGAAATGAGGAAAACCCAGCTTTTTAGAGAAGAATTTTCTTTATTTTTTCCTTTCTTTTTTTTGGTCTTTTTTCTTTCTTTTCTTCTTTTTTTTTTTTTTCCAACATAAGACTTCTATTTGTTACAGTAGAACTGCTCAGGATTTTGTTGCTGGCTTTTAGAAACTACTGGTATATTATGATGGTTTACTACAGCGAAAAGCTGAATACAAGTTGTTTGCTGGACATGAATGCATCATGTATAGTTACAACAGGTAATAATAAAAATTGTTTTAATGGTATTCTTGTATTTACTCTTAGAAGGAATACGCCTTTGTAAAGTGCAGTTTTGTGGATAGTTCAGCAGTTCCAGAATTTCCTGGACCAGGAAACCACTTAGATTCTTCAGAATTTTTTAGACAACCCATGTGGTTTGGTGAATACCACAAGGTGTTGCAGGAGCATCAGTCGGTATGATGATGAACAAACTCCAGTGTACTGCAACTATGTTGTGCCTATAGAGATATGTAGATTGGCTATGCAGTGATTCTTCTACCTCCAAAGAACCATACTTGAATTAGTAGATTTCTTATTTATAATAATGTTTGTCTTTCAGATGTGCCCTTTACTATAATTGTGAAATTAATTTTCAGTGTTGTTTAATCACTGAAATAACTACTCAGCAGCATTACTTCATTGCAATAAAAAATGTGCACACAACTTTTCAATGAATGATAATACTGAAGAGCAATCAGAGACGCTGTATTAGGCAAATTTTAAACATAACCTGCATTCTTTTTTTGATTCTGAAAATACATTTTTATGTGGGTGAGCATTAGTAGACCTCCTGTCTTCCGTCCTTGAGCTCTTAAGCTTTTGTGCAGAGTTTATTCTCTAAACATTCAATCTCTTCAAGTATTTTTCTGGCAGGCTTAGGTTTTTAGCACTATGAATGGGTCTAGATACCAGAAAAGATTCATGACTTCCTGGCCATTCTTAATGCTTACTTCATTTATTGGGAAGACAAGTACAGAAAAATTCTAGTTCCAACAGGAAATACCTAGTTTAAAATTTCATAGTATCATGTATTTCATTAGAGTTACCATCCAAAAAGCAATTTTCAAAGTTGGTGGTTTGCAATAATGAAGACAAGTGAGATGGTAATTCTAATAATCACATCAGTTCTCTGATTATCATTGCAATTTAAGAGAATAATCTATGTTTTTAAGGCTGAATTTCTAAAACTACTGTGATAGCCTTTCCCTTCAGTTGTTTTTTCCCCAAGACCATCCTGACCTTTTATGTCTTTACACACTGAGCACTTCTCACTGAGAACATCAGGTCTGCTTTTCATGAGATCCATAAAACTTTAAATTATTCAGAGCAGTCACTTCAGAATGACCAGAAGCCACCCTTGTGAACATTAATATTTCTACCTTGGGGCAATTATTTTGTTTTCATAGGAATATCTGAAAGCCTCCTAAAGGTCTGTCTATGGATATAACTAGACTGGCATTTATGTGTAGTTGTTGAAACTATTTTTTTTCCTTGGAAACTAGAAAATGTTATATAATTCTAGGAAATATCTTAAATGTATTGGATTTAGGCAATATGAGTGTATGTAGTGCTGCTTTAGTGCAGCTTGACATGGTTTACCTGTGTGGCTTCAGTGTCCTCCCCTGGAAGAGTTAAAATGCTTCTTACAGGAACATTGACTTTGTGAGGCTTGAAGATGCACATGATGAGGAAGATGGAGAACTTCCATCTCACAGGTAGTTCCATCTTAACGTCCTTTATGAATCCTAAACCCTTTATAGAAGAGGCTGGCAGGACTTCTGTTGTCAGATGGTCACTAGCAGCCTCTACATGGTCAAATGTTTTTTCCGGTGAAATAAGTGAATGAAAATTTCTGCAGTCTTTCACTTGGACCTCAATCTTGCTAGATATGTATGGAGAATATTCTTAGTACACCTGTCCTGATGCTGGTAATACTTACATTGGAAGTCCTAGTTTGGCTTGGATATTGAGCTGTTTACCTTTCCGAAGACAGAGACTATGAAGTACTGCATAAGCAGTAAAACTATAGGCAACCTGGCAGCTCCCCTGGCAAAAATACAGATATCTGGAGGTTTAAGGCACATATCTGAAGACTTGTGCATTTGAATTGTTGGGATAAGGTGAAAAGGATTTTTTTTCATAGCAACTTGTAAGAAATTAAGCACTTTTATGTGTCTGAGGGGTTTTTTTGGTTTGATGGGTTTTTTTGTTGTTTTTTTTTTTCTTTGGCTTAGTTTGATGATATCTGCCTCTCTTTTCTCTGGTCTTGTAACTGTAGCTGAGTGTCTACATAGTTGAACAGTGGATGTGTGAGAGTATGGGTGAGCTGGAGATTGCTGGTGTACATATGTATCAGCATAGCTGTTTATTTCTCTGATAACTAAGTGCTTTGTCCTTGTGATAATGCTCAGGATCCTCAACAGAAAATACTTCAGTTTAATTTTTTTTTTTTCCAGAAGCATATCAGAAATCCATTGAGACATGTCCTGAAAAATTTAGAAACTAAGCCATGTGTTTGGGAAGTAAATGGAGATTACACAAAGAGATGGACAAGGAGGAATGTAGGTTATGGGGAGCAATTATGCCAATATTCTGGTGAGGCAAATATGAATCTTGGTCATTCAAAAATAGTTCATTTTTAATATAAATTGTGGCAGTAGTCACTGTAAGGCATTCTTCAAAACCATGGTTTTAGAAGCCAGTTGCAAGCTGAAATTGCAGAGGCTTAGTTATCGTTTAGGAGAACAGTCAATGAGAGTAAGCATGATGGAGGGACGTATATGATCATCTTCTTTCTCAGTTTTGTTGGCAATAATGGAAAAAAGTTCTCGGTGGATGTGAAAGAAGAAGCTTCAGCAGTGGAATTTAGGATCTTAATAGGCCTTTATTTGTATTTAGGAACCCTTTTTTTTTTTTTTTTTTTCCCAAACACTGTGGTGTGATGACCTAATCCACAAGGTCTCAGTACAACAGAAAAGTGACTCAGATTAACCTCTGTTTGGAATTTGGAATGTTTTTGGGTGGGAAATAAGAACTGGAATGAGGTAAATCTAGTCTGCCTTTCCTATGAAGGCTTGAACCAGGTGATCTTTTGAAGTTGCTTCCAACCTGTGCGATTCTGTAATTCTGTGAAGTGCAAGTAAGAATGCTGTATGAAAAAATCTTGATTTTAGGACCAATTGGGATTTGTTCGTGTGTTTGTTTTGAACAAGAAACAGTGGTCAGCAGTATAAAAACAAAATAAAAAGAAAGCGTTCCACTTTGTATGGCAATGCCTTTCTTCTCCTATACCAGTTTCTGGGTTGCTTCTATTCCTATTTACAGTTTTGCCATGTCTGTCTTTTGACAGATGAGTATTTCTGTTTAATCACATCACCAATATGTTAGTTGGTTAACTGTCTGCAACTTAGAAAAGTCCAAAAGATACTGGTATTTTGTCATGGTTCCTATTCTTTCTTTCCTTTTGAAATAGTTCATATTGTTACCTTGAGGTATGTGTGAGTATTGTAAAGAAAATATATGTTGTTATGTTAAGGCATTGTATACCATCCGTGTGTGGGCAAGACAAAAATTACAGAAAATCACAACTTAGAGTGTTCTGTTTTCTGTTGTCCTAAACTTGTCAAGTTTTAGTGGAAGTGGCTTTTAAAATTGAAAGAATGAAGAAAATTTGATATTAAGATGAGCGCAACTCTCTTTTGTTTAGAACACATTGTAGGTACTATTTCCTTTTATTTGCCCATTTCATCTCAGGCCTGAACTCTTTTGTGGTTTAATAAAAAACAAAAAAAAAAGCATTATGAAAACATCCTATTGTAAAAATGCAAGAAATGATGGAACAATGCACCGCCTTGTTTCCAGGGTGATGATATTATTCTTTGTGTGTGCACTGGTAATCACATTTTAAGAAGAGTGTAAGGAAATCAGAGGCCTATATAGATTACAGCTTAAATATGTGATATGAGATGAAATTACCTAGTGTGATCTAATTAACACATCATAAAACTGCAGTTAAGGTAAAGCATTTGTGCTTTAGCACATTCAGGACCAAGAAGTTAAAGGCTGGAAAGGAGTTTAGGCTATAATTTGATGTACTCAAGCCTTTCAAAGTATGTTCAACTGTATCTGCACTGCTGCTGTTCATTTGAACTAGTATTGAAGATATTAGTCTAGACAAGTGCAAAACTAAAATGAGCAACACCTTTTGTAAACTCCTCCAATACAAGGTGCTGAATTAGGTGGCTCACACAATTCTCTCTGGCTCCAGCAGGTGTTGATAGCACATTAGTATTACCAGCAGTAAGCTGTAGTGTTTGGGGGAGAAAAATCTAAAAAAGAATTTCTTCTAACTAATGATTAAAATATTTATAAAGGTAAAGCCAGTGTTTAACCAAGATGAGATCTGGGGCCTATATAAAAGCATACTGTTTAATTTGTAATATAAGTATGTTACTGAAGTCCTTACCGAACCTCTCCTATGTATTTCCTTTTAAAAATGGCCTTTGAACAGCAAGGCGGAGTAAATTGTTTTGCTTATTGCTAAAAAAGATATAGTTTCATGTTCATTTCAAGGTTAAAAATGATGTTAATGGACAAATATTTTCATATGGTAAGTAGTATAAAGTGGGATCATCCAGGTAAATTTGTCTTAGTAAAAAGAAATTAGCAAAGTTTATTTTCCAACTCTAGGAAAAAACCTAAAATTACATATTTCCTCCTCTTCAGATCTCTGTTATATTGCTCTCTTTGCTGACAATTCTTTGAGAACAGAAATGACATTTGGGGTCTGTTGGATTTACATCATAACAAACCAAATATTTGAATTTCTGTAACATATGTTATTCTAAGTATTCATTGGAGCAGGAGCTCTGGTTTTATGTCCAATTTTAGCTGTTCATCAGCAGAGGGCAATATAACTTCATACATTTCTTTGACAGGATTTAGTTTGTTGATCTTTTTATTTCTAGTTTTAACTAAAAGAACACCTACTTGTAAATACTGAGAAAATATGTGAACTCATGATGAAAAAGCAATGAGCTGTGCTATTAGTATTCCTTATGCACTTTCAAAAGGCTTTATAAACTTCCTAGTAGCTGTACCCTATGGGAGTTGTTCTCTAAGTTCATAAGCAGACAGATAATGTCCAGACTTTATGAAGATGGCAAAACATACTATTACCTGTTTACTGGATTAACTGGTGCACCCTTAGCAATTAGCTGATGCACCCTTTCAGTGTTTTGTTTTGGGGTTTTTTTGTCTTTTTTTTTTTTTGGGACAGCACAAGATTTTTTCTTGTGCAAAGTTTGCGAGGATTTCTGTTGTTTCTTTTTACATCTGTTTTGCTTTTACTGTGGGATTAAATCCCTTATGAAGAACTCTTATTACTTTACAGACTCTGAGTACATGTGTAGTAAATAAGGTGTAGTGAGAAGCTGTGCTGTGATAATTAAGAAAAAATAGACTCAGGTCTCCATTACAACTCATTTATTCTGTATGTTGTGACAAGCAGTTTTGTTTTATGGTGGTAAAATAAGCCTTTACAGTCTTTAGGAAGTGTGTGTACCATAACCTTTTAATGTACATCATGTTAATACTAATCTGTTATGATAGTGCTTTGATTTTTATGTTGCCATTTAAATTTTCATTTAGTTCTTTCAGAACATATCAGGAATCCTAAAACGGATATTCATGTGTGGCAATTTTTTTTTTTTTTTTTTAAATACAGTTTCCTATTTCTGATGCTCTTGAGGCATATTCAGAAAGACTACAGACATATGGTTACTTGTTTTTCATCTTCTCCTTTGGGCATCACACATTCAAAGAGTCTATTTTACTGTCAGAGCATAAATACAATTCCTGCTAACAGCCTGGGACAGGCAGCATTTACCAGTGTTAAAACATGAGGCTAGGATTAAAAGATTTTGAATCCTAGCTCCTGCTCTGCCCTTGGCTTGCTGAATGACCTTAGGCAGTTGCATCCATCTCTTTACTTTTGTTTGAAATGCATTGGATAATGCTGGTCTTTCTCTATTACCCCAAATTGTTTTGAAGATTAATTTCCCACTGTTTAAGCTGTAATATTTAAAATACAAATAACAATAGAACTTAAAAGTACTGCATACAGATAAGAATGTAGAAGAGATCATGAAGAATGTATTTGGTGTAATGTAGCTTCTGCGTTTAATTTTTTGCCCAGGTATTTCTGCTCATGTATTGTGTTCTAGTTCCAGATCTGCCTTTAATTATAGGATTAGGTTAAATCATTCAGTCTTTCACACTATCACACTGCAAAATGGGAACAATTTCAAATCAACTGGGAAGGCTGGGAAACGTAAATGCAAATACTAATTATTAAGGCTTTTAAAATTTTATTTAGAAAAAACCTCCAAATTTTCATGTATAACTATAGTGTTGGTTATACGGTTATATCTTACAATGTACACAAATGGTTGGTTAAATGTAGCAGTTAGATGGTTAAAATGAACATAGTATGCTTACGCAAATGTAAGTAGCAGTGCATACATTAGGTAACTAGCTTAAAAATCACCTTTCTAGCGTCTTTAGACTTTTGATTTCCTTTATGCTAAAAAGGTTGTTTCATTTTTTAAAAACTGTTAATTGGAGTGAATACAAAGACGGTTTTACAGGCATCTCACTCCAGTTGGTGATTTTATTATCTGTTATAACAGGGTTAAATGGGGAAAAAGAAGAAGCCAGCATAATAAACTGGATGAGTTGCAGAGCTAAACCATTCTCATTCTCAGTGCTATATCCAGGCACGTGTATGTGAACATTTACTGTGTCTTGGTAGAGAGATGGTAACTTCTTATAATGTACTAACTAGATAATTTTTTTATCATCCTATCATATCCTTAGACATTTGATGTTATGCCATGTTCTAGGACAAAGAGGAATTTTTTTCCTAATATTTTGATGTTTAAAATATTTGTGTTACTAAAATGCTCTTAATAACCAAGTATGTATGTCACCACTCTTTCATAATTATTTTATATATGATATTGAAAAAAAGAAAAAAGAGCTTTAATTTGAAGAGTATAGGGCAAGTTGAAACATAACAAATTTTATTAGGCACATTTCCATTCAAATAAAAAATACCCAGAGTGCTTATTTATGGTGATTGGTGACTAACGAATTTAGTGGAGATTTTCTTGGGTAGTAATGTACTTAGTAAGCTTTTGACAGGCATTGCTGGAGTCCCCTCTCTCTATGCAACAGACATTTTAGAGTATTGGAGAATATGATTTGTAAGCAAACTCGGTAAACCAGTCATGAACAAATGTATGTGTAGCATCTTAGTCTGATTGTCTATTGGAACCTACTTTCAAACCAAAGTAATGATGTGACAAGCTGTTAGAAATATATTTTGACCTGGTGCTTCCCTAATGTTCTATTTTAGGATTTTAGGTAGTTCTATTTGAAATAGTCACTTTAATTATGAAAAGGTGGTTCATTGTGGGGTTTTTTTTTTAACTTCACCTCACAAGCTCCATTTAACTATTTGTATAAGTAAACTTGTATTTCTGCAATTTTAGTGCAAGAAAAAGGAAAAGTACACTTATGACTCTCTGTGGGTTTTTTTTCTTTTTTTTTTTTTTCTGGCAACTGCAATTAGAAATAAAGGCAACGCAGTCATTTTGGTGTGATGATGAGATGGCATAGAACATTGTGACAAGACCATTAATTGCCAACATTTAGTATATTTGTATATAGAACTGGCAGGTAGTAAAGAAAATAGCAGGGGTTCTGTTTCTGTGGTGTTGTTTTGTTTTGTGTTTGTTTTTTTTTTTCTGGTGTTTTGTTTTGTTTTTTCCCCTCTCTCCATATCCTATTTTTGAGAACAGTTTTTTTTTTTTTTTTAAATGAATAATAGGGGTATTTTAAATTAACTTACCCTATATTAGTTGTCTGATCTCAGAACTGTTGAATCCATTTTTATTGCCTTGATTATGCAAGAGAAAGGCGGTACATTAGGAACATGGCTTATTTAGGTGACGACTTTACACTTGGACACCTGCCTCTTACCAACTGGTTGCAACTTGAACCTAACACTTGATCAACTATGATCTTGGACACGGAAATGAGAAGATAAACATTTCAGTACGCTTTGCCTTCACCTGCTCAGGTATAGACCGTACATTTTGATATATACATTTTCCTAGATGTGGTGAGGCGCTTTTATACCTCCGTTTGGTTATTATCCCAAACGATACTCCCCTTCTTCCCTTGAAAGAAGCTGGGGGAGGAATTAATCTTAAGGAAAATTAACACTTCCTTTTCACATGATTGACAATCTTGCTTCCTCTTATTCCTTTCTTCACATATCTTTGCACTTAAAATAGCGTATTCATTTGCTTATCAGTACTCCTTTAGTACTTTAGTAAGTATATGCAAGCTGAGACATGTATGACATACTACATGTGTGACAGATTTGTAGAAGATTTCGCTGTCCTAATGATTCTGCATACAACCTGCTCTTAAAGGAAGCTGAAACAGAGTAGAATTCTCTGTACAATGCTGAGAGGGAAGGGAAAGATTGGGCAAAGATGCCTGTACAAACCAGGGTGAGGGACGCACCTGTCCCTACTTTCTTCAGCAAGAAAGGTTGCTTGGACCTTAAGTATCCTTTCTCATACAGCACCTTGGTCTAGGGAATCCTCTGCCTAAAGGCTGTAGATTCTGCATGGTGTGCTGTTGGATACCAATTACATTCTACTGTCCTTATTGCTGGTTTCAGGTCTGATATGTAGATACTAATCTGGTATATGGATTTTTGACATGTACTTGGTAGGAGTGAAAGGCTGAACCAGAGCTTTGTACCTCTATTTTCACAAGTTCCCAGAAAGGGCCGTTATGGTGATTAATGAGAGGGATACATCAGCCCTTTACCAGTTTCATGTCAGTCTCTAGTACCAAGGTGCTGTGATATGAATAAGAATGTATAATCCAGAATGCCTTCAAAAAACGAAATGAAATCTTATGCCTTACATGAGGACAGAGATGAAGTCCTGTGCAAAGTCAGTTTAAATGTATTTGGCATGTGGTATTCCCAAAGCCATGAAGAGGCAATACTGTTTTTGTAGAGAGATTTCATGTTTGTGTTTCTACCAGGGTTTCTGCTTGCTATGCAATATCATTGGCCTATTAGTTTTCAGAGTTGGAACTTCCTTCAAAAGCATTTTTGTGTTGGATTTTGGTATTTTTTTTAAATGGCTTTTATACATGGACTTTTCTTCTGTATTTTCCTAAGACACAATTGTTTAATGTGTCTCAAACTTTTTTGTCTGTTACTGAAAGTATAGATGATGGAAATTGCCAGATAAAACTGAGTATGAACTTATGGATTTTTTTTTTATATTTCTAATTATATGATACTATTTAAAGTATGCTCTGTTTGAACTTTTACCTTGACATAATTTAGGTGTTTGCTGACTATAAAGTTGGTATTATTTCAGATTTAAGCTTAAAAAGGACTAGGTTGTATCATCTTTGTCATATTTTCTCATTGTAATGATGTCTATGTTTTGTGACAGCTGATAATTAATTTCCAAATCAAATTCTCTTCTCTGCCTGAATCTATTAGAGCATGTTAAGGAAATGCTATTTCGTGCATGTTCTCTGAGGCTATAGTCAGATGTCTTTGCTTTTTTTCCTTCACTTTTGCTGTCTTAATGGAAGTAATCTCAGTACTGCTGGGTCCCTTGGCATTTTTGAATCAAATCATTGCTCTTACAGAGCAAGCAGGTACTTTGCAGAAAAAGGACAGTTTTTTATTTTGTTATGATAAAACACAGGACAGGTGAGGCCTACTAATGAGTTTTTTATTAGCAAAGTTTTGGAAAAAAATTGGAACAAAGTTTCATGTTCCTTGAAAGCAGATTACTTTGTTCGACGTCTTGATAATTTATTCAATATTATTTTAAGCCATTGTTCTTAACAGCAAGGGAATACAAATATGACTGTTGAAAAAATTTCACGGCAATGACCTTTAACCCATTGATATGTTTAAGATCAATCAAAAGGAGATATCCTATTATCCTGTATTTCTTCCTTTTATTAGGAGTCTTATTATGTATCAGTAGAGCTCAGCTCCCAATTTCTATTATACACCTTTGAGTGTTTCTTTAATTCAAAATAAAATAGTGAGCGATGGTTGAAATAATTCACTAGGTGGAAACTACCTTTGTCATTTGATTATAGTCTTGCTGGAGGGTAATGTATTTTAAAAGCAATTGGAGATACTCATGAGAATGTAAGACCTTCCACATATACCATATTTCAAGGAAAACTGTATGCCAAGCAGTTTTAAACTTTTTCTCCACCCTCCAAATCAAAATGTTGATCGCTTTCCAGAAATTGTTCTGGAAATATGGTTATTCTTACAGTGCATGTCTCAAGCTGCAGAATAATGATGTTGATGATTTGTTCTTCATCTTTGAATTTCATGTGAAATAATGATTTGCATCAACGACTTTTCTTGTTATGAAAGACATCATGTTGTCCTTCATTTAAAGAACTGCATACAGCTATATAACAGATTAGACCATGTGTCTTATAAAAGGAAAATAATGCTCTTGATTATTTTTCTTTTAGCAAGCTAAATCCCATATTCCTGAGCTTAAAATAACTAACAGGATTAGCAATGGAAATATATGTGTGCAGCAAAAATATAATAATAATATGCATAAAATGCACTGCAGTTTTCAACAGTGTGAAGTGAAATGAAATAATGGGTATAAAAATAAAAAGAGGAACATTTCTGAAATACTGATTCTAGGAGTTTGATATAAGAATAAAAATTAGTTTGAGATTAATAATGGGGCAGCTTTTCTGAAAACTAAAGGTAGTAAATGAAAATGTTTGACTTAAAAATTTTTAAACCTTGCATAATGCATGTCACATTTTCTAAAATAATACTGTAATAATTTAAAACCTGTAATATAAAAATAATAGATAACAATCTTAGTTTGATAATTGTAATTATTATAATAAAATTCTGAATGGGAATGGTTTGAAAACTGGTATTCTAGTCAGCATATTTAATTGATTCAGAAGTTGTTACTTGCTGAGCTATGCCAGCTGGTAATTGGAATAGTAACAGGTGTGGGGAAAAAAGTCTCTAAATTATGAATAGGTAATAAGTAAATATTACAAAATACCCAATTTCAAAATAAAAATGAGCCATACTTCGTTCTAATCGGATTAAAAATGAATCTTATAAGCACGTTTATTTTTTATTATTTTGGAACAAAAATCTCATTCAAACAGGTATGAAATGGAGATGTCAACTGATGTCCAATAGTGAAGTAGTTCATTGGAAAATGAACCATGTTCTTGACCTTTTCTAAAGTGAAAACATAAAATCAGCTACTCTTTATTGCCATAGTTTGTCTCACTTCTGGCTTCTCATGTTTACTCTTTATTGTCTTCACTTTTTTTTTTGTGAGGGGTGTGGTGGGATGTGATGATTCTGGAAATGAAAACTTCTGGATATTTTGGATACATATTCTATGAATTTTAAAATAAACCAATGTATGCATATATGGGCAAAGTGGATAGATTTGTCTTGGTGCGGTGTGCCAGAGTACTGTATTTATTATTAATTCTTGGTGTTTAGGTAAAGCTAGTGTGGGACGTCTTTTACAATATAAGGAAATCATGCTGATGTTCAGTCAGTTCTGCATGATCTGTGTCTTGGGCTATTATGTGTTTTATTTCAGAATTTCTCTGAAATAGACTAACCGTGATTAGGTATTCTACTTAGGAATGGTTTTGAGAGAGAGAGCACGTTTTTTGTAATTTTATATCATAAATGACACTAAAATTTGCTACCAAATCTTACTCATCTCCCGAAGACTCTGTAAACCACAATATAATGCTTTGCAATGTAGATTAGAATTAGCTTGTTTGTATATGTGTTATTTTTAGTCTTTGCTTATTATACATGAAGAGAGCATATGATTGGGTTTTTTACTGTTTAAGTTATGGAAAGTATATTGTTTCAGCTAGAAAATACATTTCACATATTTAGAGATTGGGTATTTTTTTTTCAGTACAAATTCTCAAAGTGAGGGAAAAAAGGTTGGTGGTTCAAGGTACCTTGCCTCTAAACCAACTGAATGCACTTTCTCTCTTTTCTGAATATGGCAAATGATGCCCATGGCACAGCTCATACCAAGTGTAAACTTCTGACACCTTAAGAAGAGCAGAAATAGTGATTAAAGGCATTATTCTGCATTTCTTTGGCGTAGCCATTTAATGAATTATTTTAAAGTTACTTCTCTTATTGAAGTCCCTTGGGCAGCTCTACCAGCCTTTGTAGACAGCGACAGCTTGGTTTACATGGCCTGTCTGATTTCTACACATAATTGTCATCTCTGCTTTAAGTTCTGGTGGATCTTACACTGGTTGTATGATGTTGGAAATAAGATTCCTTCCGTCATTTTCTTATGGAATGTGTGACAACTCCATTATGGGTTTTGCTAGGGATGTCTAAGCCCATAAGTATAAGCTGCTGTGGTTTAAACAAAGTGTCCTTGTTTGGAACTGTATGTGAAGATCTGCAAGCAGAAAGGAGCTGATCACATACGGTAGTGGTGGGTGACCATACTCAGCAATAGATGACAGACAGATAGTACAGAATTAGGGTGTGTGCATCCATGTGGCTGTAGGATATGTTGTTTTCAGTCAAGCTGAGAGTTTTATGAATACATAGTTTGTCTTTGAAAGTGCCCGCCCAGTTTGACAGCTTGTGTGTAAAGTTGTTTTGTGGCTGAGAGCCAGAAGGCACTCAAATTGGTGTATGCAGCTCTACCCAGAGCACTACTTGTTGCATGAAGCTGCTGGGACGTTATGTGCCTTCTCTTCTTTGGAGCGTACCTTCAGCGGCACTAGAAGGAAATAAAAGAACAAAAAGGGAAAATAAGAATTAGAAAACCTTAGAAACAAAAGGTAGGGGAAAACAATGAGAAAAATGTGGGAAATACAATGAATACAGGGAAAATGACAAGAGGGATAGTTGTCTGGGAAGAATGCATTCTTTAAAAGGACGTACTTGTGTGAGAGGAGGTTGGGATTTTTGTTTTGTTCTGTATCTTTTTGTGGCATAGGTGTTTATATGCATGGGTAACTTAAATTTTAATAGATTCTTAATAAAATCTGCAATAAAGTCTGTTTAAATAGCAGCAGTGATACTGGCTTTGGCTGGACTGCTGCATACTTGTTTCTGTCCAGTTTGCTTTTTGCCCAGCATAAACCATGAGCTTGTTGAACTTCATTATGTAGTCACATCTGACAGTCTTGCTCTTTTGTTTTCTCCATGACTGCTCTTTGATTGTAAGGAAACACATTATGTCTCAGTGAACATTAGAAAGCATTTTTATTTTATTCTGGCAGTGTATTCTTTTCTTTACTTGCCCTGCTTATTCTTATATTTGTCTGTCAGTCAAGAGTCTTCTCTAAGCTTGTGAAGGAGACCCTTTCAAAAATCATTATTTGTCACCAAGCAGTAAGAAATGGATTCTATTTGAAATTCCCCAAATCAGCTATTATCATAGCTGCTACATGTTAATACTTATTTTATATCCAAATAATTATTTTGAACTGTTTTGCTTGTATTTCTTAAAGCAAAAAATCGGTTTCCTAAACTTAGATAAACATCCAGTGATGACTGGAAAGTTGTCTTTATTGTAACTTGAAAACAATGAGAAAACATTTACTGTCTTTCTGTTATTGACATTTATTAAGTTAGTCTTAAGTAATAGAAACCATGTGTAAGTACTAGAAAGACCAAATGAACCATACTTACTTTTCGAGGTCTCAGTGTTTTAATCTTAAGTATTGCACGTACTGAGGATATATGTTGGCTTTGTTTAGTGCAGGCTTATTGGTATAAACATTTTTTGTGGAAAGTAGTCTTTGCTGCATTAAGAGACAACTAGTAAAACTTAGGGCCTGCATGCTCTTGTCTGAATTGTCACAGAGCAATTTTAAGAGCTGTCATTTTCACACAGAGAACTCTATGCTGGTAGAAAAAGGGGGACAAGTTTGCTGATTTGTTGATAGGCATTTTTGGAATGAGGTGGTTTTTGAAGAAGACTTATAAAGATGAGGCTCTTGACAAGGTCTAGTGGTGCTGCTGGTAATGAAAATGCTGTTTGGAGGAATTATGTTACAGGAACCAAGAAAGGAAATGTGAAAAAGTACTAGAAGGCAAACAAAATTAAAAGTGATGCTAAGGATAAGAGAGAAGCGGAAAGTAAATGTCTTTCCTGCCTTACATTTCTTACCCATCACTGGGATGTAATATGCCTGTATTTTACATTTAACAGAAAGGACTTATTCAACAGATGCAAGCAATGGGAGGCATTCAAATAGTGATAAGAAAAAGAATGTAAAGCACATCTTTAGTGAATGTACTTTTTTTTTTTTTTTTTTTTATTGTCTGGAAAGGTTGACATTGTTCTTCACCTGACAGAAAGTTAATGTTTACTACATGTGAATAAAAACGTTAATGGTGAAGCGAAATTAAGGTTTCAACCATATTTGACCAAAAGGATTAGATGCAGTCTAATGTGAGTTCATTTGGAATAATAGATTTCTTGGATTTATTTTTTTTTTCATTTAGTTGCTATTTTAATTGTGAGAAATATATGTGAAATGGCTCACTGATACTTCAGAAGACATTTAGTGTTAAAAGAGTTTCATACTTCAGTTTTAGCAGTGTTATATTGAAATCAGTATCCTGTGTTTGGCTTCCCGGGTTCTGGGAAAGATACTGTAAATTCTTCTTAATTTTATTTGTAGGCAAAAGTGGTGTCGATCTTTCAGCTTCATGTTTAACAACTTTCAGGTATGAAAAAGTAGCAGTATCTGACTAATTGCATATTCAGTCTTATTTTTGCCATTTTGTTTTAGGGATACACGCAAAAGCAGACTGCTAGGCAGAATATGTTCTCTTTAATGGTGTTAAATATATTGTATTGCATAAAGGAAAAGGAAACTTAAAGTCAAGGATCTTTTCATGTTTGTAATTGTTTACAATATTTTGCTTTGTGTTGCAGTAACTTGCTAATATAGTATTGACCATAAGACTTACATTAGTTTTTATGAAAATAATTTGTATAAAAAATATAACAGGAGTAAATTCACGATGCATTTTTCAAGAAGTTTTATTGTTATCAGAGTGCTAAAGAAAAAGGTGCTTGAGGGCATGTAGGATGGGAAAAATCATCCTGCCTGTGATTGTTATAAATTTCTTGGTGGTATTTTTAACATTATCAGTGTGTCTTTCTTAGGTGCCTTAGGGAAGCCAGTGTTTACTTCTTATAAAGCTCTGATATGGTAATCCACAGTCATCTTTCAAATAACTACTGGCCTTTGCTATGCAAAGAAAATGCAGTTTCTTATATTATGGGAAAAGACATTTATTGATGGGGTGGTGAGGTCTTCTTTTGGCCAATGACAGTGGAGATCTTTTGTGAATTAGGCTCTATGCTTCTAGAAACTACGATACATACCTGTGTGCATATTTAGGTGTATAAGTACTTTTAAAAATGAATCTTCAGGAAAATTTATACTTCGTATTATACACTCAGATTTAAATCACTGTGTTCCTGTATTTTAACACATTCCAGTTGCTAAAAATATTTAAACGTGAGGAAAAAATTATTTGGAAACAAAGATATTAAATCTCTCCTTTAAAGTTAAATCGAGATTGAAAATGCTTTAATTAGTTAAGCTTTCCTAGTTCCATACTTGTAATGGAAGTGCCTGAATTAGTATGCTGAGTTCTCCACAGAGAGAGTAGAATCTCTGGGGAGCAGTTTAGACTATTTAGGTGCAAAGATTTTTAATTCAGTTGCCTAAATGAGATACGTAAAGCCTGTAAGTTTAGCTTTTAAGGTTGTATGTTAAAAAATAGGGGCAGGGGGAGGGTTTTTTTATGGTATCTGTATGATGCAGTTGACAGTATTCGATACTATTTCTATATAGTAAAATTTCTACTGCTAGTCCTCTGTAATCTTCCAGCAAAAAGAAAGCCTGGCACGGTTTTTTCTTCAATGTATGAGTTATTAGCTACTTTGATAGTCCTGCCAATAGAAATTGAATAGTAATAGAGAGTTGCAGTTGAATTTAAGATTGAATAGCCTCCTGGAGCCTAAACTGCCATAGTTTGAGATGTTTTGAAGAGAGTTTACTTTTTCTGTCATCGATTCTGTCAGGGATAGAGCAGTACTTACCTTGCTGCTGTAGTTGATGAAACAGGAGCCAGAAACATATATGGTGTGTCACATGCTTTCTACCATACCAGAGAAATAATGCCAAGTGAAATGTGATGGTTTGTGGTGGATTTGGGTTTTTGTGTTTGGTTTGTTTGTTTGTTTTTTGGGGGGTGGTGTTTGTGGTGTGGTGGTTTTTTTTTTTTTGGTTTGGTTGATGGATTTTTTATTTTTTTTAATTATTATTTTTTAAATTCTTTCACTGGCTTTGCCTCATTGCTTTTGTGTATTGTTTGTGTGGATAAAGTCCTCTTGCACATGACTGAGGTGCTTCAGTGCTAAGAGCTTAGTGATGATTTTCTGAGAAAATTTTGGCTTCGAAGATTTTCTGAGAGTGGATTTGTCATCTTTAGTGTAGTGTCTCCTAAGTCATTGTTTTCCATTCAAATGTTTTATCCAGATAGACTTAAGCTTCCAGGAAGTGTCAAAATTCATATGCGAGAGCTGCAAAATTGTATTGTGGAAATCTGGTTTGACCTGAACCTGTCACATATGCTGTGCACGTGCTGATCAGCAATCCTGGTGAGCTTGATGTTCACTGTCCGTATGCTGCATGAACACACATTTCTGTTTGAGAAGTTGCAGTTGGAAATGTAAAATAACCCCTTATATTGACAACATACTAAAATTTAGATGCCTTGAAATCATTCAGTAAGGTAAAATACTGCTTGGCGTCAACTCAGTAGGTCCTTTTCAGTCAGTTGTAACTACATTTTGGTAATTACATCAGCTTGGTAGTTACAGATGCTTTTAAAAAATGTGTTTACACAAATGGTTAAATTTCTTTAAAAGTTACTGCTAATGCGCTTATTCACAAGTGTTGAAGATATTTAAAAATATTGCTTTTGGCAAATGTGGCACAGTTCAGCAGTTGTAAGATATTATCTTACATTTTCATTGAGGTGCTTTACTGTGAGATTAGCAAATTAATTTACATTCTTATTCCAGTTGTTTCTGTAAGTAGGTCTTTCCATGAAGAACCTATCATACTGACAAAACCAAATCAAATACTTCTTTACATAGTGTTTCACGGACAGGTGCTTGTAAAATGTCAGCCTACAATTTTCAGACAAGTGATGTATTTTGACTTGTCTGCATAGCAGCAAGGTGTTCTGTACCTTTTGTTGTCTAGAGAAGCCTAATATTGAACAGTTAACATCTAGGTGGGTCATTAGGTCATTCTTACACTGATCAAGAAGCTGTGTGTAAAAGAACAGCAGCATTACAAAATCAAGTATTGAAAAATAAGTGTGTCAAAACTAAGGGGTCAGTTCAACTGTTACGTTAATATGTAATCTGTAATTTTATAAACAAATGGCGTATTTTTCCACAGGACTGGACTCCATTAACAAGATTCAGTTATTCGGTACTGTTCATTATTTAAACCGGGCACCAAAAAGAAAGAAAATTCCTTCTAGATGTTTTTGTAATACTTCCATCGTTGCATCTGTAAACTTCATAAAAATTAATTTAACATCACAATATTCCTGTGAATTAGTTCTTATTATTATCTGCATTTTACAGCTGGGGCAACTTTAACCTCAAAAGGTATAAAGGCTGAAATATTTTGTTGATTTTAAAGTGTCCAATATAAGATCCCAATGACGTGCACTTTAAATGTTAGAATTTTCTTGTAGCGCCTTGAACCACAGTTTAGCTGACTGAAACTGCAGACATAGTAGCTCATCATTTTTGCAGCTTCCTTTTGTAATATTTTATTGGCTACTGCTCATGCAAAATTGGATTTTGTGGTTAGCCTGCCATCACACAGGAACTCCATGACTGAGTAAAAGAAAGAATCAATTTCCTCTGGTAGGTGGTTCCTTAAAAAGTGAGATTTACCATTCCCTTAGAGTGTTCTTTGCCTCTCTCTTTTTTATGGCTTCAAGTGCCTGGAAAGATGTGCAACACTAGCAATTAAAAAATTCTTATTCTGTCCCAGGTTGTATCTGCCCTGAGCATTTAGTGGCAAATATTAGTTTAGAAATAAGTGTGGTCGTTTGATTAGAAAGCATACAAAAACGTACAGACATAATGGAATGGGTTAAAGGCATTCATGCAGTTTTGATCCTAGTGTTTCCTACATGGTAATTCTTGACTTTGTGACGTTTATTCTCTTAGTGCATCCTTTAATTTAAGATTCAAACGTATTTAAAAAAATCAGAATTGAAAATTTTCCTGTTTGTGATTTACAGTGGGACTTAAACTTTTACATTGTCAGTATATATCTTTTACGTTAAAGCTAACACAGTGATTAGGAGCAGTTGTAGGTTTCACTCTGAATGTTATTCAATAGCAGAAGGGATGAGGCATAAACTCTCTCTTTAGATTAAGATGGGTTTTTTTTGGGTTTTGTTTTGGTTTTTTTTTCTGGCAAAAGAGGGATGTAGATCGTGGATGTTCTTTCCTGAGGTCTGGCGGAGACAATATTCCAGTGGTTATACACCAGTCTGTCATTGGCCTCCTGTCTGTCTGTGCTGTCATCCATCCTGCCTCACCCATGTCTCTTTCCTCAACTACATCACTCTTCATTCTAACTCCAATTTCTGATTTTTGGAGGTCCTTTCTTCTCATTTTCCCAGCCCTTGTTTGTTCCTCCGATGCAGACTCTTCCACCTTCTCTATGCCCTTATCCAAATCTCTTTTCCAGCTGGTTGCCCTTCCTTCTGTCTTTTGTAACTCTCTCCTGCAACTGCATCCTTCTCTGCCTGCTGTGCTCTTCCATCCCCTCCAGGTAGCTTTGCCCAAGTCAGCTGTGCTCTTGTTTCTGGCAGTGTCTCAAAGTATACAGCCAATTTATTTAGTGTACATCTTGAGGAGCAGTTCTATGCAACATAGGTAGTGTTGCTAATACGTAGACTGTATATGCTTTTTTTGGTAACACAAACCTGGAAGCAGTAGAAAATAGTTACATTTAAAAGGTGAGGAATATACATATAAGAAAACCCCAATAGATCAGTAGAAATAGTGAAAATTCAAACTCTTTAGAGATTACATTTCCTCCTGAGTCTTTTTAAAAAAATACAAATTCTTATCAGGATCCTTATATTAGATGCCACCAGAATGTTGTAGCTATATCCCTTTACCTGAACTTTTTGCAGTAGTTTCAAAGAGGTCTTGTTATATTTGAATGTCATCAGCTATTTTGTTTTCCTTTGTGGAAGTTCTCACCGTCTTGGTGGGACTTAAACTTATACAACATTTTTCTTTTTTTTTTTTCTTTAAAAATCCTTTCTAATTGAAAAGGTCTTAGCACAGTCCTAACAGAGTTGGGATACTACTCCCTTTGGAGCCAGTTACAGTAGTGTTGAGAGCTGTGTACCTTGTAGGAGTTGGTTTCTAACAGTCTGCGCATTCCCAGTGCACAACTTGCTGTGACTAATTGTACTTTCTGGGGCACTTTCTCCCCTCTGGTAGTTTAAGGAGTGAAAGACTAAATTTGAAACTGAAGTCCTTTAGCTGATTTTTGCCTTTTCTACAAAGTGTTTAGTGCTGCTTCAAGCCCAGAACAAATTTGCTGCTTTTCTTTTCCTTTGTTGTGATACTCTTTGGTGAGCCTGGGTTAAAATATCACTTGAGCTGAATCAAACTAGACTTTGCTGACATGTTATTCAAAACAGAATCCAGCAAAATTGTAAACCCAGATATGAACTGGATATGCCAAATGTCAAATGGCCTATTCTGACGATGTGTAGTGCTCAGATGATCATTTCCAGTGCTGACAGCAAAAGTAGATGTTAAATAATTGTATTTCGTACTCTCATGATAGGAAAGTTCAGTGCAAGACTGTAGGACAAGAAGGGGATTTTTAAAAATTTTGAACAGAATTGGTTTTATTCACATGTGTTTCTTTGCAGATTTCACTCACTCACTTTGTTACACTTACTTGCTCATGTTGACATACTCTTTTTTCCTGAGGTGTCCCAACAGTCTGGCTGGGACAAGTTGTTGAGGTATGTCAGACAAGGGAACACCGACTTTCAAGTTCTCATCACAGATTTTGGCTTCTCCTTGACTGGTGATGATTCTCTGATTTCTACAGTCTTTATGCTCAGGCCATGTTAAGTTCTGTGGTGCCATTGCTGCTTCTGTGCTGTCGCATTAGATGTGTTGTGACCTGGATGCAGTCAGCACTCCACCCAACACCTGCCTATTTCTTGCTTCATTGGGGTGGTTCTTTGGATTTGCAGCTGCTCTATTTATTAGGACTTGCTCCACATACACCATTCTTAAAGCCTCATCTGTTGTTTCAGCTGGTGCCTTTATACACTCATGCTGTCATTTGTACTGCATGCATAACAGTCTCGTATTGCCTTTACTTAGCTCAATTCTGTGTCCAGAAGAGAAGTTTGAATATTAAATAGGGAAGTGACAATTGCATAATTATATATTGAGACCTAGGAGGTGAGACATACTATGTTTTGTCATGTAAAAGAAAGATGTATCCTAAAACATACGTCAAGGAAACTAAAAAGATTTTTTTCAAGAAAGGATATCTTTTAATAAAGCCACCTATTAGTGTACTTATAAAATATGAATGAGTGATTTCCTTTAGTTTGCCAAGTTACTATATGAATAACAGACATTGATCTTATTAAGAGTTGACTAAGGCACCTGAGGGGGAAAGACTTATATTTGATTGCATATATTTATGTTTATAATTGTATTTTGTTTATATCTGAAGTACTTGTTTATTTATTGCTTTCTCTCATTACACAACTTTGCAAACAGCAATATTTTAATGAAGTATGAGTCATTTCACTGCCTCTGCCTCTACGAAGTTTCTATTTGAATTGTATTAAAAATCCAGGACGTGCTTGTGGTGTCCATAGGCTGCCCTCAGAACCACCACATTTGTTAGCCTCTGGAAATGTGGGAGGGTATTTTAATATCTATACATGGTACCCTTAAGGTAGCATCAGAGACAGGGTTTAATTTTGCGTGAGGACTACTGTATTCAGCCTATATAATCCTATTTACAGCTGTGATTTTAAAAAATACTTAATATTTATTTAAATTTAGTAGCCGTTTTTCTACATAAATTAAAAATTGCCTTCAAATTGTATTGCAAGATAATATATTTAGGCAATATGCAATGTAATAACTTTCTGTGTAGCAAGTCCCTTTTTCTTTAAGCAGCTCTACTGATCAGTTTAAAATGACATTAGCGGAATCACCTTTTAACTTCAGCAAGGATTAAAAAAATAGTGGCTTGACCTGAAAAGTCTAAAAATATTTGCTGGTCAAAAATAAGGATATGAATTAAATAATTGGTTCTAAAATTAAGATGCAAATATTAAATATTTATAAAATTACACTGCTGGGTTTTGTGAAATTCCTGACTTAATTAAAAACGTCTTGTCTTGTGGATGTATCTGACATTTTCAGTAGAAGTTATCAGACAACTGTATTGCATTAAGATAGAGCACTGTGACTAAGAATTAAAAGATGGTGATCAGCTAGCCAACAATTCATGAATTAAAATTGTGCGGTTTAAAATATGAATATGTAAGTCCTTTGTCCCTTGATAAAGTATCACGTAAAAATAATTAATAAGTATATGTATTAAATAGTCAGATAGGTAAACCAGTAGTAAATTATTAGTTTAGTATTTTAATTTCAGAGTCTTTTGGGAATTTTAAACCAAAGCATGTAAGAGCACATACAAATGTATGATATGATAAGCTCTTCAAGAAGGTATAGTAAGCAGAAGTTCCTAATGTCATAAAACTTCCATTGTATAGGTTGTATGGTATTGTAAAACTACTATGCTTTAAAAGTGAGTTTATAATCGTTTGTAGTGAAATGTTAAAAGAACCTTTGAAATTCTCCTTTTGCTCATGAATATATATCTTAAAAAGCAGCACTCGTGAGTATTGTTTTCTTCCTGCTGCAAATGATTATAAGGATTTATATTATATTCATAGTATCAATAATGTGCCAAATCTGGTTTCGAGAATCACAAGGAAGATGAGTGCAAAAACTGTTCTTGCATCATCTTTGGTTAGTAAATCAGGTACTCAATGCAAGTGATAATGGTGATTCTTATGTCTTGTCTAACAAGACAAGATTCTTGCCTACATTTTTAAAAAGAAAACTAAAGCTGAAACCTTTTCATGTCCATGAACAGGTAGGGAGAGGGTGCTTCTTGGTCATTCAGCAAAGCAGATTTTGAAGTATACAGAAATAACAGTGGATAGGTTGTGTGAAACTAGAAGTTGCAATGTTGTTTTTCAGTAGTGGGTTTCAAGGAATGGTATGACTTACATACTAATGTTGAAAAGTGGCATCAGCTTTTCACTAGAACATTTTAAAATGCTTCAGTTGTGTTATTTTCCTGCTTATGATTAAACTGCAACTCCTTATATTCTTACACACACTGTACTTCTTGTTGGATATTGTTTTGTTAGTGATGTCTCTGTTCTAGGAATCAACATTATATAAAATTTCTTTTGCCGTGTGGACTTCCCCTGAGAACAAGCCAAACTCAAACTTTTAACAATTCTTACACAGTGTGTAATTTTCGAGCTTTGTTATAAAAACTCTTCTATTTTCTGACACTTTTTTGTGCCTTGTGTTTCATCACTAGATCTTTGTATTTATATATGTATTAGTCTACATCTCTGAATCAATAAGATTCCTTGTGTAACATGAATATAGTCAATAAAATAGTATATCGTATTCGCAGTAAATGCAATTTCTGTGCATAAAGAGAAATCATTTTAGATAAGGTAAATAGATTCCAAGATCTAAACTTGACCCAGTAAGTTAATGGTATTAGCGAACAAAGCTGCTGTAGTCTGAGATAAAGTCCATAAATAATCTTTTTTTCCCTAGCTTTTCTCTTGCAGTGTTTCATTATGGATGCCTTATACCTGTGCCATGAGTAAACCCCAATGTTGTTCTCCTGTATAAGATCAACTCCTAATTACTCCACTGTGTGATAGAGCTCATTATAAGATATGAGAACTGGCTGGATAAGAGAGGATTTCTTCAGTCTGTGTTGGGACTTACACCCACTGGAGACAAATTTATACGCTGTGGCTGTGTTTGCTTTTAGAAAATGAGACAATCGTAATCGTGATTGTAAACACAGTAGCTCAGCTGGGGTTTACTTCTGAAAATCATTTCTAGGTCAGATGCTTAGTTCAGGCAGCCTTTAAATATCTCTTTCTAAATAGTGAGTTTTAAAAAGTTTACAAATACATTTCCTACAGCTAAGAAAAAAGGATGCTTTTTTTACTTTTTATTTACTTTTCAAAAGACACTTGAGGGACTATATTTTTTAATCTATTTAAATTATGGCTCTATTACTTCGCTGTTTTGATCCCCGCTCATAACAAGGTGACCTTTTTACAGTTTGCACTTTCTACAGTTCTGCACTTCTGAAGAAATGGCAGTAAAAGGTTTCTATTTTTGAGAGCAGAATCACAAAAAGGAGAAGATTAGAAATTTGCTTTCACTTTTGCATAGTAGTCCTTGAACCCCATGTTGTATATTTTTGTTTACAAGTCTCCAGGTATTGTTGTCTTTCCTCTCAAGGATTTAGGCTGTTTAAATACAGAGATTGTTTCAGACTAGAAAGGACCTGGAAAGAAAGGGATCAGCAAGATTACCTCTGCTTATTGAGACATCAGCTGTCCTGCTTTACTGAGACATGACCGCAATTTGTGCCTGGCAGTGCTATCTCCTTCCCCCCAAGGCAAGAATGCTCAAAGCTGTCCCTTTGTTCTCCTTTTTGCTATTAGAAATTTTTAATTTTAACATGGTATGTGCAAGGCTGGAAGATGAAATTAGAACATGCATCTCTACTTTGACTTCAAGAGCATGTGTCATGTCAAGAGGAGGATGATACAAACTTCATGAGTCTAAGCTGTTAGGAACACGCAGGAGAGTCTGGTTGTGTTATAGGGAAATGCATCGGGAAGGCACCCCCTACCGAAGCCAGCAAATAACCTTGCACCCATAGGTGCTTGGATTTCTTGCCCTTACCCTGTCAGTACTCCTCGTGCTGCTCTCTTGAATTTGGAGGTTGTAGAAGTCTTTCTAGCATTCCAGGTAACTTCATTGTCTTTCCTGGACATTACAGCTCCGTGGAAAATTCTTCTCACTTCCAGGGTTCGTATTTAGTTTGTTCTTCTAAAAGGGGAAGGAGTGACTCACAGTGCAGAATACCTATCATGTTAAAATTTTTGAAAGTTGTTCTCTTGTGGCAGTTTCTTGTGGCAGTAATGCTTGGTTTAGTAAGCATTATAGTGGATTCTTTCTTTCAAGATATTGGCTTAATATAGGTAGGGAGAAAATTTCTTCTCTGATTTTTTTTTTTTTTTTATATTCAGAACATCAGACTTTAGAGCTTTCCATTAACTCCAGGTTTTTGTCTTTTGTTTATGGATTTTGTTATCACATTAACCTGAGATGCAATGATGTGACTGTGTTTGGAACTTCCATTTATGTCACTGCGACATTTTTCTTGTGTAGAAAATAGGTGCATATAAATTAATCTTAAAGACTATATTGTCCTTCTTTGAGGAGTAAGTGTGTTTACGTCTTTTGTAGTTCTGCACTATATAGCATCATAGCAGTGATAAGGTCAGCACTACAAAACACAACCTTATCTAGTGTTTTGGGTTTTTGTGAGCTTTTCTAATTAACAGTGTAGGATACTTTCTTTAACTGAGATCCATTACTACGTACTGACAAACAATGTTTAACCTATTTAACCATTTTTGAATGTTGTAGTGCAGTTTAAAATGCTAGCAGTAGGGCTAGTTATACTTCCAGTGTTATGTGTGGGTAACAAAGTGGCGTATTTTCTATTGACTGTGAATTTGATTTATTTATAATTGTCAGACATTCTTTAAAGAATGGCTGCCAGGCAATCTTACTTTTGCCTTATTTTAATGTTACCATTCTGAAATATATCGGTAACCCTCTTTTAAATGTCTTCAAGTACTCTTAAACAAGGCACTTTTAATTACTAAAAGTAAGATTTGTTGAAGAAAATGATTAAAGCAATGTAATTTCATGTTTATTATCCAAAGAGAAGTTCAGTGCCACATGGTAATAATTAATGACAGAAATGTTACTATTCACATACAATGCATTAAGTAGAGTCTTTTTGTTTTGTTGCTTTCTGGTATATAAATTGGAAGTACATGTTTTCTCTCCTACTTCGTTTATTTATGTAACCTTTATTTTATTTTATAAGGGATTCATTTATTTTGAAGGAAGACAATCACACAAGATCTTTTAAATTGGATCCTGCCACTGGTTATGCGTTAGTTTTTATGGCGTTATCATTTCTAATGACGGGCTTATTTTAAGTAAACTAGTGAGCACTATCTTCCCCCTCGCCACCCCAAAATAAGGTAAAAACATAGCCTGTTTCTGTGCATCGGCTAATCTAATGAAATACTAAGACTTTTCTGTCTTCATGTTGTCCTTTCCAAACATGGTTTTGTCAGTGTTATCATAGAACTTCTAAAAATACATGGGTCTTGGGGAAGTAGTCTTTTGAGATTTATGTGACTGTGTGAACGCAGTCTGAGCTCATATGTGCCAGTGCACTAAGAAACTCAAAAGGAGCATGAAAGCATTCAGCACCTTCTGGAGTTGCTGAGAATGTAGCTGGATCAAACTCTAATTGCATTTTAATGTTCTTTCTCTAACAGTCTTATACATCACTGTTGGATGTTCCAGCAGTGTGATCTGAAAATCAAATGGTTGTCTTTAAGCTTACACAAGCTGCTTTATAAGCTACTAAAACTAAACTACTTTGAAAGTAATTTAAACTAGCTATTGAAGCTGAACTTCATCTTGGAAGGTGTTTACGTTAACAACTTGGACTTGTTCACACACTTATTTGAAAACAGTAGTTAAAAGGGTATACATTGAAAAATAAAATTACTAAATGTGAGTAGTTTTGAGTAGTGTTGTGATTCATACCTAGAGCTTGTGACTTTTTTTTTTTTTCCCCTCTCTTGATTGAACATTACAGCATCTAAATTTCTGCCAGATCCCACAGGCTTGTGCAGTGCTAGGAGTAGATGGTATTCCTGTGTTGGTGGTATCCTTAAGCTGCTAGACTACTGGAGTCAATCCTAAAGATTGATTCAGCTTTAGAGGATAGAATACATATTGGTGACAGACAACGGAGCTTTTTAAGAGTTTGTAACAAGGAAAGCTGCAGAAAATATATATTCCTAAGTTCTCTCTAACCAATTTTAAATTTCCTTTCTCTGAACGTCTCTGTAGATAAAACTATGCCATCATAGTAACTGTTCCCAAGCTTTCTTTGTTTTCCTTAGTTTTGAAAACTGTTTTTAAAAACAGTTTTCCCCAAATTACCTCAATTTTTAGATTGAAAAGTAGTTAAAATCTGGTGATGTAAGACTTAACATTGTTAAGATATATCCATGATTAATATTAACATAATGGATCATATCCTGAAACTCCTGTGTTTCATCCCTCTTTACCATGTTAGAGGAATCCTGGGAGATTTCGCTAGTTGAAGATTTTTTACCTAAGAGAGTCCTTGGATGACGTGGAGCCACTGCAGTAGACTGGTAATCCTGTGTTTCATCCTCAGTAAGACAGGTGTGGCAAAGGACCAGAGACTGTCCATTTTGGAGGTTCTTATCAGTGAACAGCTCTATGAAGCTCTGTCATAACAGACAGAAAACCAGCCTGGAGGCTACAGTATTTTTTATTGTTCTGCAGCTGGACTCCAGCTAGAGACAAAAGAAAGGGAAATGTACAGGAAATAGTGATAATTGGAAGCCCCATAATCTCCTGGTTTCCTCAGAATGTTTCAATACAGCAGAATCTGGGCCAGTGTGTTAGCACTGGTTTATATCTGCATAAAAATTCATGATTATCTGATTATTTTTACAACTTAACTGTTTAATGTTATAATATGCAAAGCATATACCTTCTGCATCTTACTGGACAGAGTGCCAAATGATCTTGCACTGGCTTTACTCTGACGACACAGGAATTTATGGGAGTTGTATACAAGTGCTATCGTTAGAAGATAAAGTAGGCTTCATTATAAGTAAAAGATGCCTAAATGTATGTTTACAGATTGTAACTTTGGTAGAGGAATATTATTTTTGTTGCAAAGGAAAAATTTAAAATTGGGGTATAGCATGTATCCCTTTACATTTATCAGTATGTGGTTCCTTGCCCTGTTGCATTACAGGTGAAATTGAGCTTAAAGTCTAATGCCATTATGTAGTATCTGAAGGCATTGTGGTTTTTGTAGCAGTAGCTGGACCATTGTTCCCCAAAATAACATTGTTTGCTCAGCCTTTCTGTTCTCCTCTTTGATTTCTGCTCTGAAATCAGGTGATCTTATTCCCACAGTAAGGTCATAAGGGAAGAGGTTTGGTTTTGAGCATTACTTTAAGAACAATTTTTTTTGTTTTCTGACAACAGGTGAGTTCAACGTACTTTGCCAGCTTTCGGTACTGCAGGAGCTAGTGAGCTATTGCTGTGAGCTGCTGTTTTTGGAGATTCAATGATGGAGAGTGTCTGTAGCAGACCGCCTACTGTAATTGCTACAATAGCTTCAACTGAATAGCATAGTAGTGAAGATAAGGGTGAGACTTTGGCATTGGCTGCCAAGGCAAGCGTGTTAAGTTCTTACTCTGAGCTGCTGTAATTTTCATGAGGAAAAGTAAGGAAGACTGAACAGAATTTTCTGGGACAAAGGAATAGGAGTTCCTTAGTTTTCGACAATTCACAACTTGTGAGTTTCTCAAAGCAATGATCACAAGGATCCTTTGTGAGGGGAAGGTTAGCTGTTTCAGTACAGTATTTGCTACTAATTTTTTCTGTTGTGTTCAAATAATGGTATTGTCATCAGCACACTTTTTTTTTTTTTAGTGAAGAAAATATTGTAAACTGGGTAGCACTAGTTGCACATTAGTGCTAGTAAGAAAATTGGAAAAAAATAAGGGAAATACATTTGTGTGTAAACAAAACATCATATCTGTTTGTGTATTGGGTTTGTGTGGTAAGGTTTTGGTAGCGGTGGGGCTACAGGGGTGGCTTCTGTGAGAAGCTGCCAGAGGCTTCCACCATGTCCGATAGAGTCAGTGCTAGCTGGCTCCAAGGTGGACCTGCTGCTGGCCAAGGCTGAGTCCATCAGTGACACTGGTATAACATATTTATGGAGGAAATGTTGTTGTGCAACAGCAACTGCAACCAGAGAAAGCAATGAGAATATGTGAGAGAAACAACTCCGCAGACACTAAGGTCAGTGAAGAAGGAGCAGGAGGAGGCGCTCCAGGTGCCAGAGCAGAGATTGTCCTCCAGCCCATGGTGAAGACCATGGTGGGGCAGGCTCTCCCCTTGCAGCCCATGGAGGTCCACAGTGGAGCAGATATCCACCTGCCACCCATGGAGGACCCCACGCTGGAGCACGTGAATCTGCCTGAAGGAGGCTGTAACCCCGTGGGAAGCCCTCACATGGAATTTGAAAAACCTGTGAACATATATATCCACGTACTCTCATTGAAAGTTCTGCATGAGAAATTTGTGATGTTGATAGCAGGTAAAGGTTTTTAGTGTATGCACCACTAGTGATCTTTTGGTGAAGGATTGCTGTAGTAATTTAGGTATTCTGCAAGACTCCCTTACAAATGTTGCATTATTTTTAATGTTTTGGACTACCACTTCGCTCCCCCCCTTTATTTTTTATTTTTCCCTTGTGACCAGAATCTCATTGCAGTACAGTATATACTTCTGTATAGTATTTGTGGGAAGTTACAGTTTTGGAAAATCATGTTATAGACTAAGTAGGTGGCAAAGTTTGTAAAGCTTTTCATTTCTATATGAGGTGTCTGTAAGATAATTAGAATCCTCTTAATTCATAGGAGATTTATCAGATTCTGCTTTTTTCTATACTGTTTTAAGAATTTCAGATTTAATTTTGCTTTAATTCATCTAATTTTTTCTTTTAGGTACTAAAACTCAACAAAATCTCCCAATGATTGTGTATCAGGGTTTTCCTTTTTGGCAGAAAAACTTGATAAAATTGGAAATTGTGATTAATATTCTTCTGCTACCTCATCTTAGTCAACTTGGGTAAAATTATCTCAGATGTGATAACACAAAACATTGCCAGCTACCCTTATATGTCAATTACAAAGATGGAAAGATATAAATTGAATGATACAAGAAATGAGCTAAAACTCTCAGAAAGAAAATCTCAACCCTAATTGTATCTGTTCCCATGGTAAGGAGGACAAGTTGCAGAAGATTATAACCTTTTGTGAATCAGTGAAGAGCAGCTGGATAGACTGGGTCAAAGTGAGTCCTGATTTAAACTGGAGTACCAGGGAAGTCAAGGAATATAGTTGTGAAAAGGTTGAATATGGCCCATGTTTTGTAGTGCCAGAGGACAGCCTTCTGTTCTTCTAGTAAACAGGATTAATTGGTATCTTTAAGTTCTATGTAATTTTAAAGCCTTAACAGCTTTCCTTTGTTAAGTAGCTCAAGCTGTGGTTTTAGTCCTTTCTGTTCAACTCAGCAATTTTTGAATAGAGAGTGCGTATCTGTTATGAAGCATGTGAAAAACATTTTTTCACTGAAAGAAGAAAATTGGAGTTTGTCAGCTTAATTTGATGACCTTCATTTCTCTGTTTATTTCTTAGTTTTTGCTTATTAAGTAATACTGAATATGGGCAATATAAATAATTTCTTTACTTATGCTGAAAATATTGTAATTAAAATATTGCAGACTGGATTAGTCTCTGCTCTTACCTTATCAATGGATTAATGCAATGATTTCCTTTTAATACCAAGAGGAGTATTTAAAATATTTATTCAATCCACCCATTGTTCTAAAATTTTAATTCTGTCCTTTGGCTGTAAATAGATTTGTGGATTTATTAAACCATTTAAAAAAAAAAATCATTTTGGTATCTTATTTGTTTAAAAAACTTAAGTGTATCACTGTGTGGAGTTGAAGAGGTAATCAAGAACTGGATTTGTTGCTGCAAATTCTTGTTTCCTCCCCAGTTTGACAATGAAAACAGGATTTGAAGTGTACAGTGTTGGTTTTGATGGTGTACATCAACACATGCAATACTTATCAAATTAACTCTGAATAGTGAGAAAATCCAGAATACTTGGATCTTGTCAAACCTTGTTTATTACTTACACAAATATCTTCCAGTGTTGGTACAAGGCAAGCTTACCATCTTTCCTTCTTCTGTGCTTTACTTTTCTAGTTTTGTTCATTCTCTACCCTCGTATGACAAAATCATATCTAAGA
>NW_009649706.1:803136-861724 GCF_000708025.1 Charadrius vociferus
TCATTTCATGTTCTCCTGTTTGTTTTGTTTTAGGGTTTACTATTTTGACTGGTTAATACTGTCACATAGGTGGACTGACTTTAGCCATCCTTCATGTATACAGCTGAGCTAGTCACCACATATTCTTATAATGTCAGCAGAGAGAAATAGACATTTGCTGATTGCAGTTTCTTTAGCAGGAGACCTTAGGCATGAGTTTAAGCAAGACATGAATTGTATGCTAAATTCCATTGACTATATTGATGAATTTGCCACTGGCTGCAAATGTAGTTTAGGGCGACTATACTCAACATAGGAGTTTATATTTAGTCTAAACATTGTTATTCCATGATAGCTATGATTCTGTTGTGAAATAGAATACATATGCCTCAAACTGTTTTGTTTTGGTATTATGAAAGATTCGAGAAATATTAACTTGTCATGAACAAATATTTTTGGCAGGATTGTTGCAGATACGTAGCTGAATATCTTTATCTTTTAGAACACTTTTCAGAAATGAACAGATTTTAATCTAATGCCTGTATGTTAAGCCTTTTTTTTTTGCACATCTCATGTCCTAATAGAAACAGTCCTGTTTTTTCTCTACTATGTGTCTTACCTCTGGTATACTTGTTAAAGACTTTTTTCAGATGTTGTGTTCTAGTTTCTAACAGTACTTCTGTGCGTGCTTTACAAAATGGGATTGTCTGTGTATTTAAGTTCGTTCTTCCATACTGAGACTTTTATGATCTTTAAGACTGTTCAACACTTGCTGAGAATCCATCTTGGCTTTCATTGTTCTAGAAACACCAAACAAATTGGTCTGTGAAAATAATGTGTTATAGCACACTTTCTAACCTGGATTCTTGAAAGAGTGACTGGTGCACAGCAAATGTCAACATTGATTAAAATCTTTCTTTACTGTGTTTTAAGAAACCTACATATTTTATCTCTTTTTTTTTTTTTTTTTACATAGTAGATAGAAAGCAGATTCCCATCTGTTTCTGTTTGTCATGGCCAAATGTACAAAAATCTGTTTGGACCGATGGTACTTGCTCATGCGAACTAAAATGAGTCAAACGTTCCATTTATGAATTATAAGGTATAAAATGATATCATTTCCTAATACTGTTCAGGAGGCTTATTGCAAAGTACGGTTGGTAGGTGCTAAAAGACTACCCACTTGTTGCATACATTTTATTAGGCAAATCACTGTTAGGCAAAAAATTATTAGGCAAATTATTTTTCTCAATACGAAGCGGGTCTGTTTCTTTGCTGTTCCATCTCACAGTAGTGATGATTAGCATGAATAGTAACTGCATGTGCCTGATACTCTTTAGCTCAGGCTTTTTCGGGGAGTAAGGATAATGACTTTGGCACTTATTCTTTATTTCTAATGCTTTGAAAACACATGTGTGAAAGCTGCCTGGCACATAGTTGCTTAGGAGCATGGTGCCCTAGCTAATGCATTCAGGAATTTCCTCATAGATACGACTACAGAAGTATTACTGCTCTTTATGGTACATGCAGCCTACTAGGTTTTCTTTTTTAATTTATCTTATTATTTTGCCAGAAGCTCATTTCATATTTTTCCCTTTGGAGTCTTGTCTGTGCTCGCGTGTTTACTCTAAAATTTCCAACCAGCGTTATCGCTGGTTCAGCTGTACAGCTGGCAGGAGCCATGAGAGCTGCAGCATACGCAAGGTGCCGAAAGCTCTTGGCAACTTTGCCTTTTTGCTTTCTGAATCTGCTATGAGCAAAGTTTGTGCAATGGAAATTTGCCTCTGTCATTGCTTACATCACTGCATCTTCTGGTGGGTACAGGCTGGTAGTAATAAGAATAGGAAAATTCTTTAATAAAATGTAGGTGTAAAAATAGCATGATTTTCTGCATAGCTGTTGGAGCCCAGTGATAATCCTTCTGTGGCCTATGTCATGGTTGCCAAGGGGGATTGGATACGGCTTCTTTCATAGCTTTCAACAATGCACTTGTCAACAGTGCTTAATTGGATAAGGAGATAGTTGTAGAGTCAAGTGAGGCAGTGCCTCTCAAAAAAGGTGTGAGCTGAGTTCTGTTGAACAAGTTTTCTATTATGTTTAAGAAAAAGAAGATAGTATTTTTTTAAAAGAATTTTTAAGGTGAGAAGCTGTAAAAGCCCTGTGCTTTGCTTAATAAACAGCCACCTCTTTGGGAGAGGAGAGCTTGTAGAATTATCACAAATTGAATGATCATCAGAAAACTACTGATTTTACGGAAATGAAAAGCAAACAAACCTTGATATTGTAGTTTTTTAGGATGTGAAAGTGATTGTAGTTGTGGAAAACTATAGTTGGAACCCACTGAGATTGACTCTTAAGCATAAAAAAAGGCAAGTCCATTTAAGATGTAGCTATTTTACAAATTTAAAGGAAAGAATCCAAATAACCAAACAAGAGAGAACAATAAAATAAAGGGCCAAGTTTCATAACATATTTCATAATGAAACAGTAACAGTGTTAAAAACACAGATAGTGCAAATCACCAAATTTCCTAGCAATATTAATTTGACCATATCACAGAATATTTGACCTATGGATTAAAACTGAGATTTATTCAGGATAAAACCTAGCTGTGTATAGACTTTACTACCCCTTTTTACCAATGAAACATAGGTTTCTGCATGGCATGTTTTGTCTTCATTAAGTGTAGTGTCATATAATAATATACATGACACGTTTTAGAAAAGCCACCCAAAAAAACCTACTTTGCCTTTTGCAGGATAAAATAGTCAACTGCAATATTGGAAAGTTTTTCTGGTTTCTTGGGAGTTGTAAGATTGTGGTGTTACTAAGGATTTTAACACTCTGCTACACTTACAAATATTTTTTTCAAAAGTAAAATCACTTCCTAACAATATTATTAGGTGTGAGGGGGAACAGCCCAGTGCCCTTGTCTTCCTGTTTCCCTGTTCTCAACCTACCCCGTTGTCATGGGTTAGCTTTGGCTAAGGGACAGACTTCCACCCACCCGCTTGCTCGCTCTCCCTCCTGAGAGAGATCACTAACCAGCTACTGTTGTGGGCAAAACAGACTCACCTTGTGGAAAAGTAATTTAATTTATTGCAAGTTAAAATAGATTTAGGTAGTGAAAAGCAGACAAACATTAAAAAAAACCCCTCACCTTTTCTCCCCTCTTTCTCAGTCTCAACTTCACTGTTCAATCCCGACTCTTCTACCCTATGCTTCCCTGAGCTGCATAGGGGGATAGTGGTGCATGGTCAGTATATAGGGGTTTTCTCTCTGCCACTCCTTCCTTCCCCTGCTCCAGTGTGGGCTATCCCCACTGGCCACAGTTCCTTCGGGAGACATACAGCTGCTCTGGCACGTGCTCTCCTCCACTGGCTGCAGGGAGATACCTGCTCCACCACAGAACCCCCTCCCCTTCTTCTTCTCTGACCTTGGTGTTCCCTCTCCTGTTTCTCACTCTATTTTTTTGTTCCCTCCTGCTCTGACTGGTGTTTTTGCCCTTTCGTAAGTATGTTTTCACAGAGGCACCACCACCTTGGCTGAGGGGCTCAGCCGTGCCCTGCGGTGGTTCTGCTGGAGCTGCCTGGAATAAGCCATGTCCAGCACAGGGCAGCCCCTGGCACCTCCTCCCAGAGGCCACCCCTGCAGGCCCCCCTAAAACCACCTTGCCATGGGCACCTGATACAGTAATTTATACAGTTTAGACAGTGTTCAGTTTCTGCTTCTATTATCCTTTTAATCTTAAAACAAAGGTTCATCATCTAGGAGTTGTTAAGAAATTATATTTTCATGAAGATGATTGATTTAGTGGTATATATCCAGTTGCTGTTGTGCTTCAAGATCCCTGCATCTGTGATTTGGACTTTTGCTGTATTATGCTGCTGCTGAGACTCAGATAAGCTTGAACCCTTGGAGAATTCACTGTTATTTAAATCGTAGTGGCTTTGCTAATCTCTCTGCTATATTTCATTTTGGAATCTGTCTTTTCTTAAATGCCTCAGTCACATTTACATTGAAAAATGTTATATTACAGCTATGCTGCTTTTGGCTTTGGGTCCTGTTATACTGTGGATTGAAGATATGCCTTTCTGTCCATGGGGACAAATGCAGTATAACTGCAATTCTCTGGATACCATAGCTGGTTATTAAGGTACAGCATAGTCTGTGGGAAAAACAGTGTCGCTTTATCGACTAACTTCTGCAGCGAGGTTTGAGCTGTGGAGTGCATTAAATTTGACCAACATTGGCTTGTAGCCCATGTCAAACTGCAAAATGAAAGTTAATCATAACCTGTGCTAGCACATGTGTATGTATTTAAGTGATAGTGTGTTTCTGTAATTTTAAAATGTCTGAGAAATGAGAGTACTTGTTTTCTAGTAACTCTGGATAGCTGTGCTGGTTTCTAACTACTGTTAAATCTCTTCTTCCCCCCTGCCCTTTTTTTTTCTTTTTAACCTGTGCTTGTGCATGAATGCTAGAACAGACATGTTAACATAAGCTGCCATTGTACCTTCTTTTTCCTGTATAATCACAGAAAAGTTCCTGGTTTATGTGTTGTTTTTTTTTTTTTTTTTTTTAAAAAGAAAACAGTAAGTGTTTTGGTATTAATTGCAATCTTAGCCAGCCACTTTTGTAAATTATTTCCAATTGAGCTGTCTGCAGATTCAGCGGTGAGGGAAGGACCAGTAATATATGTATTTTTTTCCCCCTTGTATGGTTTCTAGTTATTACACTGTTCTCCAAGTCTGTTTGGTTTGGCTTTGAAAATCACTGTACACTGGAAAAGACTCATGAATGCTGTGCATAAAATTGCTGTTACTGAGGTCACTGTGCCACAGGAAAAATGTTAAATCTAATTTTTCTGTGTTTTGCTGCTAGACACTTTTTAGGGGAGTCTGGGATTTCCTCTGACTGTACATAAGAGATGCCCAGGTTCAGACCCCTGCTTTTTAGAAAGATACAGTGAATTGTTAGGTGTGAGGAGTCTGGTTTATGAT
The DNA here is from genome assembly GCF_000708025.1 of Charadrius vociferus. Taxonomy (NCBI): domain Eukaryota; kingdom Metazoa; phylum Chordata; class Aves; order Charadriiformes; family Charadriidae; genus Charadrius; species Charadrius vociferus. The sequence goes on from NW_009649706.1 coordinate 808,119, forward strand.
AGTTGTTTATTTTCCAGAAAGCTATTCAACAAACTTTGTGGAGCTGGAGCCAAAAGGAAGTACTATGTATAAAGTTTATATTTGGAGGAAGGTCTGATTCTTTTTTTTCTTTTTTTTTCTTTTGACACGTACAGTTCCTGGCTTTTGTTCTAATTTTCACTTAAAACAAACTTCTGTTTCAGCCAGTTGCAACCAATGGCTCTTTGGGCCCTGTGTCATCATCACAGGGCTGCAGAATACGTTTAAAACATTCCCATTGCTCTCAGTGTGTATCTGTAGCTGTGGTTAAAATGGTACTGCTTCAGTTCAGTCGTGCTGATAGAAGTCACATGCACAGATGACTTTTCTTAGGCTCTTGGAGAGGATTGCAAGTTGCCTGGAGGTCTGTAGAAGCTCTCTGTGGTAGCTGGGCTATCTTGGGGCACCTTCACCCCAGCGTAGCACAGAGAGGTATGCAGTAGTTTTGTACCATGTCTTTTTGCTAAATTCCATTGTATTACCACTTTTTTTCCCCTCACCCACGATTGCATTCTTACCCTAAAGTGTTTCTTCCCATTTACAGACTAGTCTGTTTGTGTAGCTTCTGTCTGGACGGTGAATGCAAAAAGGGCATCTGCTGTCCCATCTCTGCCAACGCGCTGCTACGTCTTTGCTGAGGCCTCACGGTAGGTCAGAAGTGCAGCGTGCCATACAGCCCGTCACCAGCTACCACAATTTGTTCAAGTGTCCGTGAGAGCAGGGATATAACACTGTCAGACGTTGCACATAATGAATCATTGAATTATTCACCCCTCCCGTGGAATTTTGTATCTGAATGTGGATACTACTAAGGATAGCTCTTTTCTTTGCAGTCTGTTTTTTCTTAAAAAAAGATACCTTAGTTTTTAAGTAGCAAGGGGCTGCATTGCTCTAATTAGTCAGGAAGTCTAACAAGGAATAAGAAAGCTTAAATATATCAGGGAAAACTATGTTATCAATAGACAGCCTGCTTATGGTATATGACTAAAGATTTAACTTGAATAAAAATAGCAGACGAAATAGTCATTAAAAATGTGAGCAAATTATAAGTGCACTAATATTGCATATAAAAAATTAAGACTTCGGAATAGTAAGTATTCCATGTAGGAGAAAAGATCGTATGTCTTTGCACTCTAGTCTACTGTAGCTTCACTCAAATGCATATTAACCAGTACATTTAAGCAGCTGAAATTTCTTCATGTTCAGCACTGATAGGTTTTAAATTCGTTCAGAAGAAATCCTCAGTCTTGTTGCTTACAGGTCAAGTGTTTTAACTAGGCCTGTTGAGCTGTCTTGTTCAGTGATTCTTTGGTGATCTGACACTATCAGTATTATGGGAAAAGTATTTCTTACTTCTCCCTCCCAGAAGAATATGCAGCTCTAAGTTTATGGATTTGTTAAACAGTCATTCTTGGATTTTACCTCTGTGTACAGCCAATCTTTTCATTTGTTCTGCCTTGCTAACTAGTGACATTTTTAAAATTAACTGCATATCATAAGAGTTTAAAAACTCACTGTCTGTAATCACTGATGGGGAAAATTTACTGGCTTTTAAACCAGTGGAAGTTATCCTTTTCATTGTATGTTTATTGTTTTTGAGCATTGGTATAAGCCTGGCATGCAAAAATCTGTAGATGGAGTTGTCAACTATTTTTTAGGTTTCACAGGATCATAGAGTAATTCAGGGCCTTGTCTCCACTCCCAGGCTGTCCTCACGGAGAAGATTCCTCCTTAGCTTCAGCCTGCACCTCTTGTATTTCAGTTAATGCCCACTGTTTCTCACCCTCCTGTGATTCACCACTCTGGCTCTGTTCTCTTGGTAACCTCACAGGTACTGGGGAGCTGCTGTTGGTTCCCTCCTGAAACCACCTCAACCTTCTCCAGGCTAAATAAGCTCATCTTACTCAGCCTCATGCTCTTGTCTGTGGCTGCCTCAGTGAATCTCTGCTGAAGTCACTTCTCTTTATCTACATTTTTCAGAAGAGGAGGGAACTGGATGCAGTATCTAAGTGTGGTTTGATGATTGCTGAGCAGAAGGTGATAGTCACTTCGCTTAACCTGCTGGCTACCCTACTGTTTATAGAACTCATGATGCTGCTGGCTCTTGTTGATGCCAGGGCGTGTGGGTGGCTTGTGCTCAGATTGCTGCTTGCAAGGGCCCCAGGGTCTTCTCTACTGTGCTGCTCCCCAGCCTGTGTCGTTGCCAAGGGCTCTGCCTTCCCAGGACAGGATTCCATGTTTGTGAGGACAAACTAAATTTCATTAGGCTCCCGTCAGCCCATTCCTTCTACCTGTCCAGGTCTTTCTGAACTTCAGAGCTGCCCTTGCATATTAACTGGTCCCCCAGCTTGGTGTCATCTGCCAACTTGGCAGCATGCTCCATCTCCATCCGGGTGACTGATAGAAACATTAGTCAGGTCCCAGGATAGACCGTTGCAGTACTCTGCTTGTTTTTCGTCTCCAGGTAGACTATGACCTGCTAACCACAACTCTTCTAGTCTGTCCATCTGATGAATATTTTACCTATCTATCCACTCAGTTGTGGATAGAGTTGTCTATCTACTCAGACTGTAAGGTGTAAACGTGGGTGCAAGAGTGTTATGGGAGGCAGTGATGAAAGCCTTGCTAAAGTTGAGGTGAATGACATCTACTGATAACCACAAATCTGGTCATTTTATCAGAGAAGGCAATCAAGTTGTTCAGGGATGATTCACCTCTGGTGACCAGAAGGGTATTTCAAGATGACTCATTTCATGATTTTTCCCTGAGACCTAAGAAGGCCAGCGGGTCTGCAGGTTTTGGACTACCCTTCTGGGCTGCTTTTGAAGATGTGTGCAATGTTTGCTGTTGTACAGTCACCAGTTCTTTCCCTGTCATCTCCACAACATTTCCAAGATGACAGAAAGCAGTCTTACTATGATACTGGCCAGTTCTTTGGATGCAGCCCATCAGCTAGATCGGGCTGGATGGGTTGAGTTATGGCAGCAGTTCTTGACTCAGGTCTCATCCACTGCTGGTAGTTCGTCTCGTTCTTGTGTTCTTATCACTAAGCATGGAAGGTGGAGCAGTGAAGACTGCAGCAAAGAAAGCACCTCAGCCTTGTTTGTGCCTCCTGTCACTACATCACTCCTTCCACAGGTTGAGCACATGCTCAACCTTTTCTTACTAGAGCCGTGGTAGAAGCTCTTCTTGTTGTCATTTGATGACCCTCATAAGTGTCACCTCTAGATGAGCTTTGTCTTTCTTAACACTATCTCTACATGCCTAAAGTTCCCCTTTTGTAGGCTTGCCCTGCCTCCAACTTCCATATGCTGCCTCATTGCATTGGAGCTTAGTCCTGAGTTACTGATTAGCCAAGCCAGCTCCTGCTACATTTAAACATTCTGATTTGCCTAAGTATCAGGACAAACCATTTGTGGACATGGAGGTTGTTTTCCTTAAAGGTATGCCATCTTTCCTGAACTCCTTTATCCTTTGGAGCTGCCTCCTTTGGGATCCGATCTACCCATTCCTTCATTTAGCTGAAATACACTCTCCTGAAGTCTGCGTTCTGTGCTGTGCTAATTTCCTTCCTCACCCTTATGAAAGGAAACATGTTAACAGGGTAGTTATGTAAAAAGTGAAGATAATATATTGTAATAAAAATCTAAAGCAGAGCATATCTCATACTCTGTTACTGATGGTGGAATTCTGGTTACTTGGTGCACCAGCATGCCTAGGAAATTATGGCTGTAGGGCATCCATTTTGTGGGTTGTCTTCTTACATAATATTTTTCACTTATTGGTGCAGTCTGTTAATTAATACTTTTCAGTAATGACAAAGAAAGAGGCTGTTCAGCAATGGTCTTAAACACAGGGCTTGATTGTATGTATTTGAGATAGTAATGAGACCTCTGTTTTCTGTACTGTGTTACCTGAGTAAAGGTTCAAGACACCCTATTAAAAAAAAATCAGTCTTCCAAAATGAAGTGAACGGTGCTGTTTTCATTTTTGTTTGTTGTTGTTGTTTTGTTATTTTTTTTATATTTTTTGGGGGGTGGAGGGGGTGGTGGTTTTTGTTTTGTTTTGTTTGCCAGGTGGCTTAAATCTGGGGCAGTAAAGCATGCCATCCATGTACGATGTTGTGTTTTCCTGATCTGTATGTTAACTATCAAACTCTAACAGTGTCCATTAAGAGTGTTGCTGGGCCCCTACAAAAGTAGGTAAGTGGTATATAAGATTTGTAATATGTAGCAGATCAGGCAAATACGGCATGTTAATAACCCTACACCTGTTTATTGCCAGTATTTCACAGTATATGTACAAACTATGTTATTATAGTACACTAACTAATATTAGGAAAATTGGCATTCTTCCACGTTTGAGTATTATATTCAATAGTATCTGTTTATTTTACCTTATTACAGATGACAGAGTTAAAAATACAGTTAGGAATGATTAAAAATTAATTGTATTCTCTGAGCAGCACCATTCACTTTCACTGTATAAGTAAGATGACACATTCCTCGGTCAAACTGCAAAGGAAGCTAGTTTGTCATTTGTATGTGTTTAGGTTCCTTTGGGTGATGGCCTGATAAGCACTGATGATTTCTTGAAACAGAAAATATTACCTGGAAATTTCTAAGTGACTTTAAATAAGTCTGATCATTCAAGGGTGGAAGTACGAATGAATGTCTTTGGTCTATGCTTTTTAATCAGTCTTCCATGTGCCTGTCTTCCCTTTTCTAAGAACATTTTTATAGTTGGCATTTAAACGAGTTCCTAGCTATACTTTCTTTCAAGCTGGGTACCTTTGGATATAACAGTGTTTAACAGAAGATTCTGCTGCCAATCACGACCAAGTCACAATTGCAATCAGCTGTTTTCTGAATTTTTTAATAGTTGCAAAACTGGAGCATGAAAGTCAAAGAAAATCAAAATCTCTGTAATGAGAATTTGGCTGTGGGGTCGTAGCATTTTCTTTTGCGATTGTTTCTGAGCTACCATAAAGAAGGCCAAATTGAATATGAATTTTAAAAATACTGAATTGTAGTTTCCCTTTTATTTTATGTTCTGTTTCGGTACAAATTACATAGCATCAGATTTTTCTATAGTATATTTACTTGTCTGATTCACAGTGATTCTCAGTAATGTTTTTACCTCTTGGTGGAGGTTACCCCAATTTGTCATTTTCTTCTATAAATAGGACCCTAGATTAAAGCAATGTGATATTGTAGGTGAGTTTTTAATAAAGTATATTGGTTCTGGTATATTAGAATGCATTGTCATCTCTTTAATCAATTTACAGTTAATAAATTAGAAAAGACCATTCTCAACAGATAGAAAGTATTCTTGACGTTGTTGAGAATGTAGTGTATTTAAAGACACATCAACTTTATTTTCCTGTTTTTTTTCAAATATTGATTTGATTTCAAAATTGCCATCAAAGTTCTGTGGGGACGATTAATTGATCTGCACAGGGGTTACTATTTTACATTAAAATCACAGAAATTAACTGGTGGTGTGGAAGAACATGTTGTAAAATAGAAAAAAAAATTTCCAGACCTGGAAACAAGCTAAATGTTTAAAGTCTTCCTCTCACGTGTAACGGTAACTTTCATAATGTATATCACCTGTTTCATGGTAGTGCTGTGTATGTTGTGCAGCTGCACCTCGCTGCGCTTTTTACATGAAGGGAGAAGGAGTGGCTTTAGAAGGAGTGGTTTGGGAGTAGGAGTGGCTTTAGTTTGCGTTTGATCTGTGGGCCTGCGAAACATGCAGAGCAGCCGGGAACCAGCGTGTGAGACCTGGTATTGCAGCAAGGAGAAGATTGCCCCATGGCTGTGTTGGAAATGTGCTGCATACACAATATTGTAATTCAGGAGCAAGTCTTGTTAAAGAAGCTGCCATGAGGCTATTGTTATGGTTAAATAACTAAATCTCCCAGTTGTCAGGATAAGAAACAATGCACACAGTTTAATTGCGAAGGCATTTCTTCCAGACCTAGCTCATAATGACGTGTTTGTTTGCAAAGGCTTGGAGAGTTTAATTCAGACAATTGAAATGGTTAAAAAAGTATTGTTGTATGGAAAATTTTTTAGACTTATTTGCAGAAGAACAGGCAGATGTTGAGATTGAGACTGCACACGTGATCTGACACAATTGGGTTAAGCTTGTGGAAAACAAATATGCATGGACAATTTTAATTGTATAAGCATTGTTTTTCATTCAGAGTTATCTGTTCCGTTAAGATTAAAACTTTCTTTGGTTTAAAAGAGCTGTGAAAGGCTGTGTTAATTACTGGTCACAGATTCTGAAACAAAGACTTGCAGACAGGCCAACTAGTTGTGGCGCATAGTTTGAGTCCAGTTACAGATTTAAGCATTGTCTCCTCTATTGGCTGGCACTCTGGGAGAATCATGAACTTTCAGGATGCATCAGAGATCAAGTCCTGTCAGGTGAAGCAGAAAAATCTGAGACAGATACCTTTGCCCGTAATTATTACAAATCTACTCTCTGTTTCTCATCTTATTCAAATGTAAAATAGTTGCCGCTTTTCCAAGTTTGTAGAAACTTCTGTTTCCCAGAAACCTAGAAATGCTACTTGAGCAAATAAAGTTTTTTGAGTAACAGAATTACAGATGAAGTCAGCTGGAAGGGCAGGAAACCTTGAGCACAAGTATTCAAACTGTGAATTAAGTCTGGGCCTAAGAGGGTGTGGAGCGGTAACAGTGGGACTGCCTCATTGGTAATTTTTTTCTCTTTGATATCAGTGATATTTCAAAATTATTATTATGTTGTGTTTCATGAATAAATTAATCACCACTGTTTTAAAATGCTGAAACCGTAGCCTTTTACTTGAGAGAGAGAGTGTGTTTTTACTAAATTGTTATCTTGCAGCTGTGCAATCCTGTCACACCCCTAGTGTGTATCTCCTCAAATGCGGAGAAGAATGTCTCTTAGTCCCAAGTGATTCTGTTGCATTAATAGGAGAGAGTGCTGTGGCACAGCTTCTGGTGGACATATGCTAGCCACCACAGTGTCAAGTACTTCCCTTTCATTTGCTTGTTTAGTGGTTTAAAAAGATGGTCCTCTAGGTTGTGACCAACAGGAATGGCTGCTGGCAGCTGGGACCTTGTCACTTTAGAAATGATGAGGTACCACCAAGACCTTGGGTCTACGTAGCTGGTAACTGTGAGAGCCCTACAGGATGATATTGAATAAAAGAAATGCAATAGTAGATAGTGTCCGTAACAACTTTTTGTTGTTTTTGTACTAGTGATACAAAAGTATCACTGCCACTGTAGAAGACTGTAGTAAAACTAATCTGAAAGGCTATGCAATTCTGATCACTACATTCAAGAAAAGTTGATTCAAAAAGTTGAAAAGGGATGATTCTCATTTGAAAGAAAATTAAAAAAACTTTGTTTATTGACTAGGGCAGAGTAGAATAGATAGCACAGGCACAGAAGTGGGGTTGAGAAACAAACGCAGTTTTACTTATAACTGCATTTTAGCTTTCAGTTTTTGTGTCTACAGGCATTATTTTTGTTTGTTGGATGGGTCCAGGACGCCAAATTGAACTTGAGTTGTGGGTAACCAAACCCTCTGGTCCTCTTGCCCACCTGGTGGGTTTAGAAGCACTGTCCTTGCAAGTATGAAAGTGTTCACCCCAGTACAAATGTGAATGAATCACATAGGCAACCTATGAATAAAGTGAAGTTCCGGATTGGGGTCCTGTAAAAATAGTTTAGAAAGACATCAAAAATATTTTTTTCTGTTCTTCATATTAGAGTGGGCAACCTGGTAGGTCAAGTGGGGAAAAAGGCATGTGGTGTAGGTGTAATTCTATGGATGCTAACTAGAATTGCAAAAGCATACAGCAGGAAAGAATTAGGCTTATTTTTTTCCAGAGATGAATGCTGAGTTCCAAAGCAGGAGGGCAAAAAAATTACCTTTTGCGTCTCGTGCAATAGAAACAGCCATCTTGATTCTGCTTTCATTTTTTCATTAGAACCACGTGGTTCTTCCTTTAAACTGGAATATTGCTTGTTACGATCCCCAGAAATTGAGCAGTAATAAAATCTCAACCTGCTTAAAAGCTGTCCTTAAAAAAATAGGAAAAGCAGCTAGTGTGTCTTTAAATAGAAGGCTTTTAGTACTTACAGTATAGTGCTTGGTATGTTTTATTTTATTTTATTTTATTTTTCCATTTCCCCTATAATCAGCGTGAAAGAAATAAACATTGGATGGAAATAATCCTTGTGATCCAGACCTCATTTGGTAGGTACCTAGCAAAAGACGTTAGTTGTGGAAGTTTCTGTGGTAGTTGCAGGCCTTTTGTTAGGTGATTTTTTTTTTTAAATTCCACTTGATACTGTATGAAGAATGTGAACTTTTGGTAGAGGTTTTTAGCAGTTCTATATACTGCAGTTGATGTTTCCCTTAAGAATGTTATCCTTGAAAAAGGAGACATAGCATACAATAAATCCATTGCAATTCCTTCTGTATTTGTTTGTCTGCGATAGTGAAGAAGTTGGAAGTGGTCATTTTGCCTTTTTAGAGTATACAGGGTAGATGATGTAGTGTGTGATCAGTAAATGTTTTTCAGAAAATGATTTTAAGATGATGTGCATCTCATTTTAGAAAGGTCATCTTGCTACTGTGTTTTCCTGTAACACAAACATTTCACATATGCTTGTGATAAATTTGGATAAAACCCCAATGTTTCTGACCCGGGTTGCAATCTTTATTTATAATTTCTTTTCATCTAATTTTTCTTCTGTTTGTGTCTCTCGTGAAGCCAGTTTTGCTTTCCCTTTAAATTACCAATATTCACAAAGCGAGGCATGGTGCATCCTCAGCTTCCATTTAAGTCAAGAGAAGGTGAAGAAACTTCGCATTTTCTCATAAGATAGATAATCTCAGAGGAAACTTATCAAAGAATATAATTCACAGTCCCTCTATCTTCCCTGTTGTGAAAAAAACGTCAAGTAATATTCCCCTTTTTGTGTCACGTCCTTCCCAGCGGCAGGTTTAGTGTTCACTGCATGTGTCTATTAAGCATTAATTCTTTAACTGTATTTTAGTGAGAGAGAGCAATATGGTATGTTCCAGTGCAAGAATCTTAATTCCTGCACAAACATATGGCATAGAATTATCTACTTAAAGATGGAACAATCTGATAATAATTTGGTAGAGTGGCATCTGCACAATAAAATAAGATGCTGATCACACTGGAAAAGTAAACGCAAAAGTTTTATACTAACTATTCTGACATCATCAGAAAGCCATTATCATTACTCCATGGAATGTTAAAATTTAATGATCTAATTTGGTCTTATCACGTGCAATATAAATAAAAAATAACCCTATTAAGTATTCAGAGACCCATGCTGAACAAAAAACTTTAAGTGCTGTTTTCTAGAATTTCGACTTAAAGTGCTTACATATGTTTAACAGGGAACAAGGAAAAAATGTTAGCAGAAAAATAAAAATTCTGTGGTCATTTCCATCCTTTACTGAGATGCTTACATATTCTGTTCTATTCTCTGCATAGTTTAATTTCTTGTCCTTTTGGTCCTGCCATCAAGATATTTAATTTAACATCAGTCTGTACTTTTGGGAAAAACCATGTTAATACAAGAACATAATTACAACTTTTGCCTGGTTCAAATAAGAGTGATGATTCTTTGTGGGCAATATGACATTTGTTCATATTAGAATGCCAGATCTGAACTTAGAGAGAAAACTTCTTCAAATCAGCACATAGAGTTGTATTATCTAAACTCATGAAGGTCTGCAAGGAAGCATCACTTTATTTTTGAATGCATGTGACTGAACATCAGGGTGGTAGGCCTTCTATTTTAGGCATTGCAACTGAGGATTTCACCTGCATCATCAGTTCTTCAAAATGGAATGGAAATACCAGAAATTTGGACACTGCATTGAAATTAAACTCAATTCTGTTTGTAGCGATGGAGTTCTTAATTATAAATATTATAGAGTATAAGCTATTATTTTCTTTATTTGAAATATTGGTAGTTTTTTAGCTATGGAGCAAGCAAGGAAAAGAGCTATTAAAAATCATAGAAATGGATAACAAATTCTGATTCTTCTGCTTTAAGTTGGGTACTACATTAAGGTAGTTCTCTTTGATGGAAATGGTTTAACTATCTGATTACACAGAGAGAAAACTTACTTTTTAGGGCAAGTGTTTAAGGGTAGAGTAGGGCTTGAGTTGATCACAGTATTTCAGTTTTGCAATAGTGCATCTATATAAAATGTTTTTAATGTAGAATTAGAATAGTCAATAATATTTCATACTGATCTTTTTTTCTGTTCTTTTAAACCTAGTTTTTCCACTTCAATTTCCTGTGTCAAACAGCCAGGAAAAAAACACTTTTGCATTTCTTAATGGAAAGCTACTGGTGTTTGCATTTCTTTTTTTCTTTTTTTTCCTGAAGAACATATTTATGAATGTACAACATATTTATGTAGGCTTTCTTCTTAACAGTTAATAGATCATAATAAGAACACATTTTTCAAGGCATAAATAAAAGAACTGCATATAATGATTTCCTTTTACACATCTATATTTACAGCCTTTTTTTTGGTGTTACTGTATAAAACATACAGATTTGGGTTTTTTTGAAACCAGAAATACAGTTGGCCAGAATGAGGTTGAATTATCTTAGATTGGTCTTTACTGCCAGCCCGCCCATGGAAGTGATACCAGCTTTTATTATGACAGATTTCAGGCTAGCTGTAAGTGTGGATAGAACATCTCATAGAAATGTATGGGACTGTTGGAAGTTAATACAGAGTTGATGCAGAAATCTCTTTCGCTCTTCGGACATTTTCTGTCTGAGTAATAGACTCTTCATAGCTTAAAAAGCAACTGAGGTATCATATAGGACCATTTGTTCGGTCTTATCAATTCTCTCTCTGCCAAATTCCAACCTCCTGTAAAGGCTTCTCAGAGGAGAAGGCGTGTAACACAATATTCTTTTGCATGAAATGCGAACAAGATATTTCTATGAAGTTAAAGCCTTTAAATTTCAATAGCAGTTTTATTTATTTCAGGTGGAATAAATGTGTTTTTTTAAGATGGACTAAAAATCAGTAAAAGAATGCATTTTTATAGTTCGTACACAAGAACCACAGTAATGTGAACTCCATGTATAAAGTCTTGTGTCTCTGATTATATCAAATATTTTTATGTATATGACAGTGTCAGAAATGCAGTATTTAGGTTTTTATGCTCACCCAAAATTCTTAGTTAAAAGTATTCGTATTTAATATCCTACATGAGCTGATTGTGAAGAGGTAAATCTGATTACCTGTCTGTCTTGAAATCATCAAACAGCTACTCGTAATGAACTATTTATCCTAAATTTTGGGCCCAATACACAGGAAGCTAACCATAATTTTCTTTTGCCTATAGAAGCTTCATTAGTTCATGTTAGACTTTATGACTACAGAAATTCTTTATGACTACAGAATACAGAATCTCTGTCCTGGTTTCAGCTGGGATGGAATTAATTTTCTTTCTAGTGGTTGCTGTGTTTTCTGATTTGGTATGAAAGGAATGTCAATAATGCATATTATTTTAGTTGTTGCTAGGTGATGTTTATACTCTTCAAGGACTTTTTTCAGCTTCCCATAGAGGCTGAGAAGGGGCATAGACAGAACAATGGAATGGTCAAAGGAATATTCCATACTGTAGATGTCATCCTTGGTATATAACTGGGGATTGACCAGTTGGTGGGAATCCGTGATGCCTGTTTGGGACAGGCTGGGCAACCAGTTCACCAGGTGGTGAGTGTGACTTGTGTTGCATTACTTTATATTGGATATTCCTTTATCATTATTATTGTTGTTGTTGTTATTTTCCTTTTTCTGTTATTATTCTATTAAAGTGTCTTTATCTCAACCCACAAGTTTTTTTCCCTTTCCTTTTCCCTCCTTTTCTCCCTCTTCTCCCTGCCCTTCTTGGGGAGAAGGGGGAGAACTGCACCAGCGGCTGCGTGGTCCTAGTTGCCGGCCGGGGTTAAACCATCACAATCTTCCTGCAATGCTGTGGGAAAATATCTCCTATTCATTTGGCAGAAAAATTCAATAAGCAGCACATCATATTGTCACTCTCTCACAAGCAGAATCCTGATCTTTCGTCAAAACATAAGGAACAATTGGCTGATGGCAATTCTGATTACTTTAGACAATAATTATTGAAAGAAGGCATATAGATCTTAAATGATCCTTTTATCTTCTACAGACACCCAAAATGAATAATGATAAAATGACACATACTCTTTATTGCATTCTGTTTAATAAAAAAAGGAAAAGGAAAAAGAAACTAAACTCAGTGTACTGTTTGATAAGAGCAAAGTCGTCATAACAGGGTGATGATGCCTTTTCAATCTGCTTGCTACAAATGATCAGCATTTGGCAACATTTTTCTCAAGTTCCTTTTACTGCATCATAACCCTCGCTAGAGAAGTTTTTAAGCCTTCTGTCTTCACTTATACAGCCTTTTGTCAAATCCATATTAGAAAAGTGTTTTTAAAAGTTTGCCAGTTAGCACACGTTTAACTGTCTGCAGATTTAAAATACTAAAGCATAGTAAAGAGGTTTCAGTTTAAGCACACTTGGCATGTCAAGTATCATCCATGACTACTTACTGATGAAGGCAAAACAGTTTTGAGCACGCTTCCTCACAACCTCCTAATGCCAAGGAGTTCTGGTGCTGTATGATATAAGTTGATATAAACAGGTAAATAGTGCAGTCACCTAGCAAACAAAGTAATGATACTTCTGTGCTTTGCAGCCACACGGATCTCTGGTCATACTACCGTCCCAGCTTGAGGGAATGGTTGGAGGATCTTGTGTGGATGTGTGAGAGTGGGAGAAGGACTGTAGATATATGTGGTTGTCTGTTCTTTTACGTAGCTATACAGGTTTTGGTTCTGAAGTTCTTTTAGTGTCCAGAGCTATATTGTAATAATGCTCTGCAATACCAAACTTTTTCCATTCTGTATTTCCTGGGCAGCAAAACACAGTCCTATCTAATGCTTCACAAAGTGCATGTCAGAATAACATCAGAAAAATCTTCTTTTTTTTTTCCAAATGTATATATATTTTTATTGTCTGTGCAGTCTTTGACGCTATCAGATATTTCTTGGATCAATAATTTGACCATCTAGCCTACTTCTGAACAGGCTAATGGCAAGTCAGTACTTTTATTGCAAGTAACACTGATACTTAGAGATATTAGCTACCATAGGCTTTTGTAAGACAACGAGCAAATGGATTGAGAGCAGTCCTGCTATAGACTGGTTTGATAAAATGTATTGAACCAAAGACATGGCAAGTAATTCTGTTACCTTAGTAAATGGTTTTCATTTTCTTATCTAACAATGAGCCTGCATGCTCCACACTGACATCCGTATACCAGCTTCAAATTCATTCTTACCTAATGTAGCACTTGGTGATATATATTTTGCTCTAACTCTCATTCCCTTTTATGGGCTGATGAACATACAAACAAATTAAATAGATGTATCTGATAGGGCTGCAGAGTGAGTGTGTTTTGTTTTTACTGTTCTCTGAAAAGCTTGACCACCACTAGAGTGGAATTGTTAGATCTTTTTTGGGAAAGTTCTTGCCTTATATCCATAATTGTCAGCACAGGAACTGTGATCACTGTGGCAATATGACCACTTCAGTGAATAGTGAAGTAATGTTTATTTTCCCAACTCTAGGGCATGGTAAATTATCTGATGCAAGAGGAATGTTGGTCATCATCTTCTGTCAAGTCCTTCATTTGATTATCATTCTTTTAGAAACCATAAGCCAGAAAGGCCTGCATTGTCAACACCATTGTTACTTTTTTTTTTCTTCACTTGAGTGGAAGGGAATTCCATTGCTTTGAATGGTCTGTCATCTTTTTTTTTTTCGTTAGGAGTTTAAATTGAATACAAACTCTGTTTCCACTGAGCCTTTCTGTTTGTCTGTCATATTTGTTAGCTGGAAACTCATATTTTCTAGGAATGGGTGCAATTTTCCATGACTATTGGCAGATGTTTCTCTAGGATCTTCAGTGACAATGATGTATTTGTTGATAACCCAGTGCTTGCTAGAAGGGGCTTTGCTTCGCATCAGCGAGTCTATTTTTTTGTATGAAAGCTTTAGTCAACAGAAACATATTCCATTTCTTCCAAAAATGTCTAGAGGTAGTTTCACCCTATTTTGAATGCATACTTCATGCAATGAATTTTGTTTTGGTTCAGCTGCTGTTTCCTCTTTGCGGCGGGTGAAACACATAATGCTTTGATTCTGTTCTTTTGATTCATATTTTTGCAAGTTGTATATTTGATTAATTTTAAGAGTTGAGCCCAGTGTTCCAAGGTACTAAGCACAACAGTTGGGTTGTGGGTAGATTTCGTTCTTTAAGTGTTGTTACTGTTTTCATGCTCAACTTGCTACTTCAGTACCCTGCTAGGAATATTTGAGGAGTTTGGTTCATAGGTGTGCAAGAAGGCTTATAGTAAGAGTGTGTCAGTGTCTGAACAGGAAAACCTTTGATGGATTTTCCGTACAGCTTGTATTTATTAGAGGAAAAAGTCACAGAGTTTGTTTTCTGCAGTTTCTGTGTTACTGACATTTTCTCCTGCTTTCTCATCCTCTCCTACCTTCCCAACCCTAAACAACCTGTGTCACAAAGCCTCTGTTCTCAACTTGCCAACGCAGCATCAACACAGCATTGTTCTCAGACACATGGTTTACTTAACAATGACATAATATCTTACTTTTGAACTTTGTTCTAATTGGGTGCTTTTTCTTTGCATTGTTTCTGACAGGATTGCTTTTTTTTTGGGGGGGGGGATGTGTGTTTTCTGTTTGTTATGGTTTTGCTTTAGTTATTTTTTTTTTTTGTTGTTTAAATATGTATCACAGTGCTCTGTTGCTTACTTAGTTTGGATTTAAATAGTAGTAGAACATTGCATAGCTATGGTTTCTTTCCTTTCTATCTTTTATTAAAGTGTAAGCCACAGAAACAGATAGCTGCAGATTATTTGAAATTTCCACGGGTTTATTACCTTTTAAAATACATGGTAGGACCATATAATCTTTTTTTTTCACAAAATTTTTTTTGCCCTCTTTTTTTTCTTCCTCTTGGTAATAGAATTGGAATAGTAGGAGAGCCTTGAAAAAAAGCTTGTTTTAAGATCTGGGAAAATCATTCTCTTTTCCTCTGTTCAGTTTAGAAATAAGGTCTAATATCTTGAGCAGGGAACTGAAATTCAAATATATTCTAGTATTGGTTCTGACTGTGGCTTGTCTTGTGACCTTGACAAACAAACCTTTCTGTAGTGGCCTTGTCTGTTATCAGGAAGAAACAGAAATATTTGCAAAGCATTCTGAAATTCCAGGAATGAAGGTGTATAGAACTACAGATTTTTTTCATTATTTGTTGGAAGGTATATGGGTTTTCTAAATATTGTTCTGCTTTGCTGAGCAAGAGTACAAATGAAATGTCTTTAGGAGACATGAACTCATTGGCCTAAAAAAGATTCAATAGATGGACAATCTGGAATAAATCTGTTAGGTGTTAATTTTTGTAGTTCTTATCCTCTGTGAATTTTCAGTTAAGAATAACACTTAACAGTTGGAGCAGTGAGGTTATTGATATATAAACAAGACAGTGGTTGACTCAGCATGCTGTTTGTCTCAGTGTTTGCAGAATGCTACAAGATGTACCTGAGTGATGAATTTTGGGCATAAGTCTTGAAAAACTGAGCCAAGCTTTTGCAAGAATTTATCACATGCCTTAGAGAAACGTAATGAATATGATGGTGCTTTACATTCTTCACATGAGACTTGGCCACAGATTTTCCCTCTGATTGGAATGTCATTGCTTTCTTCTTCCCCCAGGCAGAAGTCATTATGTACTGTGATTTACTGTTGATAACATTAATTTGCTATTTTAACATCTCTTAACACAATGTTCTAGATGCTAAAAGGTGAAACCTGAGAAAAATGTGCCATGACATTTTAGGACAACTTCAAAATGTTTAGAAAAAATTATTTTCTGAACTTTAAGAAGTAATTTATCATTTTATTAATGTAAGGGCAAGTCACTACTCCATTTTCTGTGCTATGCTTCAAAGGCAACACTGAGGAATACTCAACAGTTCTAAGGATTTAGATGAGTCTTGATTTTAGTATTTAGTGGTTTATTTAGTTTTCAACAGGATCTGTCTGTGAGCATTATCATGTGTAAATGCAATCATAATCTTTCATAGTGGCAGCTAGGTTTGGAGCTCTGTAAAATTTGAATTATTGTAGAAAAAAAAATGTGTCTATACTCCTCTGGTTGTATTACTATGAATTTTCAATTACCGTTAAATCTGAACCTCAATTTAGAAAAGACTTCTGAAAGTTCTGAGAAAAATTTGACTTGCTGGAATAACTAACAACATTAGTAGCAATACACAGATATATTGATTGTGACAGAAGACAGGCTTAAATAATCCAATGGAGGTAATAGTTTATTTTAGCCAATAAGCAATGCTCCAAAATAATAGAACAAGTTCTTATTCCTCAGCCTGTCTACTCATACCAGGTGTATATCTGTGTCTGTCTTCCTAGAACCCCTTTGAATCTGCAGTATGTGGAGTTCTAATTAGAGGTTTTTCCAAGCTGGGACGTAGGAGTACAATTTTCAAATCGATAACTTATTGATTTTCTTTGGAGTTTATTGGGAATAGAGAAGGAACATTTCCATATTAGGTTTCCTGTTATACCACCTTCTTACCTACAGTATGTTACAACTATTCCTTTGCTGTAATTAATGAGCTAAGTATATATGTAATTGTTCGAATTGCTGTACTTGGGTCATTTGTGAATTCCTTTTTTATGTTTGATAGTAGGAAACTTTCTGTAAGTAAATACATGATAATGACTGCGAATCTGTGCAATCAAGAGGAGGCGTGTGGTGGTAATGAGCCCATATTAGGTACAGAACAAAAACAAGTTATTGTTTATAATTATATATATATATATTATTGCACAGCTGTTCAGGAGATATTTTAGAATTGGTTAATTCTGATCTGCTGCAGATGGAGATTAATTTTTTTGCAATAAATTATAACTTTGCAGGGTCAGAGTCCTTTCATTTTAAAATACAGGAATTACCAGGCAGTTTAAGTTAAGGGACATAAGTCTTCATTTTCTGGACCTGAGGAAATACAGTCCAAAGGCACTAAGAAAGGAAACAACGCAGACCTCGGAGAAGGATGGAGCAAGGGCAGTTGACACACAGCAGAGACATAAAGACTCCAGGCAAAGGGTTTCTGTGTATAGGCATCAGGGATGGATGGAGAAATGAATGTGAGTGAAAAAGAAGAAGAATTCAGGCTAGAAATACAGAGTAAAATCAGAATGAAGAGAAAAAAGTTAATAGCTAATGATTAAGTCTTCCAAGGTGTAAGAATAGTGCCAGGAAAGTTACCAGTAAAGAACTTACAGTACTAGGACGAACAAGAGGAGTATAGTTGTGGAAACACAAGGAATTATTTTCAAGATATGTTAAAAACAAACAGACAAACCCCCCAAAACCTCCAAACAACCCTTAAACCAACAGCAAACCTTAACCAAGTGTCTCAAAGATACCCCTTCAACTGTTCTATTTGCACTCAAAAGGGCTGAGCTTTGTTGGCAGTGATAGTTAACACTGCATTAAATGTGGCAGCATGTATTGCAGCAATCTTGCTTCTAGTTTTACCTCTTAAAATTACTGGATGGATAGGTGTCAAAACTTGGTGAGTGAGACTGCTGTCCTGTGCATTAATCTGTTACTCTGGATGACGGCTCGGACTTGGAGTTCAAGAAGACCTGTAAATTACCAAATGTATGTGAAGCCCCTTCTCTTCTCTTGCTGTGCATAGAAATTTCTTTCTGTCCTCATCTTTACCTGCCTCCAGCAAGTTTCTTGGATCATAGACTGATGCACAGCTTCCATTTGGAATTCCATCAGTTTTCTCATCTGCACACCTAACTTGTACTTAACTCTGTGGTTTCTGAGTCACATAAATGAGGAAAGAGTATAATCAGAAAGGCATAACAGGCAGATAAGAGAAAGAGAAAGAAGGGCTGAGAGGTGGAACATTTAAGAAAAGATGGGCTTCTTTCAGCTATGTCCTATCACACTGTTTCTGTTGCCTGGGTTTCAAAGGAATTGCAGGAAAACAGTCACATTTTGCATCTGATGCTGATGGAATCAGTTGTACATAATATAAATAGAGTCTTTTTTTGTGTAGGGATGTGTAGGTGGCATTATGTGTAAGTTTAAAACAAATCGGAAATAGTAATCAAGAAAAAAATGACATATTTTGTCATGCAGTATTTAAATATTGGATTATTTTTAAAATATTGCAGACTATTTCTTATATGTATATGAATACAAATAGCGAATTTATTAGAAATGTTTTGTTCTATTATGTACCAAAGCCATCTTGGAAACATGTGTGAGAAGAACCTTAACGAAGAATGGTGTTTTGAATTTGCGTTTTTGTTGTATGTGACTGGATGTGTCAGGGAAAAGTGAGTGTACTCCCTAAGACTTACTAAAGGAAGGCTTGCTTTATTGAAGCTTGGACAGATAGCTAACCAATATCAGAGGTTTCTGCAACACTGCCTACAAGTTGCCAGAAGGTCAGTGTGAAAATATATCACTGCCTGCTTCCATAGCAAAGAACAGCTATTGTTACCAGGATTTATTAAATCCTGTCCTCCTAACAAACAGTACCTATCAAGCACACCTTCTACAGGTAGTCCGCAGGAAGCAGTTCCAGTTGTAGCACCTTTAAGACTATTGTTTATCAAAAAGCATTGTTTAAATTGTTTGAACATGATTCATTTGAAGTATTGCAAGATGAGTGGAATATTGTGGGTGAAATACTCTATTAAGTGCAGTTGAAACTAAAATGGTAAGAAGAATCTAAATTATTTAAAATGTCTCTCTCCAATAAATACATCATTGCCGCTGTACCATGAAGAAAGCTTTAATTGTTATAAGTAGTTGGGAAGGTGTATCAGTGAAAAATAGCTAGATGAGATCATTTTTAGAGTATGCTTTGTGAATTGGGACTTATGTAGCATATAAAGAATGATACCGGCCTAATACTTGCCTCATTCTGCTAATTTGTTTGTTTGTTACATGTTTTGTAATCGTCCATTCTCTCTTAACAAAGAGGAGAACTTTTCATGTTTTCTCGTGGCTGTTATTCTCACACATGCTGTTTCCACAGGTGTGTAGAAAAAGAGTTTACATACACTGTGCAGTTGCATCATGAATGAGGTGTCGCTTTTCTTCTGAAATGATTATGTAAAGGAAGGACAAAAATTAACTAGTATTACTATTATTACTATTGTTCTTCAACTTAGTACTTCAGAAGAATTTAAACTAAAGTAGATTACATATACAGTGAAAATCAACATTATAATTAACCAAAAAAAGTGCAAAATGTTCAAAATCCTCCAGATATTTAAAGCTTAATGTGTTAAATATTGTAACATTGTAGTATAACAACTGATGTTAAGGTTGAGAATATGTTTTTGTGGATAAAGACATAATTTCACATCTTAGAAGGCCCATCATCAGATATACTTCATTGAACTAAAAGAGAAAGATGCAAATCACGAAGGCTTGACTCTGAGTATACATTTCAGTGCTTAGAACTGTGGTACTAAGACATACTCCTCCCCTTCTACTAGTCTATGATAAATCATCTATTTACTTTCTGTTGCAGCAAAAAATTATACTCTCTCCAGAGTGAATATTTTTATGTTAATTTTTAAAAAAACAGTGATTCTGTTTGATGAAAGAGTTTAGTATTAATGGTGGAGTATTAGAAAGACCCTTAAGACATGTACTTGATTCTTAATGATATAAAATCTTTTTCAAGAGCTGTTCTTTGGTACTAGCATAGATGTTAGTGGGTCAATATGCTGCTGATCGAAACAAAACATGAATTCTACGGTTACCTCAGTGATAGCGATTAGCAGAAAAATGCCGCTATTTTAAAATGTGCTTAAGTATGTGTCTAACTTTAATATGCATGAGTCTAGAAGCTTGTTGTATTCCTTTAAATTTTCCTGAATCAGAGTCCAAAATGGGAAGGATTTAAATATTTTTTTTGGGGGGGCTACAAAGTAATTATTCTTTTTTCCATTCAAAAGTAACAGTATTTGAAGTATTTGAAAATAATCTTTTGGCTGAGTATGTCTCTCCTGGGTAATTTTCTCATATTACAAGTATACCTCACATTTAGTTATACCAACTAGGTAAAGGTGCTGAAACACTTTCCTTCCAATTCTTTGCTACAAAGGTTTGCAGCTACTAATAACCGTTATTTGAATTGCTTACCTCCAAGCTGTATCTTTATAATAGGATAAATAATAGTAATGGTGACATTGATAATGTTAACAGAAATATCAGAGTTCTGAGAAGGTTCTGTTCCCTTAAGTATTCTGATTGTCATACTAATTGTTGATTGAAGAACATGTATCAGACTAATTCTACTGCATATAGAAAATTAATCTTTCCAATGCAAAGGTTGCAATATTTATCTGTGGCAATATCAGTTGTATTTTACATGGTGATCCAAGAACTTTGATTTTGCATTTACTTTTAAAATTATTTAAAGATGTTTCCAAAATTATTGTGATCTATGAAATTATCACTGTGAGTATTTTCATAGACAGTGGCGTGTCCCTTTTGTGTCTGTCCCTAGAGGTTTCTTCAACAGAATGACATTTAGTTTTGCTTTAGAGAGAATCTTTCAGTCCCTTCTGTGTCTTGGGACCAGGAAGCCATATAACTGTCAGCTACAAGTCAGTCAAATGGGAAATGAAGAAAAAAAACATGAAAAACCATTGCTGCCACCACCAAGAACAACAAAAAATCCTCCAGATTATTTATCAAAGCAACAATTTTTTTTTTTCTTGTCTTATTTTAAGGAGTATGAAAATAAATGGTTTTCAGAACACACCTGCTGTCTGATATGATACTTCCAAGTATATACAGTCTTTAATGCCTAGAAGCTTGTATTTTTTATTTTTTTGCAATCAGTAATACTGTTGAGCATGATGTTTCTCCATTACTTTTTAATCAGAAGTGTAGGTTTTTAAAAGTTTTGAAATGTCTAAAAAAATCTGTGATATTTCTAATACTTGCCTGAATCATTTGCAGTTGTGCTAATAAAATGTAGTGAAAACTGATCAAAGATTACTGAAAGACAGAAATTCTGTGCCTCATTTAAACATGATTTATTTTGAGTCTTTTCATATATTATTATCATTCCATCATAGAGTAAATTTTATTTCTTGATGTATTTTCTTCTTTGATACTTCAATGCTGCCCTAAATAATTATTTTCTTCCAAACCACTGGATGTCTTGGTGTCTAACAGCAAAACCAGTAGTCCTCTAATTTTTTTTGCTTTAACAACCATTTCTAATCTGTGTGTAGCAGCGTGGCTTGAATATGAAAGGATTTTGTGCGTAAATGGAGAGAAAGCCCAGTGTTGGTTGTCTTTATGTTACAATTTTTATTTTTAAAAATTAAAAATATTACAGCGGACCGTCTATGCACCTTTCCAGTGTACAGAAGTATCTTAATTGCTTTTCTGTTAATGTTCGTTGTGGCTGATCAAGGACTCTCTTAGTGAGACACAGTTTCAAATAAGGTGAAGTCTTTTACAGAATGTGTGTGTATGTACGTATATACATGTTGTTTGAAAAATGGAAAATTCTAATCATATTTTGGATAAAAACTGTCATTAAAGCCAGGTGCATAAAGTTACAATTTCTATTTTTGAAGTGTTTTTCCTTCTTTCCATTCCATCTCCCAGTAGAGGGCGGTGTTGTGGAGATACAACCTATTGCTGTTGACATGTTGAAAGGAAAACAAACATTTTTAACACATCTCATATTTCTTCTGTTCATTATATAACTTACTATTTTCAAGAGGAAGAAGGGTGGACTAGAAATGGTAGGTGGAAATAGCAGACAAAGAAATTTGCATCCAGCACACAGAAAGCTAGCTAGCAGAAAAGTTGCATTCAGTCCCTTTTATGTTTCAAATGTTCTATGATTAAAGGCCCTCCTTGTTAAAAAGGGGTGATAAAATTAGCTGTAGCAAACCAGAAAGCCAGGCCATGTATTTACCAGTGTTTTTTTACATATCTCTGCTTACCTGAAAGAAAATACTATCTCAATTTTGCCCTTTAACAGAGTAATTTAGCTGTAACACTAAGTTCTTTAGAAGTTTTTCCATTTGAGACTATATCTTTTAGCCAGTCAGTTTGCTTTTAATCTGAATAGTCATAGTGGGTTTATATGGCAAGGTTTTGGCAGTGGAGGAGGGGGCTGCAGCAGTGGCTTCTGCGAGAAAGGATCAGGAGCTGCTCCCGTGTCAGACAGAGCCAGGTCCAGCTGGGTCCGAAACGAACCCACTGCTGCCCAAAGCTGAGCCCGTCAGCGGCTCTGGTGGTGCCTCTGTGATAGTATATTTAAAAAAGGGTAAAAAACACCATGGAGCAGCTGTGAGAGAGAAGAGTGAGGAAAATGTGAAACAGCCCTGCACACACCAGAGTCAGGAGCGAAGTAAAGCCAGCAAAAAGGGGGGTTGAGGGAAGCTGGTTTTAGTTTTGTTCTTATTTCTCACTGTCCTAATCTGTTGTTAATTGGCGTTACGTAATTTAATTTCCTCACGTTGAGTCTGTGATGGTAATTGGTCAGTGATCTTCCTGTCCTTATCTCAACCCATGAGCTTTTTCATCTTATTTTCTCCCCCTGTCCTTCTGAGGAGGAGGAATGAGAGATCAGGCTGGTGAACACCTGGCAGACAGCCAAGGCTAACCCACCGCAATAGCTTATGTGCTGCAGGCATATTGATTTACTTATAGCAGTCTCCTAATGTTAAGTATTTTGGAGCATTAGGTACAGTAACTTTAGTGTGAAAATGTCTCAGCATCTACGGTATTCCAAGTGAAGACTCCCCTGCATTTTCATCATCGTCATTAAAGAGTTTATTCAAATATGTCTAAAATAATCCACTTGTGCATAATTTGTAAAGAAAAAAACATGCAAAAATTCTTGGGGGGACTAGAGCAAAGTTGATGAGGAAACTGCATGGGAGTTTAGCGTCTGCATTGTGCAGAAGGTCAGATTGCGTTTTTATAACACACTCTTCTAGACCTTAAACGTAATATTCCCCTGGCTTGCTTGTTTCTTCCTCTTTGTAGAAAAACCTGTGCAAAACTGTAACTGTACTCATATGCATTTTGTTTTGAAGAGCTAAAAGCTAGGACTGTATGTGCCTGTAAAGAAAGACCTTTGGGTTAGGTGGATATTACAAGAGTTACTTTTAAAAAGAAAATTGTGATGCCACTAAAGAGATATGCAGTCTCTGGATACCACATGATATTATGCTTAAAACTATCAAGAACACCTAATAGAGCAAAAAGAAATGCTGTAGTTTCTTTTTGGTCTTAATCTGTAGGAGTTAATCAAACAATGGAGTGTCGCTATCACATTTGTTCAGATAGTTTCTTCTCTTCAATGATCCTTACCCCACAAAGACATGAGGAGGAGGGAAAAAGGAAAATTTTGATTAGACTTGGTTTTCATATGTGGGATTTTTATTTTTGACTTTCTTTACTGCAAAGTGCAGCACATTCCGTTGCTTGTCACTTACAAATTCCTGTCTTCTCTTGCAGTGCACTTGTAGGAGGGACATGGTGACAATATCCATGGACATCTTTGTGAGGAAGTTTCAACCAGACAGATACCAGCTGTGGAAACAAGGGAAGGATTTATATACCATTGATCATACAAAACCAACTCCTGAATCGACACCTGAAGTAAAGATGTGGCTACAGAGGAGAAAGAAAATAAAGAACATTCCCAAGTGGTATTTATGCTTCTTTATCCTCCATTTAATTGTCTTCAATATGATGTAAATTTCCTTTTTGTTTCTTTTTTTTTTGCCGCTTTCTCTGAAGTTTTGTTTGAATTCGTTTACTTTAGATGAAGTTTGTTTTTCTGTTCTCTGTATTAAGATGAACTTGGGGACGAGCAAGTCTTTTTTTCAGAGTCACTATGAAAAATTAATTCAAGTTACAAGTTATATGTATAGTTGAAGTTAGTGAGTATAGAGAGCGTCAAAATGCATTCCAGGGTGGTATTTAGAATCTTTCTTTAGATGAGATTATTCCATTTGCAAGGTATGGATGGTTGCCATTGTTTCTAGTGACATCTGCAAAAGACGACGGAGAAATTTCCTAAGAGTTCAGGTAAAGGTTAAATTGGAAAAACTCATGATGAAGCTGTGGCAGAATCCCAGCAGCTTTGTGAAGTCTCTAGCAATAGTTCTAGCCCTTACTGCCATCTAGCTCCAAAGAGGTATCACTGGCTATCTGGCACACTGTCACAGTGCTGCAGCAGAAACCTCTCTGTGTCTATCACAGGTCAATCACAGATCATAATTTAGCATAGGGAAGGTCTAAACCTCAGTTGTTGGTGCTGACACTAAGAAAGTTAGGAGAAAAATGTTTCTCAGCTTCTCACTGAAGTTATCAAAGTTTTGACCTATTAAAGCACTTTTGTAGCTGGATCTATTTTCTTGGTGTGCATCATGTCTATGATTCTCTTTTTTGTTTTCATTGCAGAAACGTTTGTTGTACCCTAATGTTTTCCTGTCTTACTTAACAGGATCCTTATGGATTTTCTTCTTCATTATCTAATAAAGATATATTTAATTTCTAGCCTAGGGTGGGCAGTTTTATTGGTATCTACTTATGTGGAGCAGTTTACGGGGCTAAAGATAGTACTGAATTTTTAAAGATCTTTTTGCTCCTTCAAATCATTTTGCAATATAATTACTTTTTTAACTTGCCCTTAAACTGAATTTCCTGATTTTCTTTGTAATTTAATGTATTTCTTGAGGAAAATGGTAGGAAATTCAACCTGTAAAGAAGAGAACCAACTGCCACTGTAGTGGAACACTATAGCTGAGAAATGGGTTTGTTCTGGGTAAGAATGATTTGTGGGGTAAAATCAGTTTTTGCAGACAATCAGTGAAGCAGCTGGACAGCCAATTTGTTAGCATATGTATGATATGTATAATACTGACTCAGACAGAGAGAGAGAGTAATTCTGTTGTTTAGCTAGTTGAATGCCATTTTGCCCTATAGTAAGTTTCACTGTATGTATTGTACAGCGTTACGGCAAGTTCACACTGGGACCAGCAGTGATTCATTTGGTAGAACCCCTTATGGTCAGCCACTTTTAACTAAAAGCAAAGACCTTATAATAATTGTGTTGAAAGTTTTATCATAGGAACACATGAGCTGATTTCATGCACTTAGTTAAGCTAATAAACACAATCCCATTGCTGTTTAATTCTTGAGTTGGCTTTTGTTCAGGCTTGGTAACAATGAGTATTGCAAAGGGAGGATAAAATGTTTATTCGGCTTCGTTTCTAGTGTAATGTGTCGATTGAAATTGTCGTCATTTTGATTACGAGAATAATACAAGTTCCTGCAGAGTGAAAATAGAAATACCATTTATAGAAATCTTCATGAATGTAGTGACAGGGAGAAACATGGCTGAAATACTTTGCTACAATAGAGCATCTAATAATTGCATGTAAACAGTGATAATACTTGCTGTTACATTACAATGTGAACTGATGGGCATCTCATACTTTGTCAAGTTTTCTGGAAATTACTATTTCATAGAAAGCGTGTTGAAAGATACACATTGGTGCACATAAGATAAAACTTAAGGGGTAGTAAAATGTTTTTCTGGACTTCTCTATATTCTTAAGATGCAAGACCTTTGTAAAACTCCTGGTTTACCTGCCATAGTTGGGCTTTTGTCACTAGTGTGTTATGAGTTTTGAAACCCAATGTGTAAAAATCTCCCACATCACATAGTTGAATTTGAAACTGGATTAATCTCCTGTTACTTTTACCCTGAGCACATAAATTACAAACCAGTTTCTGACAGAGGAGGCCATTTATCCTGCTTTAACCTTTCCCTTCTACTTCTCAGAGTGCAAAAACTTACGCTGAAGTTCTAATTTCAACTTTGTTTTTTACACAGCATTATGAAATGTATTGCTTGATATTGTAGCCATTCAGAATATTTGGTGATCAGAATTTTTTCTTATTTCAGATGCTTGTTGTTTGTATTAAGATGCATATAAAAATTTCTAAGAGATCTAAACAGATCTGATATTACAAGGGTATTCAGACTTGTGTTTTATTAGCATTGGGGTTTGGAAATCCCCCCTGATTTTAGTGTAACTAAGAATGTTTTGTCTTTGTTACTTTTATAAGGGTTATTCTCTTTCAGGTTCAAAAGAATGATTCATTAAAAAGATAGTTTGGATGCTGGTTAAGTAATAGTTACTTAAGGTTGTTTTACAGTTTAATAACTTTGCCATAGAGTGGTGATAAAAGATCGGAAGGTTAAATCCAATCAATTGTTAATCTATCACTTAATAAATTGTAAACACTATCTCAACAAAAAAAAGATGAAAAATTGTCAGTTTTTAACCACTTTGAGCAGGTGAAAGGGACATATATATTGGTAGACGTTTTATCTTATCCAAGACAGACATTCTGCTCTGACAGCAATATCTCTTATAACAGCTTCCAGCACACCAGATCCCGATCTAAAAAGCTTAAAACTCCAGAGGACAAGAGAGTATCTGCTATGGAAGCTGGTGCAGAAATCATAACGACTGAAGCAGCTAGTGATGGCTTCAAGGTCAATGAAGAACCTGGAGAAAAAATGAGACTGGTAAACACAGGAGTGCCTTCTGGGGAAGAAGAAAACAGTAGTAGAATGCAGCTGGATCAACATGTATTGGATAATGTCAAGGTTGCAGGTAAGATAAGGCCTGATTATGTTTCACATGTAAGTTGTAGGCTGTTGATACTCTAATGCCACAAATCAGTAGATGTTAAAGCATAATATTATCCTAAGTAGCATACTAAAATACTTACCAAGTTATGCAGAGAAGATTGATATCTAGTAAGAATGAGAAAATGACAAAATTAATATTCTGAGCTGGGAGTAGTATCACCTAAACAGTTTTAATGGAGTGTTTTTTAAAGGGGCAAAAAGGATAAGGTTTTGTAAGTTATATTTCTTCAATAGACATAGGTTTTACAGCAAACTGTTTTATATACAGAAATGATACAGAATGTCTTACCACTTATGCAAACAGCACAGAACATACATGCTTGTAGTATGCTACATATATTTACATGAATAATGCTGCATATTAGACGTGGTCTATACTTGTGCACAAAGATGGTCTGTTTTGAGACTGCAGATTTCTTGTCACTTCCTGTTGAGCTGTCTGACAATGCAACTTATAAAGGCCTTGTCAGGCCAAAGATGGTTCTTTTTTCCCCACAACTATTTTTTACTAATATACTTGGTCTATTCTGGCCTTTATTTCTTCTTTCACATTTCATTGCAGTTAAGGTGTAGTTTCACATTCCTGTTCCGAAAGACAAACTGGAATTTTAACTTCAAGTTTGTGAGCAGTCCTGTTGGTTTTATATTGATACTGAAAACCTACCTGCAAATTGCATATAGAGACTATTTCCCTGATTGTGAATATTAATGGTTATGTTAATGGTTATTTGGTTGTGGTAAACACCAGGATTGATCCACATAAAGATAACAAAGGGAATATTCCAATACGGAGACTTAGAAATTCCTGCATGCAAATTAGTTGGTGATCTGTCAAAGCCTTTCTAGGTCTGTTCTAATGGTTGGTTGGTTGGTTTTTTTTAAAGCTGTTATTCCTTTATGTTTCCCCTGACTTTTAATAGAGGTTTGGAATGTTCATGACCACTGAGAAACTAGTATTTAGTCAGCAGCTGTTCTGTGTTCATTGCCAAAGGAAGGAAAAGCAGGGAAGAGTGGAGAGCTATCCTCTTTCCTTTGTACTATTAAAGGGTGGTGCCTGGACCTTCACAAGGAAAAGGCCTTTTTAGATATGGTGGTGGAAGCTCCCGTACTCACGTTGGAGATGGTTGTTTGTTCTGCATTATCTCTGGCTAGTACGCCCATTATGCTCGGTCGAGGCAGTACTCTTCATACCCAGAGATTACATTTTGGTAATTTGGTAATTTGGATTGGCTTTATATTAATGAATTTTAAACGCATTTGACCTGAAAAGGGAATTTTTCAGAAAAACAAGTTCAGATAACGATTGTAAAGAAAGAATGGGAAATGACTTTACAGAAACTGTTTTCTTTAATGCCTTGGATGTGCTGATGAATCAAAATTCACTGTGGTGTATGCCATAGAGTTCTTCAGGAACATGTTTTTTGGGTGACCTCTTTAACACATTGTTTTGTCTATCCCACGCAAGCATCATCAGATGAGGAATTTTAATAAAGTAAAATCCACACAATTTCACCCTTCAGCATCACTGAAATAGAAAATGATGCTAATTGTTGAAATATAAAATGATGCTAATTGCTTCTCATTTTTAGACTGGTGCTGTTGTTTTCAAAATATTCTTGGTATCTATTTGAAATATGTTTTCATAATTATAAACCATTAGTCTTTGTTTATTTTCATTTCTAAAACAGGCATAATAGGTATAAATGCAGGGTATAAAGTTCAATATACCAACCTTTTATATTATTTTTTTCCAACTAGTCAAAGTTCTTGTTGGCTGTCAGAGTAAACAAGCTACATGAATATTGATTATTTTGAATGACGTGAAGACCTGTTGTAATTCAAATATGACATACCAATTAAATGATTAAAACTATATTTCACACTCCAAACTCAAAACTTTTACATTTGTTTTATTCTTTCATCAAACCTATACTCCACATTGGTATATGTCCTTCTGCCAAATGCTTTTCTATATGATTTCTAAATGAGGAACCATGCTTTGAGTTTGAATAACTCAGATCGTTCTGAAATAAAATACGGTAATACAAAGTGAGTTTTATTAACAAATCACATTCTTCATCTATAGGAAGCATCCATTCAGACTCATTTTCGAGCCCTGTTCCTGCACTAGAGAAAACAAAAATGGAAGATGAGGACAGGACAGATTCCCAACATTCTCTCTTTACATGTGAAGATTCGGTGGCCCGTGTGCTCGCTTCTGATAGCTGTAGAAAAGAAGAGAGTTTGAAATCTCAGAATCAGTCTGTTTCATCCGTACCATACCATAAGTCAGAGGGACATGCTTCTGAAGCAGAAAACACAAATAAAGAGGAAAATGTCTTGATAGAGGGTGATGTCAGCAACCTAGAAAGCTGTGGAGATAGCTTGGAACACGGAGAAGTCCCCATTGTAAAAAAGGATGAAGAGGATGGCATGGAAACATCCAGTGTATGTGAAGCAAATTACATCATTACAGTAATATATTCCTGATTTAATGAAATGTGAATGAATGTGTTTCTAATGAGACCTGATATCCATACTAAAGCACTTAAGAATATGCATGATTTTAATTAGATGCTAATTTGAACATGTTTTGAAGTGTTCAGGCAAGAGTGGGAATTTGGATTCAAAAGCAGAATGTTTCTGGAGCTTGCTTGATGACATATTTTCCGTCAGATTTTAGATATCTAGTAATTTCACTTTATATCTGTGAATCTGAACTGTCAGCAACTACTCTCAAGCTATTCCCACGTTTGCTGCCTGCCAGTATGAACAAGGCTATCAGCTTTAATTATTGCTGTTGACATGAAATTGAAATTATTAGAGTTGAGTGCTGTATTTGGTATCATGTATTTGTGTTTCAAAAAATGGCTGTTTTGACTGAGTCTTAAGGAGAGTTAACAGTATGCTGGTAAAATGTCAGCAGAATGGGCTGATTCTGAGATACTTACGTTCAAGGACAGAACATAACAGCGCATGGTAATTTATTTTTGGACTAATGCCCTTCTCAAATGAAGAAGCGGATGAATCAAAGCTCCGGAGCATCTCTGCACTGAGTTAGGTGGAAACAAAGTTTGCTTTCATTCTATTGTATTATTTAACATAGTTTATTAAATCTTATGGGCTTTCTTGATTTGGTTGAAACTGTCTCCATAGTATTGAAGTTGGAGAAGGTGAATCTTCAAGACATGGTTATAGCAGTATAATACGGACAGAGTGATTTCAGGGTGTGCAACTTGCTATTCTTGGATTTTTGGAAATGGCCTAAAACATCTAAAGGAAACACTTGAAGGAGAAGATCCCTCTAATGAAAGGAATATATGTTTAATTTTTAAATAGTTTATATTTTTAAATTTTTAAATAGTAGGTTTAATAATGTTTTCTCATTGGGGCACCTGCAAACTTAGTCTTCTTTTACTCTTGCTATTCTGCTATGAAGGGTGGGCAACGTTGACTTTGGGAAGCGCAATGAAAAATTCAGCTGTGGTGGTAGTCATAGTATCTTTCCGAGTTGTGAGTTCAATCCCAGTTTGGCAGAGAGAGAGCAGGAAGTCCACTGCCAGATTGCCAGATTTAGTGGGAAATGTATTGTAGAAGCCAAAGTACAATCGTGCTGACCCTTTCAAAGACATGAACTGTGCACTAATGATTTTTTGCAATGTTTTGAATTTTAATAATCTTGGCTCCAGCCCTTCCACTGCAATAATAAGGAGCATTATAAACATTTCAGTGCTTTAATCGTAATGTGTTAGAGATTATGTTTATCTCTTTCTGTGCCTTTCAGCCATTTATATATGAGGTTTTAGATATTCTCCAGTATAATTGAATACTCTTTCTTTCTCTTTTATTGTAAGTGAAGAAGCATGTTGTACAGATGCAATTAAAAAGTCTGATCTTCTTTCCCTTTTTACTTAGTTGGTATTTTTTTCTAGATCATAAACCTGTCCTGTGCTTTAACCACATCTTCCTTCCTCTGCTTATCACAGTAAATATGATGATGATGATGTTTTGCAGTTTACTCCCCATTTTATAATAGTAATTTTCAACCCTCAAATCAGTCAAGGGGCATGCGTGCAACCTGTTAGGTTAGATACAGGGTGTTGAGGAGCAGAATGCTGTGGTCCATAGGAATGGTGTGAGACTCTGTCCTTTATACCCTTCTTCCAGTGTGCTTGACCGTCCTCTGCTCCTGAACTTCCAGATCGTGTCAGCAGCTGGTTTACTTTGTGATTTCCCCCACTGGCACTGAAATCTGGAGTTATGAAAGCTGCACTTCTAGAGAATGTAGCATTGGCTTCAGTTCTTGAAGCTTGGATAACTTCAAGCTGAATGTACATAAGAGTGCTTAAGAGAAGAAAGACTTCCCTTATATCCCAAATCAACATGTTCATCGCATGTCAGGAGTCTTAATCTCTTATCTCAACTGCAGATTATTTTTTTACTTCCTCAGGAATTTTGCACTCTTTCACAAATGAAGTCAGTGGATTTCTGCCTCATTTTCCCAGCCACAGTTAGTGGCTGCATAGTAGTTCTGGTTCTGCAGAATTGTTTGGTCTGTTGTTCCTCTCAAACATCACCTGAACAAACCAGGATTTATACTTTGTAGTTTGGGAAGGGTTGCAGTAATGTATACCTCAAACCATTTGTGTTTGACAAGGATGGCTCATTTTTAATTAAAGTATATATTCTGAATTACAGAAAAATGTTTTAATTGGTACACTAAAGGTGCTTCAAGTACCCTGATCATATTTACAGAATTGACATCTGTGCTAATTTACAGAAGAATGTTTTGGCTCATCAAAATTAATTTTGCAGAAGTACATACTAAATCAGTTGTGTTTTTTCCCTTTTCAGTCAGTGGAAGTTGAAAGAAAGAAAATATCTAAGAGTTGGCGTCATCCACTAAATAAACCCCCAGCTAGATCTCCAATGACTTTGGTTAAACAGCAAGCAACTGATGAAGGTGAGCATACTATTTAATACATTTTTCTGATTATATTTTTTCATCTTTATGAGACTATATATATAAGCTTTTGCAAAAACAACCAAGATGAAATAATTTCTTTTTTAGGTATAAGCCGTAATCCCCTATACTGCTTTAAAGCTACTTTTTCCTTGTTGTCTGTTTGTTGCTAGACATTGGACCTTTGGGAATCAGTGTCTTAATATACTATACTTCTGGGTATCATCAAAAACGTATCAAGAGTCTTTACATATGTCTTGATTTCCAGGCTTTTGCTTAGTTTCATATGGAAAGAATGAAGATCTCTCTCCCTGTAATTTTGGTAAATCAATTTTAGTCTATGGATTTAAAGTAGTAATTTAAAAGCTGATTTTGATGCGTATGTCATCTACATGCCTTATGTCTCTATATATGCTTCTAACTGTATCTAAGTAATGCGCAGGTTTGCCAGTAGTGAATAGAGTGCAAGACGTTAAAAGTGAGTACCGTATTTGCACAAACAAAAAAGAGGTGGAAAAATACAGTTCTGTTTTTAGACAATGAAAATAACCTGTGTGTATTAGAAAGCAGCAAAAGGTATCCTCATTGTTTCCCCAGCTGAACAATTACTGGGAAATTTTCTTAAAGCAGTTTCCTGCTTACTTTTAAGTGGCACAAAGCAACTGGAAGCAGGTTAAATGGCTTTCCTGGGGTTCTGTTAGACTGGGCTTCTGATTTGGCATTTAGGTACTTTATTTATTTATTTATTTTAATGCTGAATGGTGACCACGGTATTCCATTGTTTAACCTAATTGCTTAAATAAGAAATATAACGTTAGGCAATCATTTTGAATATGCTTGTCCAGATCTTTGCTATGGATTGCAGATATGCATGCTATTGGATACTGTACGGCACTTCAAGTGATACAGTGAAGTAGAAATTAAGAAAAAGAAGCATGTGCATAAAAAATGATGATAAACAAGTGATATATAGAACAGAGATCTGTACAAAATAAATAAGTAAATAATTCTGCAGCTGTGAAATTTAGTGTTCTGTAACTAGATACCACAGTGATCAAAAAAGTTAAAACAATACTCAGAACTTCTCAGATACTCTTTTTGGGAGCTTGTGTGCTTTAATTTAGAGAGCCACCATCTTGTGCAGACAGACTACAAAAGCTAAGAAGTTTACCCAAGATAGGGATTTGCTTGTCTGAAGTAAATAGAAAGAGTAAATCTGCTTTACCCAGCAATCACATATACAGCCAGCCAAAGTTGATGAATAAAGCTACTTTATTCTATCAAACATGGCTTGTGAAGCTTATCGAACTGTGCATCAAAACTACCCATAAAAATGAAAAACAAATACATTTCTTTTTCATATTGCCCCAGCATTTGAGTTCTGTGATGCACAGGTTTTTCAGGTACCGTCCTCCTGAATCTCTTCAGTTAGCAGAACTGGAGATTGGTCCTCACACTCCCTTACGCTCTTTGGTACTCTGTGTATTACAGAATGGAGCTGATACTGTGTCTGTGGCTACAGGTCTGATTCCAGCGTTGCTGTATGCTTCAGTGTTTACACCTGCGCTTTGTACCTGCATTTTTTTTTTTTTTTGGAGTTCTTATTTTATAGTAGAAGTGATATAAGAGTCTTGCTGGGCTTCCTGGTCTTTTTTTTTTCTCCTCAATTATTACCTATACTCAATGGTAGCTGTTTCTTACAGCTACAGATAAACTTCCTTGAATTCAGAGACAGACGGCATGCCTGTTAATTGATTCTTCTTGTAACTAAGGAATATTATGCTTTCAGTTAGCACCAATTTAGGCATTGTTGAGCTGGGTGCTCTAATTTTAACTGGTCTCTCATCGATACATCTCCTTCCTTGTTCCACCCCTAAAGTCGTTGATTTGTTTCTTCCATCTCACTAGTTTGAGAAAGCCATACTCTCTCACTTTTTTATCTGAGCCTCGGTTTTGCCAGGCACGATACTTCAATTAGCTGTTAAGCATCTTTCTGAAAATTAGAGACAGCTTAGGCCCATGATCTGTATCATACATGGATATGTTTGAATACCTTGAGGGCTAGACAAAGCATATTTCAGAAAGTGTTACGGTAATTTGCACAAAAAGGATGATATTAATATTAAGATTCATCTAGTAAAGTAATTAAAGATTTAAATATGTGGTAGGTTGCAGTGAAATTGCTCTTTTTTATTTAGTGATTATATTCCTTTTGCCTTCTGATGCTTTTTCAACATTATGGTTAAAACACAGGGTAAAATTCCTATTTAAGCAAGGGTTGTGTATGATATAATCTGGCTAGGTGATGATGTGATTACACTGGTTTGTTAGTCTCAAGGATTCTGTTCTTTATTTGCTGTCTTATCCAGTAGTTTGTCAGCATCCTGGTGTCTTAATTTTATGTGAAGGTAGTAGCATCCCAACAAGAAGTCACATACCTTCCAGTCTTTCCTCTTACATGATGATTGTCCTTCTAGTAGATAAGGGTGTATTTTTGTTGGGAAAGAAAACGTTGCCTTAGAATCATTTCAAGTACCTATTAAGCACTTGTCTACTTATTGATTGAAGGAAGTAATTAAGAGTTTTATTGGACATGACAGTTATTGGTATTTCCTAGCAGGAACTGGAATTTGATATTATTTTCGTGCATCTGTTCCTCATTGTAATCTAATTTATCAGCATGCTTTTGTGAGAACACCGGAAGAGAGGCAATAGATTTTGGGTGAGCAGAAAGAATGTTTACATCCAAGACAGAGATTGAAGAACTGCTGAGGGAGACTGGGAAACTGAATCCTCATTAGCTTGCCTGGCACGTGCTGACATGAAGGTTAAAGATCTGGGGCTAGATGAATGCTAGTCAAAGGAGGTTTTTCTGATGGTGTTCGAGAATGTTTGTTGTCCAGTGTCAGGGGAGTAATCACTATCAATGTACCAATGACGATGCCCCTCTTTATGAAGGCGCTTCATCCATACTCTGGGGTTACTAGAAACATAATTCAGCTTGGATACTTACTCAGTTCTTGTTCTTTGTGTTTTTTAAATAAAAATGATGCCCATAATGGCTATAATATTATAGTCTCTTGGTACCATAACTTGTGAGTTCGTCTGTTCCTTTAAAAGGAGGATTTGTGTCTTGATACATTAATTTATATTTTCACTTATCTGAGTCCAGTAAAATCATAAATGTAAATGAAATGGAGGAAGAAGATGATATGGGCTAGTGCTGTTATGAAAAATTAAGAAATTGGGGCTTTATAGTTCATCGGCAAATCATATCAGTTTCCACGAGTTGGGTAGTCTGTAGCCATTTCTAATACAGATAATTTATATTAAAATTAATATATTTGAAGTCCTTCAGATACTAGGGTTCTATTAGGAAGTTTCTGTGAATAGAGGTGAATCAGAGGCTGTTGATAACATGAAGGCAGCATTCTATGACATGTTCAGCCATTTCAGAATCATAATTTTGCAAATAGAATGCTATCATATTTAACAGCATGCTTAAATCTTAGCAGAGATTTTCAGCAGAAATTTGATTTTTTTGCACAGGATCGCATGGACATTGAGTTTTGTGTTTTCTTTTTATCGCTCATATGCTTCTTTATGCGTATGTTTCTTTATGATCTGAATGTTTCTTCTACAGAAAAATGCGTATGTTTCTTTATGATCTGAATGTTTCTTCTACAGAAAAATTATTGGGTTAATTGTTTCTTTGTGGTCTACTGGTGTTAATTATTTTTTTTTTATTTAACTGTCCCTGAAGCCTTTCCCTATGTATGTCTGACTACTGAGTCTCCCTTATTATGATTGCTTTTGTGGAATTAACGCCTAAAGGTCTGAGCCATGAGAAATACTGGGGACCGGGGAATCAATCGCAGAGATTGTAGCTCAGGCTGCCAGTTTAGAAAAGTGCAGCAGTACAGTGTGATTTGTATGTCACGGTCAAAATACTAATAATTTTTATGTAATGAACCTTGGTCTTATGCTCAATGCAGTATGTTAGCTTGTTGTAATATTATTCTTTTGTATTTAATGCAGTTGGAGTTCTGCTCACTTAAGCAATAAAAAAGCAAATTCAGCAGAAGGAGAAAGCATACTGACTTTGGATGTACATTGATTGGTCCCAGAGATTTCTTTCCAGCAATATGTGGGCACGCAACATTAGAAACTGTTTTTAACTTCAAGTAGACTAAAATTTCCCATTGCCCTAAATGATATAATAATAGTGTATAGATTGAATTCAATATGGGTTTCTTTGTATACAGTTTTTGGTGTTTTAAATATGATTCAGAAGTTCAAAGTAATTTTGCTTTTGTTACTTTGTAAGTTAAGGAAACAGAGAAAACTACTGTGAAATGAAAGAGTGGCTTGGACAAGAGTTTGATTAGTGAAAACTGCTAGTTCTACAGCTGTAGTTTTCCTTCTACTATGACACAAAACAAAGCTTCTTCAATTTTTACATTCACCATCAGCATCCTGTAAGATGTGCTTGAACTGATACTAGTAGTCAAGCCATATAAGGCATGTTCAGTAATGTCATATATAGGTTAATCATGCTGAAATAGGGGAAAATTACACTTGTAGATGCAATTATGATTCTTTTCCTTCAGAGCTTAAAATGCCAGATTCTGCTTGAAGATTCTTACTTATTTCAGAAAGAAACATTAACTCTTTTTTCCTGGTGTGACTTAGGAGGTAGAGAAGAATCTGTTAACCAATTGATAGAGGCACATTTATTTTTGGCACATTAGTATTACAATTGGCAGTATTGCTTTCACTCCCTTATTGTATTAATTTACGTTTGGAGTGGAGTTTTACTTCTTTAAAAATACTTTGCTCTTGAATGAGTGTGAGTTAATCAAGTACAGAATCTGCATTTTTCGTACATCATCATCTAGCATTGGAAGAGACCAGCACTATCTATGACTTGCAATGGTATTGCTATGTTAGATAAAAATGTTTTCTCTCCTCTCTTCTGGTTTGTTTAAATTCCATTTTCAAGATTTG
Source organism: Charadrius vociferus (assembly GCF_000708025.1). Lineage (NCBI taxonomy): Eukaryota > Metazoa > Chordata > Aves > Charadriiformes > Charadriidae > Charadrius > Charadrius vociferus. The sequence continues at coordinate 845,088 of NW_009649706.1, forward strand.
ATTACTATAATTAAGAAAAAGATCTAGCACTTATGTAGCATGTGGTATTCTGAAGACTCAAAAAAACTTTACAAAATTGTGGTAGAATCTTTAGTAGGTATTTAGTAAAGGGAGGTATTGAAGGGTCAAATATAAGCTTTTCCTAAATGTTCAGTACTCTTGTCAACCTTGTGGGCTAGCAGCTGATCTCCAGAAATGGCAAGAACTGACAACCCTGATTATTGCCACTGGCGCTTCTTGTCCCTTGACGTCTTTCACAAGCACCACTTATCTGCCTTAGAGTGGACACCTACAAATGCCAGGACCTAAAAGTAGCTATTATTTTGATTCAAGAGGGGAAAACAACCCAGTTCCTCTAACATTTTTGCCTCATCTGCTGGACAGTGGCCTATGTAGTGATCATTAAGACTCACTGTCCTCTAGATGAATCTTACAACTCTAATTGCGTAGCTTTTTTAGCTTTAACATATAATATTTTACCTCTTAAAGGAGTGGATAGAACTGCAGTCTTAGATACAGAGGCATGTATAATTTCTCATTATCAAGTGTATCAAAATGAAAATAGTGTTCCTGATGCATTAGTGCAGCCTCTCAGTAGCCTTCTCAAGTATAGCTACGGACTTGGTAGGCAAACTGGATATGATGTTTGCCAGGGAGACAGATGCCTCTTCTGTAAGATTATCTTCTGAAGTTGAGCTTCTGTTTCTATAATTATGGTCCAAAGAGAAACACAGAAAATGTATGACTTGCATTTAACGAGGATTAGTTCCCTGAGGTATTGCTACAGAGGATTGGCTAATAAATAATCTTAGTTCCAAGATATCACAGGAGTAATTTTTTTTTTTCAAAATTAAAAAAAATAAATAAAAGCCCATAGTGTTATCATTGCCTTTGTCAAAATCTGAAGCTTCTTTGTAAACCATCGGTATTGGAAGTGACTTGATTTTACTGCCAATGGGGTTTTACTAAATGCTTTTTCTTGGCTGCGAAGTGTGTGTAATATATAATTTTTTAAATGTACAAAATAATTATACTTAAGAAATTGATCCTTGAGGGAGGTTGAATGCAATTGTTGTCTAGTGTATGGAGCGTTTATGGCATATTTGTTTTAGTGATGTCTGCAGTGACAGTAGCCTGAAGCTATTAATTTATAATTCCAATTCAGTCACTGGTTTGTCACGTGAATTTGGACCTGTGATCGAATCTTTCTGTTTTGCATCTTCCATATTTAATTTATGAAGATAAGCAGCTAGCTGAGGCCTTGGTTCAGTGAAGAATTTCAGCACAATCTTAACTGTAAGCATTCAAGTAATCTGGTTGCTCAAAATTTCACTTGTGTTTTGCCCAGAGGCACTTGTGCTGGAATGGTATATTGACATAGGTTAGATTTGTGCTGCCTGAGAGATATAAAGTAACCATAAACTATTTTTTCCCCACTTGGTACTGTTTTTTGTCTCTGGAGTGGCATGAAACAAGAGTAGATTGGTGAATCTGCTCAGTAATATAAATAAAATAATATAATAATGATGAAGAATTAAATAAAATAATGGTTTTGTCTTTTATGTAGAGAACCATATGTATTTCACTGAATCCTTTATGATACACTAATTTTATATTGTTGACATCATATGTACCAAATACTGAGATAGAGATATATGGGATCAGACCTTCAGGTTTAAGTAATACTTAATTATGTTAAATAAATATAAATGGAAATACATATTCTACATTTGGAGTTGGTTAGCTTAAATGAGCTTTAGTAAGCTCTTGAAACTATGGCAAACTATTGTGTTTCATTAGTAAATCAGTAAGCATGTGACTGGGTGCCAATAGCAGTTCCTAAAAATTCCAGTCTAATTTTAGCTATTGATCAAATCTGGCTGGTAAGTACACTGATTGAAAGCAAATTGACTTAGAATACAAAGTAAAAATTTTGTTCATTAAAAATTGTAAAAAATTATGCAGGGGAATGGAATGGAGAAAGCAGCTGGTAATAAGTCTTTTACAGTGCTGTGAATTAAAGCATTTCAAGAGAGCAGATATCTGCCAGTCTTTACCTTGTAGTCTGTTCTTGTAATAGCTTCGCACTGACAGCTGTGTTTTTTGCTGATAGGCTATGCAGTAAATTCCAGCAGGTTTTACTATTTTTCTGTTTTGATTTTGATGAGATGCCTCTTTGAATTAAATTATAAATACAGTGGCTATTCTTTAAACTTCAACGGTGTAAAGACAAGTAAAATTACTGGAATTTATATATGTACATATATAAAAATCGAAATTATAACACAAATATGCTATACATATTTCGTGTTGGCAGTTCTTGCAGATATAAGAACATCTGTCTTTCTGTGGCCTCATGTCTGCATTTTAAATACAGTTGCTTGACTAGTGCGTCACCTTTAAGCTTGGTTTTTGGACATAAGTATCTGTGTTTCTGGAGTCATTACGTGGTTCATGTGTTTTAGTATTAGTAAGAATTTGTTGCTTGTGCTTCAGCTTAGGTGCCAGAATTAGCAGACATCTTTGACAATTTGAGCATTAACTACTAGAGCTTAATTCTTCATTCCATATTCCCCAAAAAATTATGAGTAGTACAGGCCCACAACCTGGAGATGGCTTGCAGGTCAACAGGAGAGCACCACGAGTGCAGCATAAAGAAAAAAGAGCCACGCCAGCCAGGGAGCTAGATTCACTGGGGGCCCTGGGAACTACAGGCCAGTCAGTCTCACCTCTGTGCCCGGCAAGATCATGGAGCAGATCCTCCTGGAAACTCTGCTAAGGCACATGGAAAATAAGGAGGTGATTGGTGACGGTCAACATGGCGTCACTAAGGGCAAATCACGCCTGACAAATTTGGCAACGTGTTACAGTGTTGGTGGATAAGGGGAAAGCAACAGATGTCATCTAGCTGGACTTGTGCAAAGCATTTGACACTGTTCTGCATGACATCCTGGTCTCTAAATTGGAGAGACATAGATTTGACCAGTGGACTACTCGGTGGATAAGGAACTGACTGGATGGTTGCACTCAAAGAGTTACAGTCAACAATTCCATATCCAAGTGGCGAGCAGTGACAAGTGGTGTTCCTCAGGGGTTGGTACTGGGACCGGTGGTGTCTAACGTCTTTGTTGGTGACATGGATGTTTGGATTGAGTGCACCCTCAGCAAGTTTGCCGATGACACCAAGCTGTGTGGAGCAGTTGACACACTGGAGGGGAGGAGTGCCATCCAGAGGGCCCTGGACAGGCTTGAGAGGTGGGCCTGTGCCAACCTCATGAAGTTCAACAAGGCCAAGTGCAAGGCTCTGCATGTGGGCTGGGGCAATCCCATGCACAAATACAGGCTGGGCAGAGAATGGATTGAGAGGAGCCCTGAGGAGAAGGACTGGGCAGTGTTCGTGAATGAGAAGCTCAACGTGAGCTGGCAATGTGACCTTGCAGCCCAGAAAGCAAACCATATCCTGGGCTGCATGAAAAGAAGCATGGCCAGCAGGTCGAGGGAGGTGATTATCGCCCTCTACTCTGCTCTCTTGAGACCCCACTGGGAATATTGCGTCCAGCTCTGGAGCCCTCAACATAAGGAGGACATGGACCTGTTGCAGCGGGTGCAGAGGAGGGCCATGAAGATGACCTGAGGGCTGGAACACCTCTCCTATGAAGACAGGCTGAGAGAATTGGGGTTGTTCATCCTGGAGAAGAGAAGGCTTCAGGGAGACCTTATAGCAGCATTCCAGTATCTGAAGGGGGCCTACAAGAAGGCTGGAGAGGGACTTTTTGCAAGGGCATGTAGTGATAGGACAAGGGGTAATGGCTTCAAACTGGAAGACAGTAGATTTAGATTAGATATTAGGAAGAAATTTTTCACTTTGAGGGTGGTGAGGCATTGGAACAGGTTGCCCAAAGAAGTTGTGGTTGCCTCATCCCCTGGAAGGCCAGGTTGGCTGGGGCTTTGAGCAACTTGGTCTAAGGGAAGGTGTCCCTGCCCATGGCAGTGGGGTTGGAACTAGATGATCTTTAAGGTCCTTTTAACCTAAACCATTCTGTGAGTCTATGATGCTATTTAGGGAATTCAGTGAATGAAAGATTAATTTTTACCCTGTATATTTATCAGATACTTTTATGGTCCGCTGTTTGAAGTAGAGAATGACTTCGTTGCAAGAATTAGTAAGCAAAATAAACTGGTAGTTTTAAAAAATGTCAATGCTATAGTCCTATAAGACTAGTTTTACAGATTGTGTAGATGTAAACTTACTCTCTATGCCGTGAGTCCTCAGAGCTTCTCAAAATCAGTTAATCAACAGGATAGCAATGTAAATCAATGGATTTTAGTTACTCTGCCATTTCTTAGAGGAAGAAGTTGGGATCCAGCACAGTCTGACAGGGTCCTTTTAGGTATTCCGCATATGGAAAATTCAGTGTCTCATAGCAAATTTGCTTATTTGAAGTCAGTTGAAGTTACATGGGATTTTGATTTAGCAGAGTGATACAGTGTGCACTCAAATTGCAATGCAAGTACAAACTACGTTTAGGAGACTGTAGCAATTGCAATATATAGTTCAGTCATAATATAAATGGGAATTTTGTTACTGGTGTCTAATAATATGCTCACTGTCACAATGCTGGATGTTTCCAGTCTCTGGGAAGGAATATGTGGGTTGCAACTGGTTTAGGTCCATTACTTTCTTTGTTCATTTGTTTTTTGCCATGGGAGCAAACATTTTCATAATACTTTCTTCTCATGAGTCACCTGAAAAGGATCAGTATCCAACCAGATATCTCTTGCTCATTCATTGTCCTTGGTATCCATGGTGGCCATCACTTGAATGAGATCTGTTTCAGTAGACCATTATAAGTGATCCCTACATATATGGGCATCACATCTGAGGCTGCAGCTTTGCCTCTATGAACTTATTTTGATTCTCCATGTACAATGCTTAAGCATTATGTTGTCTTTTATAACTGTTTCTCTTTTTTCTTCTAGCATGCTATGTGTTCATTTACCCTCTTCTAACTTCTGCACTACTACTCACAATAACCTTCAAACCTACTACTCCCCCAGCAACCTTCAAAGCTCTGCTTTTCTTACCTTTCTTCAACTTGTTAGAACCTTCCAATTTTTCAATTTAATCCTAAATATAAATGGGACCAGTGCTTTGTTCTATCCATGAAAAATCCTGGTTATGGTTTTCCCATCCGTCCTTTTCAAGGTTACTGGTGAGATTTTTCCAGCCTCTGTTAGTATTTATAGTAATCCTATCTCCTCTTTCAAATGGTAGTGGTCCTCTCTGCAGCCAGTCTTACCAGTACCTGTTCTTAATCACAGTGCAGGTTTTCTCCAGTAGGTTCTTATTTGTGACTAACACCAAATCAGAAAGCATGTTTTTGTCAAGCAGTCATTACTGTTTTCATGGGTACTGCTTACCCTCGGGAATATCCTGCCCACTATGCCAGTTAATGTCAGAGTTAAATATACTCTGGCCAGGTTCTTTTAGATATTCCATGTGTGGAGAGTTTCATGAATAACACAAAATTTTCTTATTTGAAATTAGTTGAAGTTACATGAGATTTCGATTTAGTAGTGTGATGCAGCAATGCACTTAAATCACAGTGCAAGTACAAATTACGTTTAGCAGAGTGTAGCAATTGTAATACACAGTTCAATCACAATACAAATACAAATTACATTTAGCAAAGTGTAGCAATTGTAATACACAGTTCAATCACCAAACAAATGTGAATTTCATTATGGGACTTTAATGATATGCTCAAGAAAAGTCAGAGTACCCTAGTATCTAAATGCATCTTTCAATTCTATCAAATTTTCTTTTTAAAAATTTTTTGAACTCGGAATTTTTCTGACCTTTCAAAACATTTTGAGATGTGCTGCAGCTAACATGTTACAATTTTTTGATATTTTACCTTTTTTAATAAAGCACCCCATTAGTTTCTTTTGAGCTAAACCTTGTTTAATCCAGGAGTTTTTAGGCTTAGCCTGTAGAACTGTGATTCAATGTGTCTGTCTTTACATACAGTTTTTATGAGAACTGAAGTATTAATTGATAATTCAGCAATTAGACTCTCTAACCAAAAATGTGTGCATATATTACAGTACTGTTACTGTACAGTACCATAAAGGAAATTAAACTTATTGTACAGTACAAGAAATAAAAAAAATTACATTTGCATGTTTTGCTGTGAAATCTATGACAATCTGAAAAAAAGAAACCCAATTTCTGAAATTGTGTTTGCTGATATACTGCAGGAACAGTAAAGTTTTGAAGTTGCAAGTCCTTTTCCCTGACTTTTTTTTTATTATTATTATTATTTCCTCCAGGACATTTGAAACTATAGATAATGCCTCCCAGGGCTGAGATTATGCTCAACTACCTGAAAAATAACAGATGCTGCTATGCTCTTCATAGCACAGAATGCTGCTGTACAAAGCCAGGAAACATCAGTGGAACATAACCCGAAGCAGCAAAATCGTTGTTGAGATTGGCAAAAGCAAATTGTACTGTATTAGCATCTATGGCTTTCCACATCTGCTGGGTTAAATCAGCAAATAGTGGCAACAGCCCATTCTGCAAATGGCCCAAATGTTTTCCGTCTGAGAATTTGAGTTTAACTTAGTAAGCAAAAGCCGTTCAAAGCAATAGTATTGCGTGTTGGAGCACGTTTGCCACAAACTATTAAACCAATAACATTTGTGAAAACATTTATTTCATTCACTTACCCACTTGGAAAGCAGCACAGTAACTGTTTATAAGTACTTTGCTATAGAAGGAGTTTCCTTTGTACCAAAACATTCTGGGCTATAATTTTCTTTTTGTCTACACAGTTTGTTTTAATGAATTGTTTCACTTTTCTTAACTATGTAAAGGGATACAGATGCATATAAATAATTGCATAAATGAGAACTACTATATCTGAAATTACAGTACAGAGCTTAATTAATTCTATATAAATATTCTTTTCAGGTACAAATATGATAGCAGAAACTAGCACGGAGTTTGGCATTGCTAATCACCTTATAGTGTCAGTAACGCTATGGGTGAATTATTGTATGATACAGTAAGGTTTATAACAACTGTTATACATTTATTTAAGGTAATTAATTGGCTTATCAAGTGTTTCTGCATTTCTTTTGAAAATAAGAGCACTTGCTCTGTCCCCTTAGGAAACTGAATATTTAACCTCGTTGTGAGTTGTATGTGGTAAAGTAATATTACAACAAAGCATTGTATTTGCAGTGAAGTAAAAATCGAGATCTGTGACCACTGTTAGTGGTGGCAGTAAGGACATGTGTTTAAATGCATAGAAATATTCTGCATTACATGATCCTGTTAATTCTTTTTTGGGGGGCTGGTATTGATCCATTTTAGACTTCAGCATGAATATGCGATACAATTACAGCCAGAAACGTAACAGAACTTACAAGAAGCAGGCTTTGTTCGTATAAGACTATTTAAAAAAAATATGCATACTAACAGACTTGCATGGTACGTTCTCCTTGGGAGGCTGTAAGAGGCAGAAATGTCACTCTCTTTGTGAAGGCCGCTTCACATAGTTATTATCAAAGCATACCAAAATCAGTGATATATTTAATGGTGTATTGATAAGTTGAATCCAAGTAGGATATATTGTCAAAGTGTGTCCAGTAAAGGGTCTCTGAACTTGATTTAAACATACGCTCCAACTTTGAAGGTTTACATCTTATTGAGGAAATTTCTGGCTGCTTTAAACTGGAATGCCTAACATGCTAGCAGAACTCAAGTTGGTCTTTTTACTTGTAAATGCAATTTAAGTACCAGCGTGAAACAACCAAATTCTGTGTTCCTTGTGCCACTGTCTGACTGTGTTCTTTTAGATGTCCCACACGGAAAGAACTTCAGTAGGTAAGACACCGTGCTCACAGGCTGACTATACAAAGATGTATGTGCTCAGTCCCTTCTTCGAAGTGAAACTATGAGATGAACCATCCAGCACACCTTCTCAGGATGTATTAAAATTCAATAACTATAAAAATACAATAGAGGGTCTAACTTTACTCAGGAAAAGAGTGAGCTTGATTGTAAGGAAGTGAATCGGATAATTAAAGTTCTGTTGCATTGTTAAGCAATTCTGAATTCCTATAAGTAGCACTTATTTTTGAGGTTACGCATAACATTTACACTTGAACATGGTGTTGTGTGAGAAGGTGTTCTGCTAAAAAGATGTTTATTTTTGTAGCTGAAGTGATGGCCTCAATTTTTGATACAATATTTGTTGCTATGGGAATAATTATCTAAAGTAGAGCATCATGATTCAGATGGAGATTAAACAGGGAACAGGTCAACTGAAGACTTTCAGCATGGTTCTTTGAGTATTTGTCACTGTGCCTATGTGTTGTAGAATCATAGAATTGCTAAGGTTGGAAGGGACCTTTAAGATCATCAAGTCCAACCATCAACCTACCCTGACAACCACCTCTAAACCATGTCCCTAGGCACCACATCTACCCTTTTTTTTTAAACACCTCCAGGGAAGGTGAATCCACCACCTCCCTGGGCAACCTATTCCAATGTCTAATAACCCTTTCAGTGAAAAAAAATTTCCTAATATCCAATCTAAACCTCCCCTGACATAACTTGAATCCATTTCCTCTCGTCCTATCACTTATTACCAGGGAGAAGAGGTCAGCCCCCACCTCTCTACAACCTCCTTTCAGGTAGTTGTAGAGAGCGATAAGGTCTCCCCTCAGCCTCCTCTTCTCCAGGCTGAACAACCCCAAGTTCCCTCAGTCGTTCCTCATAAGACTTGTCCTCCAGACCCCTCACCAGCTTTGTAGCCCTTCTCTGGACATGCTCCAACACCTCAATGTCCTTCTTGTATTGAGAGGCCCAAACCTGAACACAGAACTCAAGGTGGGGCCTCACCAGTGCCAAGTACAGGGGTACGATCGCTTCCCTAGTCCTGCTGGCCACACTATTCCTGATACAGGCTAGGATGCCGTTGGGCTTCTTGGCCACCCGGGCACACATATTCAGCCGGCTGGTTTCAGTCTCTTGAACAGTGCTGTCAATTGAGCTCCAAAAGGGTATTGAATTTCCTTGTCATGGCTAGCAGGTTCAACTCCATGTATTCTTTTATTCCCTCTGACAGCAAAATGTATTGTATATTCTATAGTTAAGTTGATTTGATATTTCTTTACCAAAGAATATCAAGAATGCATTATTCACTTTTGTCTTATTTAATTCTTAATTCTCAATCTAAGTTTATGCTGAAAAGCTAAAAAAAGCAAATGCCACATGAGAGTTCTCACCAGAGATTTCTGCTACGCACCTGTACAGAGTCCTGTTCACGCACTTACTGGCAGTGAACTGTGAGGAAGCATCAGTGATTTGAGCCAGGTTAGAGCAGACATAGCAGTCAAGATAGATTCCCTAGCTCCATTTCAAGTGTTATACAAAGTATATGCTCTCCATAAACATATGTTGTGTTTTATATCACTGCCTTGTCTGACCTGAATCTTTCAGATTGCCTGGCTTGGGCTGCTCTTAGAGGTAGGCCAGTTTATTGCAGAGAAGGTTTGCCTGAATAGTGGCGCATAACATAGAGTATTGTTGGTTGGCAGCATTGAGTAAGCGACTGTTTGCCAAAACTTGCTCTGTGAGAACTGAGACAACATTCTCAGGCTCTTACAGAAAAATGCCAGTACAGAAGATTTTTAGTGAAACATCATGTCCATAGCGCTTCATGAAACCTTATATTACTGGGGTCTTGTAAAGTAGATGTGTGATTTTTGGAGGGCAACTTTTGATTCTCTTTCACTGTGGGAACTGGTGCTTCCACTGTGGTTTTTGCAGGTCTTGAGACTGGAAAATGGCACTGATGTGTGGTTGAAGTAGAAAGTATGCCTGCTTATGAGAATGAAGCTTTTGAGATTTTTCACTGAGTATGTACACCACACATTGTTCTCCATTCTTACTCTGAGAATCCTCAGTTAAGTTGGATTTTGAATGTAGGTAACTGGAGGCTGCAGTTGCCTCGTGTCCTTTCTATCATTGCATAGAAGCAGACAAAGGTGCTGGGCACTTCCACACTTCTAACAGACATATCTGGTCAAAAAACCACTGAGGTCACATGAGGCACCTGAATGTCTACCCTGAAACCACACATACAAATGTGAGTTAGGGAAGTAAATTTATTTTAAACGAAGTCACTGATTGCTCTTCCGTTATGTAGTAAGTAATGAAAGGAGTCATTAAAAAGAATAACAGGAAGTGAGAAGTACTGCATAAATAGAAAAAAAAATTCTGAAAATCCCTCAAGTTTTCCAAGTTTTTGGGGGACATAAATAGTACTTTGGAATTATCAAATGGACAAGTGAAGAAAAGCTATAAAGTGTGCCGGGATGGCAGGGTTTGTCACATAGAGGGGTTATATACTCTATGCTTTCTCTCAAGCAGTTTGAGAGTTGGTTTTTATTTCATTGCCTGTTTTGGATAGTCAGATTCCTAGTTTTTATTGATGGTCCGTAATTTCTCTGACTTAGTGAAACCAGGAAGGTAAATCCACCTCTACTGCCTGAGAAGCTGACCTGGAAATTCTTCCTGTCAGTGAAATTGGCGCATCTTGGAAAAAGCACACAAATTTAAACTACCCAAGTTCTAGTGTTGTAGAATATTTACATAGAAGGTTGCACGTTCTACCTGGTGCGAAAGTTGTTGAAACCACCGTTGTTGTCATACTCTGTAATAGGAGTCACGTGCTCTGCTACTTTTTTTTTTAAATATCAATTACTTTTGATGTTTTACGATTTCAGTGCGTGGCTGGGGGAATGTTGATTGTAAGGAGATGGACTAATATTTCTGAAGCCCCTGAAAGATGCTAAATTAAGCCTAAGGTGGTCTTCTTGAAGAGAACTGAAATTCAGATGCCATACAGTAGTGATAACAGGATTAGACAAAGGTTATATCCCTTAGAGAACATCCATTCTGTCTATTCTTAATTTTATGTACTGTTAGTGTAACATTCCTTTAAGAAGTGCTGGGTTAACTAGTCTCCCTCTGAAAGGAGGAGGGATATTTTCATTTCATGGCTGTCCTGGGCTTGTTATAGTGAAGAGCGTGAAATTGCAGGGTGTGATATGCAGGAGGATCGCATCAGAAAGCTTGAGTGCTGAAATTCATGCAAAGACACTATGAGGCTGTAGTTAGGGGCGTTGAGAACAGTCGTACCTCAAAGGAGATAGAATGCATAATAAGAGGTGTAGAGATCAGAGGCAATGGGGGAGGTTTGCTTCTAGTGAATAAGTAACTGGAGGTAGTTGCTCTAAACATAATGAAAAAGGGAAAATAAATTTATTAAAATAGTGTTAAATTTTTTGGAGGTTGTGGAAGATGCAGTCTGGTACATCTGCATATGGCACTTTGTCCCTGGCTTCATTTGAAATGAGGTTTGAAAATAAATACAAAGCTTTTGAAAGCAACAAAATGTTGTAAGAGTACTGCCAGCTTTATTCCTGGCTCTTGCATTCTTTTCACTCCCTCGATCTGGAAAGGATTTGTAAAGATCACACAAGAGGGAACTGAAATTGTGGAGTTTATATGTAATTAAGATATAAATATTGTTCTCATCAAAAGCAGAAACAATATGGTCATGAACCCAGCAAATGTGCTAGAGGCGGTAGAAAACTAGAGCGCTATGTGAGAGAGAACTAGAGCTATCATCCTAGAATTGTTTCCAGGACTGGAAATTCAAAGATAGATTTTTGAATAAAGAGGAGCATAACAGGCTGAAGTTCAGGGTGAAGACTTCAACCCTCATGGAAGAATTATTTAGCAGTGATAAGGAGTGAGTGGTGCAATCAAAGGATGTCAGTTTCAAAGTGGATAATAGACATGGAAGATGTAAGTTACAAATCTTCACGGTAAATTTTGTGTTCTTCTTTGTTTTCTTCGTCAGGCACAATCAAACCCTCAATTCTATGTGATGTCACAACTATAATGCAAATATTTAAAATAATGGCAGTATAAGCTCCTGAAAGAAAATAATAGCAAAGAAAGAATTTCGAAAACAAGTTAGCAAAAGTGAAGCCACCTGAGAGACTGTTCTTTAAGGCAAAACTTAAATAGATAGAAATGGAACCAGAGGCATAGATTTCAGTGCTATTTATTTTATGGTTCTGGAAAATTGCACGCAATAGAAAAAATATGATTGGACAGAATGTTTTTAACCAAAAGCTTAGTTAGGCTTTTAACTTAAAAAATAAGTAATTCAGGAAGCTATGAAAGTATTGCCAGCATTTTATATTTTCATTTCTTCCTTGTGTTCAGCTATTTCTTCACTGCTATTCTACAGCTGTGTTATCCACCATAAAGCTTTGCTGCTGAATATTGACTTGGTGACAGCTTTTTTGCGGATGTTTAGTATTTGTGCTTCTACCTGGATTATTGGCAAATGTTTATTGAATTGATATTAGTTCTCTTGAGAAACTGTAAAAAATGAAATAAAATATACATGCAGAATATATTAATCATTTTTGTTACATTTGGCTTGCCTGTAGACAAATATTTTAATCCATATTTTATTCAACACCGATAAAAATGCTATCAGCTTTATAGTGCTTTTGTAGCAATGCATGACGATTTATCATAGGAGAAGACCTATAAGGCCTCCTCTTTTGCATAAAGTGGAAGGCAGTCATGGGCTGAAGGAATGTGATGATTCAGCTTATTGTACTTCATTAAACATCTCTCTGTTGTTGGAATTTTCTTCTTCTGAAATAAACAATTTTTCTTCAATACATCATTAGAAAAGGACTGCATACTATAGACCTTTGTTTGTTATCTGAAAATTCTATTCAATAACTTTCCACATTTTCCTTCCTACAGTCACATTATTTTAATTACTCTAATTGACACCTACATGCCTTCTCATTGATCAAGAAAGATTTAATAGGCACTCTCCACTTGAATGAGCAGAACCACAGACCTCATCATTAATCAGAGCAGTGTATAAGGACCCAATCCAGAAAAATATACTTAACATCTTCTGTCATCAATGCTTTCCTTTCAAGAATGAAAAGACATTTTCCTCCTCATAATCTATGTATTTCACAGGTGGCAAAGTGCCTAGGTTGCCTGTGAAGATACCTTGAGGTTTCCAGGCAGCTCAAACATGTGACTAGGCTGAAATTCTGGTGTTAACTGGATCATTAATAATTCTGCTATTGATTTCACTGGGGCAAGGATTTTACACCCAGTCTCTTTTTCACAGGTTTCCCTTTTCCACGACTTTCTTTATAGCAAACAATTACATTTTTAGATTTCTCCTATTGAATAAGCTATTTCTCTTTGAGTTTCAGTCTAATTTTATTTCTCAGCTTTTCTAGAGGTGTTTAATTTCATGAAGTCACCTTTATAGAGTCCTGCATGGAAACACTGCTAATAAGTAAACCAAACTTTTGCAACATCCAGAACAAATCACTGATACTACCAAATAATTTTTCCGGTAGTGGCGTCCAGCATGCACGTTCAGCCACATCTTAGATCTGATTGTTCCTCATTAGTCCCTGGCTATAACATTTGTCTCTTTTTACCTTTGGAAAATGAGTGTCATTCTCCATAAAGAGTTGAGAGGTGCCAGTGTGGGTGAACAGAGTGATTTATCTGGTGCCGCTAGGCAGGATGCAACATGTTCCATCTGAAAGGAACTTAGGGCAGAGTGCATGGATGGGTATGGGGTAGAGGTTGGAGGAATTAAGGAGTGAGAGAGTGAGATGTAATGTGGATATTAATACAAATTGTAAACAGTAGAACTAGTGACATACTTTACGCTCTGTGTGGAGCAGTCAGCTCATGACAGAGGTGTCGAAGTGCTTTTTTGTATTGCTTGTCCTGATGCATGATTCTTTCAGACTTCTGCAGTTGTTTTCACACGCAGACTTCTTATAGCATTGTTTTATCTTCATTGTTAGCACACTTGGTGGGATCATTGTTGTTTGTCTTCATTCCAAGGCTACAATGTAACCAATTGCTTTTTTTTTTTTCTTTAAGAACTGCCTGAGACTACCTTAATTGAAGAGGAAGTTCAAGAGTCAGAGACATGGGCCAGGCCTCTGGTCTACCTTTGGCAGACAAGAGTACCTAATTTCAATGCTGAAAAAGACTACAATGCAGCTTGTGCAAAAAAGGAACCGCACTGTGCCATTTGCACTCTCCTCATGCCATACTACAAGGTGGGCAAGATCCTAACAACTCCACCTCTGGGTGAAGCGTGAACTAGCTGCCCAGCTACTTCATTTCCAGTAAATTAGAAATAAGATAAGCTTAGGCATTTGATTTGTATGAGAAGTAAATAAACTCAGTTTTGATACAATTAGAACTGATACTCTGTTCACCTGCGTTTATCCTTGGTTGCAGACAGTGTATGCCTTCTGCTAGGGTTTATGTAGGAGTGGTGTTCATGTATGTGTGGTTGCTCTTGAAATTACGCTTTTGGAGGTGATGAATCCACATAGGTTTGTATCTTTTAACTATTTCCTTATATGACCATCTTTAAATACATTTTTTTTGGAGGCTCTTCTACATTTCCTTCCCACAGTGTTGACGAAATAAGTGTTTTCACAGTACTTTAGCCTTCTTGGGAATCATATTCCCATAGAAACAATCTAATGCACTGTTTGATACTGGCTTGTGGAATTCCTGTGTCAAACGTCAGCTGAAAATGCTGTTGTAGTACTATGGTACTAATTCTGAAGCTGCTAAACTGGAATCCCCTCAGCATGGGAACTAAGAAGAAAACTTTTATTGCACTGGACCCAGTTAAAGGGCTCAAAGGGAGACAGAGGTACAGTATCATTGAACATAGCTGCAATAACACTAGCTTGCACGCTAAGTGCTAGTCTAGATTTCACATTTATTTGAACAATGAAGGAACTATAGAATGACTGTGATAGATGCCTAGAAGCAGTTAATTTTCTCACAGAACTGTTACATTTTTAGTGCAAGAGCTGGGAGGGGAAAAGTCATTTCATCATTGACAAAAGGAAGAGTAGGACTAACTGTCCTTTTTTTTGCGTAAGTATAAATTCTGTTTATTTTCCAGCCAGACAATCATGATGAAGAAAGTCCTACTTTCGGGGAAGCAAACTCAGCAGAAACATTGATGGCTGAAAATGAAAAGACTAAACCTCTTATTCCAGAGATGTGTTTTATTTATAGTGAAGAAAACACTGAAAACTATCCATCAAATGCCTTTATCGAAGAAGATGGAACAAGTCTTCTGATTTCCTGTGCAAAGTGTTCTGTACGGGTTCATGCAAGTAAATAAACTAATTGTTCAGTTGGAAGAAATGTAGTTTCAAATTTTGTTTTATTGATAAGCGATAGTTAACTAGGCTTCTGATATGTCTTTAAAAGTACTTGAAGAACATTTCCGTGTTACTTCAATCACTGGCTAATTTCTTTAAGAAACTACATTACATTTTCTATTGCGTGTAAATGATTGCTGTGAAAATTGTGAGGAATTGACTTTTCTGTAAACTTTCAATAATCACAAACTTTTGATTCTTGTCTCAATTCTGAGCTGTTAAATTCGTATTTTACTTCTCATATTTTAAACCTCTGTGGGATGTTAGTATGTCCTTATTAACTAGTCAGGGTGAAATCCTGCTTGATTTGAGGGCTTGTGAATGTTGCTGTTGACAGTTATTTCCTTCATCTTGCATTCTTTTTTGGTTTCAAGAGTGACTGGTGAATGCATGGATTTTCTGCAGTCTCTTCTCTAGACAGCAGGGCTTGAAGAGTTAAGAAGTTCCATGTAAAATTCTTACATGGAAGTATGGTATAATTGCATAGAATGAATGTCGGTACATTAATTAAAATTGTACAGTTTTTCTGCATGGAGAGTTTCTGATTTGCTATTGAACTGCAAGAAAATAAGAAATTCCCTAGAGTTTGGGTGTTTGGGGTGGTTTTTTTTGTTTGTTTCAATTTTCAGTTTGGTTTGGTTTTTTTTTTTTTGAGGGTGGTGGGGTTTTTTTTACTTTTGGGAAGAGTTTGTGTGTGTCTAATTTATATATTTCATAGATTATGGAATTAGCAGTAAGTTGAGACTTGAAAAGTCTCCTTGGTCACAGCAGATGTGTTTTACTAGTGTTTATACACAGTTGAATTGTATGACATCAATGCTTTAATCAATCCATCTCTCTTTTATTCTAGGTTGCTACGGTGTTCCCTCTTACAAAATCCATAATGAATGGTTGTGTTCTCGATGCAGCAAAGAAGCCTGGACAGCTGTAAGTTTCACACATTGCTCAGTTACCTAAAATATTAGAGGTTAAGGAAAAACAAAAAGAAGCGTGTGCATGATTGCGTGTGGAATGCAGCCTGTGTATTGTTTTCTGAACACACATTGGCTGAGGAAAAATTATTTGTAGACTATGATTAGATTTCAACGTAAAATGTAATAGCACTTTGATAGACAAACTTGGAGTAGGTTTGTACTCTCAAGAAAAGTATTGGCTAACAGAATATAGTTGTGTGTAAAACGTTCAAGGAAACAACTGAAAATTTAAATGCACATAAGAGGAAAAAATGAGATTTCTTCAAAATATTTTATACTGTTTGTATGTATGTGTGGGAAGCTGGAGAA
>NW_009649706.1:861737-866609 GCF_000708025.1 Charadrius vociferus
AGAGAATAATAAATTACAGTCAAGAATGAAATTGTTCTTTTACTGCATTTAAAGTTTACTGCCCTGCATAGAAAGGTTTAAATTGTGAACCTCCTAAATGCCTATTATTTTACTTTAAAAAATATAAAATAGTGTTATACAGCAAGTAATGAGTAGATAAGCAATTACTAGTTCATAGAATCCCAAAACATATACTCATTTAAAAAAAACCAAACACATAAAGATTTTACATTTCAACAATCTATCAGTTGCCCTGTTAAGTCATCTAATTGTTTTTCTTAAAGCAGCTTGAGGAAATGTGATAATCAGTTTTGATGGCAATATAGCTTTTCTTCATTCAGTTGTTTGATTAACAGCAGATATTTCAGGTGCCTTAAAAATGTAAATCCTTAAATGACATCATAAAATTTTGAGATATGTTGAAAACGAAATGAGAATTCAAACTACTGCAAAATACGGTATTGCTTTCTCAAACATCACTTCTTGCAATTATGAAAGTCAGCTATTAGAAATTCACAGTCGTAGTATTAGCAAACTGAAAGTAACAATAAATATGAACAACTTGATTTTCCTTTTACACTGACAACATTTTAAGATTCTTTTGTGAATGCTAAGAATGATTAAGGAAACGAGAGGAACTGGTATTTTTAATCCCCATATTACCTAAACTGGGGAAAACAAAAGGAAAAAAGTGACTTAGAACAGCTCATTACAAAAATATGGTCCATCTATAATGTTTAGTCTTCTCTAACTGAATAGCTATTAAAATATTTATTGAATCAATGTCTGTCTCTGTAATGTGTTCTCATTTTAGTAGGAAAGGCATTCTTACTAGGTAAAATCCAATTTTCATGGAATCATAGAATAGTTTGGGTTGGAAGGGACCTTTAAAGGTCATCTAGTCCAACACCCCTGCAATGAGCAGGGACATCTTCACCTGGATCAGGTTGCTCAGAGCCCTGTCCAACCTGACCTTGAACTGGGCAACTGGTTCCACTGTTTCACCACCCTCATTGTAAGAAATTTCTTCCTTGTATCCAGCTTAAATCTATCCTCTTTTAGTTTAAAACCATTACCCCTAGTCCTGTCTGCAACAGGCCCTGCTAAAAAGTTTGTCCCCATCTATGTTATAAGCCCCCTTTCAGTACTGAAAGGCTGCAATAAGGTCTCCCTGGGGCCTTCTCTTCTCCAGACTGAACAATGCCAACTGTCTCAACCTGTCTTGCTAGGATAGGTGCTCCAGCCTTCTAATATTTTTTGTGACTCTCCTCTGGACTGCTCTAACAGGTCCACGTCTTTCCTATGTTGAATGCCCCAGAGCTGGATGCAATGTTCCAGGTGGGATCTTGTCAGAGCGGAGCAGAGGGGCAGAATCACCTCCCTCAACCTACTGGTCATGCTCCTTTTGATGCAGCCCAGGGTATGGTTGGCATTGCAGGTTGCGAGGGCACATTGTTGGCTCACATCCAGCTTTTCATCCACCACTACCCTCAAGTCCTTCTTGGCAGGGCTATTCTCAGTCAGTTCATCCCCCCAGTTACTACTGGGGTTGCCCTGAGCCACGTGCAGGACTCTGCACTTGTCCTTGTTCAGTTTCATGAGACTCACATGGGCCCACTTCTCAAGCTTGCCCAGGTCCCTCTGGATGGCATCCCATCCCTCAGGCATGTCAACCACGCAGTCTTTTTGCTCTGTCAAAAAGTTTATTAATTCTTTTCCAGAGAGCTACAACTACGACCTGAAAATATGGGACTTCTAAGGAGAACATTCTTATTCAAGAAACACTGTGTATGACAGCAGTGGGACTGAATAAGATGTTTTAGTTAAAAACACTGAAAAATTTAGAACATTACCTTGGAATCTGATGTTAACTGCAGTATAACAGTAACATTTGTGGAGAAATTTGGAGATAGAATTTGTCTTTTGAACATAGTGCACTTTTTAAAATCAAAAGTCACTGAAAAATAGAAAAACAAAAATCAGTCTTATAATTTGTTAATGCGGGGTTGTAGAACGGATTCTAAAATTATTCTGGGGTTTTAAGTTTATTTTCCAAATGTTCTTGAAGTGAAAAGGACATTCAGATAGTGCAGCAGTAGGTGAAAGAACAAAAATAGTGAGACAATGACTGGCTTGACTCATATGTTCACTATGGGGCAATAAAGGGGGAATAGAGTAATAGTGACTTGACTGGGATTTTTCTTTGAGAAACTTTTAGGGGAAAAATTTGCACCCAAGGATGGCGTTAATTTGAGAAGAATTATGCACATTTAACTGAATAGGTTTAATTTTATTCTGTTATGATGCATATAAGTTTCTGAAAATAAGGGAGATCTGATTTTCAGGGAAAGTACTTTTTGGCCAAATTATTTAAGGAGATGAGATGGAAGCAGTGGAAGAGATATCAGAAACATACAGAAAATAGCTGAATGGAAATTTTGTCTGAAGAGGTTTTAGTATTGGATTTTTGCAAAAACACACTCTAGTAGGTGGAGGAAAGACTCAGTGGATTTCTGGAATTTTATGTGTTAGATAACAAGAAGGTGATAGGAGTGAAATGGAGCACCATTTTTACTGGGCAAAGGCTGGACAGTATGTGTTGCCCACTTGGACAATTCATTTAGTGTAAACTTTGGCTGTTAAATATTTAACTGAATTGCTGTGATTTTGTATGTGTATTGATCACTGTACAGCTAAATTGTTAGTGCTGACAACTTCATCTTTCTATAGCTCTGATTTGGTGATCTCAGTGAAATGAATGTATGCCCCAAGAGAGCTCTTCATTTAGATATGTTTGTGGAATAAAATTAGCATTCTTAATTTCATAAGATGTCATTCAGTTGGGAAGTTTTAATGAAATGTTGAAGATTGAAGAGACCTCACTAGTATTAAATTTACTTAAAACTTGTCCTCCCTAGTCTGCTATGTTGTATTTTTTGTTATTGCATGTCGTTCACATGTCAGTGTGAACTGCTCATTGTTAGCTGAAAGATGTAGGAGTGACAGATAGTAGGCATCTGCAACCTGAGTTAAGCAGCAAAAATCCAACAGTTGCAAGGATATGGATAACGCTCTGTTATTTACCCATACATGAATGATACCCAGTTCACTTTTTTAATAGCAGGGTCTTTCAGAACTCTTGAAATGCTGAAGCAATCTCAGAACTATTAGTGATTATCTCTGGGAGTTTGAAGAGCTTAGGTGAGGCAGCAGCAGCCTGGAAAATTTTGTGTTGCTTTTTGAAAAGGCAGGAACTGGATGACCCAAGGAATTATGTGGCAGTCAACTTATTTTGGATTCCAAGAGAATTCTTAAACAAATGGTGAATATATCAATTTCTAAACACCTAGAAAATAGATATGTATTTAAGAGCAAACCAACTGATTTTTTACTGTGACAGCTCACGGGAATAAGGAATAAGCAAAAGATTTCATGCATCCTAACTTTCATAGGCTTTTAGTAGTGTTTTAAATTCTGATATTCAAGTGACAGAAGAGGGAGAATGTAAATCAATAGTTGCCAAACATACAGGGATATGGATTTGCTTTCAACCCTCAGTATCTCAGGCCACCTGCCATCATTGTCATCAGACTCTTAAAATCACTGAGAGTGATAAAGTTGTGTGCCTCATTTGCTCATTACTTTTCATGTTATTATGGAACATATGTGGAAATCTAGACTGGTCTACTTTGAGTTGTTTAAGATAATTGCACAGGAGATGGGGGAGTTTATTTCATGTCAACATACCAAGGTGTTAAACTTACAGAATATATCAAAAGCTTTTTCACAACTGTCAAGTGTGTTTCAGGTATTACTCAAAATGCTATTTTCTTCAGTTATTTCAATATTTCAGTGAAGGGAACGGATTAATAAGAAGCATTTCTGATGCATTTTCTGTAAGTACCAAAGGCCTTGGGCATTTTGTAGGCTGAGGTTTACTAATTTGGGTTAGTATTGCTGTTATGGATTGGATCCAATTACTAATTTGGATTGGATCCTACTATTTTGTAGGACAATAATAATATTACTATATTGAAGAAATGGCATAAAATTATGCGGAATTCAACAGACATGGGTGCAATACTTAGAGAGGAGTTACAAATACATAAGATGGGAGTGCCTAACTGAGCAGTAGCTCCTGCTGCCAACTGCAGTTGTGACCACTGTGGTCACAAGCTGAACATAAGTCACCAGTTCTATAGAACCTGAAACATCACAATAGAATGTTTAAGCCTCGTACTGGAAGTAAGGCCTGAAAACACATGGAACAATCTTTCTGCTTTCTTCAGCTTTGATGAGACCTGAAGAAGTGTGTCTAACAATGAACACATGTAGTTAAAAGAGCATGAGCCTGAATGGGATGGAAGAAAACGAGAAGTGCAACTGAAATTGCAAAATTGAAAAAAAACAAACCGAAAATTCTTTTCACAGAATCACAGAATTTTCAGAGTTGGAAGAGACCTCTAGATATCATCTAGTCCAACTCCCCTGCTAAAGCAGGATTGCCCAGAGCACATTATTCAGGACTGCATCCAGGCGGGTTTTGAAAATCTCCAGAGAAGGAGACTCCACAACCTCCCTGGGCAGCCTGTGCCAGTGCTCTGTCACCCTAACTGTAAAGAAGTTTTTCCGTGTGTTGGAAAGGAACTTCCTATGTTCCAACTTGTACCCATTGCCCCTCGTCCTGTCACTGGGAACCACCGAGAAGACTGTGGCTCCATCCTCCTTCAACCCACCCTTTGGATATTTGTAAGTAGTAATAAGGTCTCCCCTCAGCCTTCTCTTCTCCAGGCTAAAGAGTCCCAGCTCTCTCAGCCTTTCCTCGTAAGGGAGATGCTCCAATCCCTCAATCATCTTGGTTGCCCTTCGCTG
>NW_009649706.1:866866-867581 GCF_000708025.1 Charadrius vociferus
TTCCTCTCTGCCCAGCTCTCCAGCCTGTCCAGGTCACGCTGGATGGCAGCGCGGCCCTCTGGAGAGTCAGCCACCCCTCCCAGTTTGGTATCATCAGCAAACTTGCTGAGGATACACTCTGTCCCCTCATCCAGGTCATTAATGAATATATTAAACAGAACTGGACAGAGTATCGACCCCTGGGGGACACCAGTGGTTACAGGCCTCCAACTAGACTTCATGCCACTGATCACAACCCTCTGAGTCCTGCCACACAGCCAGCTCTCAATCCACCTCACTGTCACCTCATCTAACCCGCACTTTCTCAGCTTCCTAATGAAGATGTTATGGGACACAGTGTCAAAAGCCTTGCTAAAGTCAAGGTAGATGACATCTACAGCTCTCCCCTCATCCAGCCAACCAGTTACATCATCGTAGAAGGCCATCAAATTGGTCAAACATGATTTACCCTTGGTAAATCTGTGTTGACCACTTCCAATAACTCCCCATTTCTCAATGTGTTTGGAGAGGACATCCCAAATGAGTCGCTCCATTACCTTCCCAAGGACCGATGTGAGACTAACCGATCTGTAGTTCCCTGGGTCCTCCTTCTTTCCCTTTTTGAAGATTGGAGAGATGTCAGCCTTTCTCCAGTCCTCAGGCACCTCTCCTGTTCCCCATGACCTTTCAAAGATGATGGAGAGTGGTCTAGCAATAACATCTGCCAGCTCTCTCA
>NW_009649706.1:868328-904605 GCF_000708025.1 Charadrius vociferus
CTCTGTTAACAAACAGTAGGTCCAGTAGGGCACTTCCCCTAGTTGGTTCGTTCACCAGCTGTGTGAGGAAGTTGTCTTCCACACACTCCAGGAACCTCCGGGACTGTTGCCTCTCTGCTGTGTAGTATTTCCAGCAGACATCTGGGAAGTTGAAGTCCCCCACGAGAACAAGGGCAGATGATTGTGAGACTTCTGCCAGCTGTTTATAGAATATTTCATCAGATTCTACATCCTGATTAGGGGGTCTATAGCAAACTCCCATCACGATGTCTGCCTTGTTGGCCTTCCCCTTAATTCTTATCCATACGCACTCAACACTGTGATTCACACTGTTAAATTCTAAACATTCAAAACTGGCCCTAACATAGAGGGCCACCCCACCACCTCGCTTTCCTTGCCTATCCCTTTTAATCATTTCTGATAGACTTCAGTCATTCCATAAGGGAGAATTGAGAGAATTAACCTTCTTAGTATAGCCAAGGGAAGACAAAAAAGAAATAAGTAACATTCTCTCATGTAAAATTATATGTGTATTGCAAAGATGAGCACAATCAATTACCGTTCTCTCCTTTGAGGGACAAGATGACTTGTAGCAGCCTTAAACTTCATCAGCAGAAGATTGTGTTAATACCAGGAAATTTAGCAAATTTTTATTTCTAAAATAGTGAACTACTGGAATAGGATATATAGAGATTTTGTAGAATCTACTCCTTCACGATTTTTAAAAACATGTTGGCAGGAATAGTTGAAGACTTGATGGTGGGTTGAGGTAGAAGGATAAAATAGACACAGACGTTTCTTTTTTCTATGGTTCTCTTTGGCCTGTTTGAATACTATTATTCATTGCAAAGCAATGTGATGGTAGTTACTGGAGAAAAAATTATCAGTTTGATATACAACTTAAATTTATTAGTGTATTTTTGCTTATATGGAACCTCATGGCTGACATCAGCATGATTAAGAATTGCTGATACTTATTTTGGTCCTATTTGTCATTTTACAATCATGTTTCTGTCTCTTCAGAATTTGGACAATAGCCTTATATTATCCTAACAGCTTTCACTTCAAAATAGTACAATACTTTTACTGAATCTTAGCAGTATACTTAAGATAAATGTGGTTCTCTTTTAACCAATCTTCTGTACATCTATAAAAAAAGATAACTTAATTGAATATACTGCTGCCCAGAGTACTATTTGCCCTTTTGAAAATCTGCAATTTATGTTAGTCTTGCCAACCTGCAGCTGAAAGTTTTATGCTACCTTTGAAATATATGCGTATGCTTCTTTTTTGAATCAGTTTTTATATTTGTTTAATTTTTTCTGTGTCTGTTGTTATAATATTTGAATTGTTTTTCAAATTGCTGTGTAGTACCCTAAGTTTCTCTGAAGTGGGAGATGTAATTAAAGAACATTACTTATATGCATGACTTTTTTTTACTTTAGGGCATGTAGAGTGAGTGTATTTTAAATTCCAACTAACATGGTTTAGACTCCAAGTTTCTACATGAAACAAATGAAAAAAATCCTATTAATCTAAATTCTTGTTCAGGATAAGCATTCCTAAAAACTGCAGCTCTTGCAGAAGATGTGAAAGTGATTTGACTCACTGTGGGAATTATATATCCACATGTCTTTAAAAATTCAATTCTTGCGTCGGAAAAGTATATCAAATGAGAAGATCTAATTATCAGAAAATACCTATTCTCTGAAACTTCGCCTTCCTGAATGTCTGAAATTGTTTTCCTTCCTCTTCACATTGGTTCCTAGAAGGAGGAGATTTGGCTGAGGAATTCCCTTCTGGGCAAGGCTTTAAATCCTGAAGGGAAGGTTGATTGGAAAACAGGAAGAAAGAAAAGTTTCGTGCAGTGGAGAATAAAGTGGAAGTTATGAAACATTGGTACAAACATTGGTTCAATGTCCTCTCCTTACACAATTAAGTATTGTTTTTAGTTCTGTTAAGTGATACTTTCTTAAACTCCCAGGAGTTATGTTAACTTTATGGAAAATTTGCTCTCTACTAGGTTTTTGTGTATCGGTATGATTTTACAAAGTGTTGAAGTATGACAGCACTATAAAAATGAGACCGGTATTAATAGGTGAATGAAATGGTATTATGTGTGAATCCCGGCTATGCACATCATTAAAACATGGAAATAGAAAAATGAGTGGACTCAGATTTACAGAGCCAGACTTTTCTCTGATGGAGATTCTATTTTATATATTATCCGGGGAAACAATTGTTGAGATTCAGAAGCATACTGTTTTCTAGCAGTTGCAATGTCTCTAAGTAGCTGAAGTAATATGCTTTACAGTGTTTTATGTAAAATTTTCACCTTCCAGGATGCATTTGGATCCATGATAGCATAGCATATCTTCATATTCTACTAGGCAGTAGTTCCTGTTTGATAACAATTATTGACAAAAAAGAAGAGTCATACCAAATTTGTCTATGCTAATGGACAAAAAATAGCCATAAATCAATCCCCCGAAACAATTAAAAAATCAAATAATATTAAATAAGTCATCTGCATGGCTCCTGAAAGTGTAACTGTATTCATACAAAGTGCCTTGATTGAGAACAAACGCCTCATTAATCTTAAATGCTTCAGCTAAAGAAACCTAGTGAAGTCAGGAAGAGTAATGACTGGCATTATAGAGAATGCAACCTACTATACAATGTGCAAGGATGTGGTCACCTAGTAGCTATAGTACATAAAGATAAGTACTATTTATTATTTAGAGGACAAAAGGATTTGGGACAGCAAAGAGAAAGAAGAGCAAGTATGGAAACGGGTAAATGCATTTCAATGCCTTACTTCATAGTAAGCCAGCAGTTACTAAAACTACTAAAGAAGCAGCGTGACTTTTCACATGTTATTCTAACCCTCCGTAGTGCTACAGAAATAGTTCAATAATAATCTGGTCAGTTGGCACTGATTTTAAGAACAGATCCTATGTTGAATAGCAAGTGTTAGGCAGCTTAGCAGAATTGTTTTTTTTCTGTAAATGAGCTTTTTCATGCTTTGTATTTTACTATTGATATCAGACTCTTTTGAGTTGTTTATATTTTGTGTTTAGAGTAGCCCATTACATCCGTTGAAGGATTTTTTTTTTCTTTTTCGGAAGGTGTCAGAAAAGCGACACGTAAGACCGTTCTGCATTCCAGCTCAGAAACTGCCCTCTTTCACCCTACTGAAAATAATGATTTTGAACAATCTTTTTATAGTGGTGCTTTTCTCACCGATATAGTGTCAGCATTTCCATTATAAACTCCTGTTTTCAGATTCTGATAACTGCCAAAATTAACTCTCTACATGTGAGTTGATATAGAGTGTCTTAATTTTCAATCTGATTTTGCTACCAAGTTTTAAAATCATTTAGATATTGTTTTCTCCTTTTTTTTTTTTTTTTTTTTTTTTAAATCTGGATTTCCCCGAACTTTCTCTACAGAAAGGTGACTTATTAGGGGAATTACTGATAAATGATGATGGTAACCATGTGTGGACTCAGAGGTGGGGAGCATGATATTTCTTTCTGGTTTTGGTATTAGTCTAGTAACAAGATATGCATTGCTGGTAAAAAACAGTCTTTGACACCATGTATTTTAACAGGTTTGTAAATACTGAGTTTCCCTCATGCTGTCACAGAAACTGAATTGAAGATGGTTAAAACTGGAAAATACCTTTATAACCTAAGTGCCGTAATATTCAGACTCGAAGTCCATTTTGACCTTGGATTTCCTTAATTGCATTTCACCAAGTCAACCTTTGCTACTGATACCCATGTAAAAAGTCTTGATAGCTTTAGGCACCTCCAGGTGTGTGTCTCATCTTACCGAGGAAGGGGTTGTCCATTCCCTGCAGGGTGAAGCAGGATTTCAGTCAGATGCAGCTTTGATTGGAGTTGGAGTTGGACCAGAGAACCTTGTCCAATCTAAATTTGCCGTCAAACACCATAGCTGATCTCCAGAAGTACTGCTGCAAAATCATTGAGGGGAAAGAAAAAGGTGGCCATAACCAGTAAAATGATATCCTGCCTTGCAAAGCTGGTGCTAGGCTGCTTTCTTGAAGATACAAATTTTCATCTAAAGATGTTCAATTTTAAATCTAATATTTATTGTCACTTCCAACCGTTGTCTTATAATAATTGGAATAATTCTGCATATTTTTTATCAGTAGAAATATCATTCCATTTTTGTTTGTGTGTTTGCTAAGTGTTTAGCCTCAGTGTTATCCTCTGGCAGTGATTTTCACAGTCTCATTATATTTTGCAGGAAGAATGATCAGTTTTGTATTTTGTAGCTAATTTCAATACTTATTTATTTTTTAACACAGCTAATCTCAGTCCTTTGGACTTCTCTTCAAAGGGGAAGATGTCTGTAATCTTTCTTCAGATGCTGGGGAACAGTTGCTTTTTCTACTTTAAACGTTTTCTAAATCTTAGTGACCAATAACCACTATTGCACAAACATTTCATATTCAGCTATGTAATAGTCTTCATTTCATACTTGATACATGTTTTATACTGCAGATATGCACATTCTAGTGAGAAAGGACACATAGGTATGGTAGCATCTAGCAGCTCTGTTAAGAAATGGTGCTCCCAGACAGGAGAGTGAATCCTTTTACTAGACAACCCTCAATTTGTCTGCAGTTTATTATTTTTAGGAATATTTTGTCTATAAAAAAAGTTTGTCTCTGAAAAGTTACTTTTAAGGTAATAGCTTGAAGTAGATACAGTAATGGCTTCTCAATTGAAATTACATAATCTCAAAAGCTATTTTCTGAGTGAAAATTATTCCCCTGGTGTGGAAAGATTAAAATATTCATTAGTGGACTGTTTCTGAAAATGACATTTTCAAATACATTAAGAGAAACACCAACCCTTTTTTCTTTACACAAGGATAAATACAGACACAAATACAAATAAACTGGGGAAATGAGATGGCTGAAAAGGCAGCAATGCCATATCCAGATGGACATCGGTGTTAATACTATTAGGAAGTGTGACCTTGGGCGTTACAAGGCAAGTGAGACAGAAGTTGGAAGACTAAGGGTACCTGTTTTCAGTTAGAGGGTTCATCTAAAAAACCCACCAGATTGGCTTGAAGAAGACAAAAGATGTTTATCAGCCTCAGCAATACAATTTGTATCTATTTGACTTAGCTGTGGCAGAGTTCATTAGATTTGTGTTTTGATTAGTTACAATTTTCTATGAACCAGCTACTTTTAAATGAGCGCAATAAGTGAGCATTATTGTGACATAGCTTTGTAGCAGTTTACTCTAAAAACTGAAAACAACTGTTCTGACTTCTTATTAGAAATATTTGGGAAAAACCCACTATCCTAACCATTTATCTGATTCTTGAGTGCTTTTAGATACTAGTCAGAGTCAATAGACACACAGGGACAATAGCTGATGAAAAAAAGTGGAAATACATTGTTAACTGGAAAAACAGTGTCCTACTGAGAGCTGAAGACAATGTCAACACTTGCAGTGCTTCAGACCACGAACCAAAATGTATACTTACTTGAATGGATTCATTCTGGTGTCACTGCTAAATACAGCTGTGATAACAAAGTTATCAAAATACTTTTATTACAAAAATAACATAATAATAAATTTTGGTGAATGCATTCTGTTTGTTTTTCAGAATCACAAACCTTACAAATGCATGAAAATTTAATTAAATGTATATTATATATAACGTATATTGCAGTGTATACTTAGCAATGCCAAGTAACAGGATTTTCCTAATATCTAGGTATCTTTTCTAAAACATCTTAAAATGTAATTTGTAAAGCTTTAAAATGTCAGGTTACATAAAACAGTAAGGTGAATCAAACCAAAGTCTATTCTGCCCTGTTATCCTCTCTCTAGCACAGCCAGAAATGAATACCTGGGGAAGAATATAAGTCCTGGGCAAGCATTCCCTAATGCTCTCTCAATCTTCTGCAATATGCAAATAAGAAACTGCCTTGGCCAAAGACAATGTCTTTGTGTTTACTGTGTAAAAGGTAACCTTTGCTGGATTTCTCGTTCATGAACTTATGCAGCTTCTTTTTCAAGTGGCGTTAAATTATATCATCCACATCTGGCAAACTGTCATATGCTCTGTGAAGAACATTTTTTTTTGTTTTGTTTTGAATCTGCTGCTTTCTGTTTTTCTTTGACAGCAGCCACCTAGTTATTGTATTAGAGTACTTAGTCAAGTCCTTTTCCAAGTCCTCATGATTTTACTGACATCTCTCAGACACATACTGTCTTCTCTTCCCTGGTCTGACCAGCCACAGCCTGCGTAGTTATCCCTTGTGCAGAAGAAGCTGTTGCAGCTGATGTTAGCTGAATACAAGCTTTTGTTTTCTTTTTTTTTTTTTTAATGAGGCCTGTGAAGTAAAGTTAATCAGAAATGAACAAGATCTTGATAAATTATTGAGATATTCTGGAAAACAGGATGCAATTAAATAGGGAAAAGTATAAGATGCTGAAGCTAGAATACAGACAAAGGAAAGAGGAGCAATGACACCAGCCATTGCTGTAGAAGAGGTCCTGAAGTTACAGTGCATGAGTTTAACAAGTCACTGCAGAACAAAGGTTAACACTGTGTGAACACATCTCCCTAGATGTGGGATGCAAGATGTATCAACTAAACATGTTTTGCCTGACATCACTAAGGCTTTGTCCTCATTGCATTTCAGAGGGTAAAATATGGCTGCAGATGAAGACAGTAGGTGAAAAGGTTGCAGTTGTTTAACCTACTAAGGGGCTGCAGGTGGAAAATGGCAAAAATGACAGGAACAATCTGTTTTTCACGTTTACGATGCATAAAGTAAAAAGAAAAAGGCTTGAGCTACAGCACAGAATCTTCAGGTTAGCTGTTACAAAAAATTCCGTAATGGCAGGAATGTCTCAAAGAGCTGTAAGAGATTGTTAGGTTGATTATGGAGAGTACGTTTTACAAGGAACCTGTTGAAAATGTGTCAGACAAAATTCATTAGGAATAACATACGTTTTATTTTACCCTGTCTTCTTCCGCTGACATAAGTTATATATTTAATTTAACTGTATAAATATAATTCTTTGGAGATGCCATTGTAATTTACAGGGTCTTAGAGGAAAGGAGAAACAGCAGTTTAACAAGAAAGGGGATCGTGTGGGGCATGTTCATAGTTGTCCATAAGAATAACCATAATACGGCTTACTATATATATCTCTGCTATGGCTTGGCTGAACTCTGTTGCCTTGCTGTGTCAGACAGCTTCCTGTCTCATATAGAATGCTATTGCTGATGAAGTAAGTATGCAAATATGGAAGTGTGAAAACTGCTTTTTATAAGCTTTACTGTCAATAGGACTTTGAATTTTGGCAGCGTAAAAAATACTCAAAGACAACCAAATGCATTCATTTTAAAATACAAATGAGTGTGAACAGGCTTGTTTTTTGTGTAGTATTTTTCCATGCAACAATAATTAATATGCAGCTATGCCTGAATAGTGGCATATCATTCCAAAAAAGGTGATCTATCTTTTGGATATATGTACCAAACTAAGCATGGTTAATTCACATTGACTTCAGGCTTTTGCTGCAGTTTCTAGCAGTGGCTGAAACAGAGAAATGAAAAATAAACCAGATTAGGAACACTAGTTGCAAAATGCAGTTTCATTGTAAGCAAGGGGAAGTGTTTAGTCCAGAAACTGTGGATATGATCTACTTTGTTGTGAAAAAAATGCATCATCTCCACTAAAAAGCTAAAAGATGAAGTGAATGTTAGTATGGTAAACCGTGTGAATTATATGGAGACATCTTACTTTATACAGACACTGGAAGAGAGAGTTTTCTTTTGTAATTCTGGAATGTTATGGAGATTTTTTTAAGAAGGTGAGCAGTTGGTCTAAGATTTAATTTAGATAAATGTAAAATAATATGCTTAAGAAATTATTACATAATGCAAATACAAATGACAAAATTACTTGTTTAACGGATTTGCAAAGTAATAGTGAATCAGAGATTGGATATATTATAAGGTGGTGCTTTACAACGAAGTCCGTTCCTATCCTGATTTTTATACACAGGCTGACAGCAGACATACATGGATGCACAAACACTCTCTCTCTCCTGAGAACATGGATAGTAATTGCTAATATACACGTGATTGAACTGCCATCCATGGCAGGTGTACCTGTATTAGGAATATTAGTCTATCTTAATATCAGGTCCCCTGTGTTTTCATTGCTTGCAGTATGTTGAAACTGGAAGTAAAGTAATAGCCATGTCGCATGGATATAGGACAATATATTGCAATTAAGGTACGATTTACAAAATGGATTTAATGGGCTTTAAGGCTAATGGTCCTTCCTGCCCAGGTCTGCTATGAACACTGGTGAAATCGTCTATGGACCTAAGTTGTTATCGCCTGTATCCAGGAGACTGTGAACAGTTATTACTCACCACCACTGTATACTCATCAACAGTTTGTAGAGGTGGTTTTTGAGAAGGGGTTAAATTTGGTTGCTACAGGTCCTGCATAGGTGGAATCTTTTTCTAGCTGGTAATAAGGATATTTACAGCCACCTTCTCTTTTCTCTGGGCTGCCTCCCCCTCCTCCCTTCTCTTTTTGTTTTCCTCTTTTGTTTAAATTTCTTTTTTTTTAAACCTAGTGTGAAAGCCCTGTAGCTAGTAGGTAAGGATTATGACTTCTGTCTCTTGCAGTGTCTAATTCACAATTCTTTATTTTTACGGTGGTAAAGAGACAGTAAACCTTCAGAAGAAATTTGTTGGCAACATCTTCTTATGTATTTTAGTTTAATTTATTTGTGAAACTTCTTTAGGGCCCTGGACTCTCTAGTTGAATTAATAAGTTACACAGCAGAAGATTAGATTAAGGTTTTCCATAAAAGTAAAAAAAACCCCACCTATTAGAAGCAGGAAAAGTTCATCATTATTCTAATAATGAATTTCAAAGTAAGCTGGCATAAGAACATCAAAGCTTGTAAAATAAGGGCAAACGGAATGTTACTTTGCAGAACAGAGAAGCAGTCAGTTAAAGGATTTTTATGGCAAATATGAGAAAGTGCTTCAATTTAAAAAAGAATTGTGAGGGGTCCACAGGTGGGGCATCCACTGATCTTTTAAACTTGCAAATGGAGAATGAAGCTTTCTCTCCCCAGCCAAAGACTTGTATTGAGTCAGACTGATGCTCTCTTCCCCAGCCTGCAGATGTTATTCTACCTCCACATTGTAAGCTTCATGCTCTGCAAATGAGTTGGGAATCAGACCGTCAAGAAGGCCTGCATGTCTCCTTTCTTAGGAGATCATGGTATTTGCCTCTTCCTGAATGGCTGTTCCATTTCAAGTACTGTTTTCCATGCTTCTTGGCTCATTTATTTTGTTACTTTCATGTGGTCATGGAGACGTGTGCCCATTTTACTGGTTTTATCTTGCACCTCCAACTGTCATATATAAAACTAGCAGGTTGGACCCAATCTTTTGGTCCGTATCTCACTATGATGGAGGCCAAGCTCTGTTTATAAAGATAAACAGCACTGATAGCAGAAAAGATGACCCATTCCCTCAGAGTGTCGAGATCACTCAAAGTAGGAGCTGAAGAAATAGATCTTTGCTGATTTGTAGGCAAGATTCTAAGGTGAATCAAACTGAAGAGGATGCAGTGCTGTAGGATTACTCTGTGGTTGTGCTAAGGTAGTCCTCAGGATTCCCAGGTAGGTTTAAAGAATCTGCAGACTGTTTCATGCCGTAGTTTTCACATGTAAGTGCTTGCCTTTGAGAACTGAATTCCAATTAGAAGCAAATTTCCCATGACTGAAATAGGACTTTACTGGAAACTGCAAGGTGCCCATTAACTGTTTAGTGGAATTTTTGTTGTGTTATTACAGAATAATTTCAGCGTGGTGAATTGAGGTGTATAAAGCCTTAATAACATGATTCTTTAGCATCTAGTTGAGGAAAGTCTTTATGTCATGCCTATGTAGTTCAATAAATTTTCCAAGTGAGGTGTTTTTGAAACCAAAATATATTCGGGATAAGAAAGATAGCCATGGTTCTTTGCCTAGCTTAAGAGTATACCTATGTAGATGGCAGGACCTCATTATCCTAATGACGACCGAAGAAGGGGCGACAGAAAGAGAACGTGAAGATGATTTGAGTCACCTTTGAGAGTAGTTAAGGGAATTTAATATATATAGCTTGGCAAAAAAATATACCAAGTGGTTAGGATATCATAAGAATCTACAAATATTTGGAAGATAATTACATATAGGAAAGAAAGGGGCGATTATGTACAGTAGTTCAACAGCATTGCAAAGGGTGATGGTTTGGGACTAAAATAGGAGGTGATACATTAAACTGAGTTTAGTATGTGAATCTAGAATGGCATGAAGTTTGACTTATCTGTCTTTGACAGAGAAGTTTTTTGTTTTGTTTGTTTTTCCCCTTCAAGGAAAATTTAAATAAGATATACAAGTCACAGGGTATCTTGACTTCATTTTCTGCATTTGGTTCTTTGTAGAGACCAGAAAAATTGAGACAGGAAGAAAAATAGCTAACACTGGGAACACTTTCTCATCTCTTCTTGTGACAGGAAAAGGAAAAAAAAAGGAAAGGATAGATTCAGAAAAGGAGGAGACTGAAGAGAGAGAGAAGGATTAGAAAGAGAGGGAGAAGGGTTGGAAAGTAGAAATGCCTGTGTATCTGTTCAAAGGCACAGTTTTAAGTAGAGTTAGGAATAGCCCTATTTGTTTGGCATATTATCTGGGAACCACTGAAATATGCCTTGCTGAGTGCCCTGAAAGCAGATGGAGTTGTACTGAAGATCGAGGCAGTGACGGTGTACTGCAGCAAAGGGAACTCTTGCAAAAAGCATAACCTGTCTTATATTCTGGAGGTTTATAAATTTGAGAACTGTCAGGAACAAGCATATTTTGCAAATGCTTGAGTTGGATCAATGGCTTGTAAGTCAGTTTCTCGGTAACTTCCACTGAACTAATTATGGGTCATTTAACTTTGTTTTACCTTAATAAGCTGCATGGCAATTCCAGCCTTTCTGTGGTAGTACCGATTAAATGCCTTTTTGTTTGGTATCACTTTCAAAGTGATTCTGTCACTTTGTTTAAGAGTAATACTCAAAACTTATTTATCTTTAGCTTTTTTGAGTTATTTCTCTTTTCATTATTGTATTCTGTTTTTCCTGTAAGGAGATGCAATGCTTATCTGTCAGGTTGTAACCCAGTAATTAATTACATTAGCAATTTACATATCCTTAAAATCAGCTGAATAAAACTGATTTGTAACCAGTCAATAAAGCTCACTTTTTTCTACACTATTTTTATTTTTAGGAATGTTGTCTCTGCAATTTGAGAGGTGGTGCATTAAAGCAAACTACTGACAAGAAGTAAGTAATACATCCTTCGTGATTGCATGTGCTTGTTTTAAACTTTATTCCCAGTCCATCCCAATGTACAAAGCTTTTTTAAAACTAATTACTTGACAGTGTCCCTTTAAGCTGAACAGTTGCAGAAATGAAATTATTCCTGGTTGAAATGTGCCACTGGCATTCTGTGAAACAGTTAGATGCTAAAATGTACATTTGTTTTAGTATTTGCATAGACTTACTTGTTCCAAATTCTATTCTGCTGGCCTTTGTGTAAAGAAAGTAAATGACAGCTCATGTGTTATTGTTTGCATGGGTGAGTCTTATCAAACAGCAAAGTGTATTTTCTTGTTTGGTCCTGGAAATTTGTGATTACAGAATTTAATACAGTACATTTGAACTTCTAGAAAATAAGTATTTTTAATTAATTAATTTTAATCATATTAAAAAATTAGATTTTGAAGTGTTTTTTAAAAATACACTTCTATCATACACTTTCAGAAATAGTATTGTTGCTGACATAGTGCTATTAACAGCATCAGTATTTTTCTCTGTATTTGGATAACAGAACACTATAGCAAGTAAACCTAAAAGATAAAATGGAAAATGTTGCAGCTTAGTATTTTTTCAAGCCAAATCATGGAACAGTCGTTATGCATTTTGAATCTTCTCATAATTAAATAAATTATTTTAGTAACGTAGCAATATCATGTAGACCTCTTTCTTTAATCCTTTGGAATGCAGTGGTAAGAGATGATCTAGCTGCAACATTCTTTTCCACTTAGCAGGCAAGAATTTATTTATCAGTGATTTGCAATTGGTCACGTGACCCTTGTAAACTGTCTAGTTAGGGGAGGGATTTATGT
Organism: Charadrius vociferus; assembly: GCF_000708025.1. Lineage (NCBI taxonomy): Eukaryota > Metazoa > Chordata > Aves > Charadriiformes > Charadriidae > Charadrius > Charadrius vociferus. The sequence continues at coordinate 880,583 of NW_009649706.1, forward strand.
GAAACTTACAGGCCAGATCTTACCTTCAGAAAGCATTAATATTGTTACTGATTTAATGGAGGTTTTGACCAAAACATGAAAATATTCAGCTGCTTTTTAGTTCTATTTTAAACTACCCTAAATTTGCTACTTGGTTTTCTTCAAAAAAAAAAAAAAATTACAAAAGTGTTATTTCAGTAGAATTTCTCATGCCCTTTTGATATTTGCTGCTGATAGATTGCATGTTGCATCTATCTAAAATGTATGTATCTAAAATACATACATCTTTTTCTGTTGATCAATTAAAATGATTTAGAAATGTTTTGTAAGATTTATTCATAGAAAAAAAATCCACAGAGGTTTGCAGAAAGTGACTTTTTCTGCATAACTATACCTAAAGTCTTTGGTTTTGCATTATATCCCTCTGTAGGTTTCTGTTACGGATTTATGAAATGAGAGTTCTGTAGAAGTAGTTCAACTCCTGTTTTCCTGTTTCCGTAACACCTTACAGTTGCTACACATTCTTGAGTCTTTCATCTATCTATCTATCAGTATTAGCTACCAGTCCAAAGTTTTGAGAGTTTTTGGAGTAGTATGTTCCAATTGTGTCTTTTTTTTCTCCAGCAAGTGTAAAATTCAACATGTGCGTTCCCTTCCCCCCTTCTTTCTCTCTCACATACTGATTAGAGGTGCAGGACTAGCATTACTTAGATTTAAAAGTTAATGAATCAAAAACAGGTGGTGGTAGGGGAGGTAAACATTTGCTGAGATTCCTTCTTTTCAGCAGAACATAGCAATTGTTTTGAGTCCTGTTAGGTTGGGAGATGTCAGAGTATAAAGGTTTGAGTGAGGATGTATGGAAGAGGCATTTTATTTATAGCATTTATGTCCCATAAAGCATAGATGGTAAGACAACGTAGTTTTGCAGGTGGGCAGGCAGCAATGAAAAGTAAAAGGGTGTTTCTAAAAGTTAAAAAGAAAAAGTCTCAAAGCAAGACTTTTTTTCTGTAAGTTAGAACATAAACAAAACTGTCACCATAATAAATGATAGATCTGCAAGCCTTATCCGCTTTCATTTGGGCTGAACTGTATAACGTGCTAATTGGTATGTCATCTTTATGTACATCTTATCTCACACTTTGGCCAATACAACTTTAACGTCACGTGACAGCAGTTTGCTTATGCCCTATATATTATATTATACTTTTCCAGATATTTTTGTCAAAAATTAGTGTTGAATTATCACCACTCTATTGCAGGGAAGAGAAATGATTTCTATTCTGCTGCATCACCCTCTATCTCTTTTAGTTCCAACCCACATTTGAGTTAATCTGCTAAGATGCTCATGTAATGTGTATCCTTGGAGATGTACAGAAAGTGGAGTGAGGCAAGCATTCAGGGCTTACAAAAAAGAGCAAATCGCGTAATCAGAAAAGATGTACAATGAATGACTGAGAATATGACAAATACAAGTCAAGGAATGGAAATGTTTCCCTTTCTTCAGATTTACTAGTTGTCTACCCCAAAAAAAGATTTTAGAAGTAGTCTCAGAAGGCTGCTCTTGGTTAATAAAAATGTCATTAGCTTCTCTTTTACTTCATATAATATGCACTTCTAATATTAATTTCAGACTTTTTTTTAGTTTCATTTTGCCTTCCTTATTTTGAGATTTATGTATTGAACCAGCATTTGGAGGATATAGCAGTGCTTTCCGATGAGTATAGAAAGTGCATAGCATCCTCTTGACACATCTGACACATTTCCTGAAGTTGCATGGAGGTCTTACGTGCCCTAGGCACTTGACAGATGCTTTCACTGCTAAAGGGGATCCAGTTCATGTTGGGCATTACAGTACTAGCCCGATCAGTTTGCTACTTCTATGCATTTGTGTCTGTAAACAGAAGGTCTTGATAATATACTTTGTTTTACAGTTTGATAGATATATGACGGATTGTGATTATGTGCATTGCCTAAGAATAGTTATTCAGGTCTGAGTAATGTTAATCCAAAATGTTGTAGGCAGTAAATTGCACATGAATCAAATAATGTGGTCTCCTACATGTGCACCTGGAAAGCACAACTACAAAACATTTGCACTTAATAAATTGAATGTGAAAGATGCTTAAAAAAATGTTGCAATAAAACCCTAGACTGAAATGATATTTACACAAAGTGGTAGTATTGTAAGGTTTTTTAAATATGTTTCAAAAAAGCTTAGGAAATCCTAATAAGGAAATATCCAGAGATGGTTGACTTTTAAGAAAAGACGCTCAGCAGGTAATGAAACATCTTAAACATCTTATGTCTATGGTTTTGTTGGTGGTATTCTTGACTTGCCACTTTTCACAGGTGGGCACATGTAATATGTGCAATTGCTATCCCAGAAGTCAGATTTGTTAATGTCACAGAACGCACACCGATAGACACTAGCAGAATACCTTTGCAAAGATTAAAATTGGTGAGTAGTATATTCATATATGCTTCATATATTATTTGCTATTAAGGTGTTCCAATATTTGAAATGTGTTAAAAATCTGAATTGTGATAATTATTGCCAGGTACAGAGCAGTAAACTATGTTTAAGGTAAGGAATAAATAACTAGGATTTTATCAAGATCGGCTTTTTAACATATAATGGCAATTCGTTAACACTGTTAACAGCCTTTGGTATTTTATTAAAAGGAGTTCGAACCTGACCTCCCCCAAAAGAAAAATAACAAATTTGACCAGTGTCAACTGTGAAAGTTTCAGTTTTGGAACTATTGGCGATGAAAGTGTTGAAACCCAGATTGGCAATATCAAACATGCAGTACATGTTTGTGAGGTCTTTTTTTGTGTATTTTTGCCTCAAGGAACTATTTATGAAGGTAAAAGGATGTAAGATCTGTTTGCTATGTGCTATCTTTACCATCTAAGTGTTGAAAAATGTGCACAAAAGAGATCACGTGTTATATTGGATAAAAAAAAAACCCTGTTTCCCAAGGAATTTCAAAAGCTGGTGGAAAACATAAATAAAAGTGCATCAGCTACTACCAGTTGCACCCTGTGTTACATCCCAAATAACAGTGTCATTCAAGAAGGTTGATGTACACAAGCAGAAGATATGCTTAAGTGCAATATAAGAGTATTTTCCTTGATGTGTTACATGAGAACTACTTAATTTGTCAGTGCATGCAGTATGTTAGAAAGAAAGTGATTAGTGGCTCATTCAAAATCTTAAAAGATACCATCAGTTTTCTGGATCTGCCCCACATTATTTCCAAAGTGGTTCTTGGTCTACCTGACCTGAATACTTGCTCATTTTGAACTGTTAATCTTTTAACTACATTTTCATTTCATTTCATTCATTATTTTTTGTGTTTTGTAGCTGTATTTCTAAATGTGGAGATGCAACTTTGAGTAGTTTAAATTGATAGCCTGTCCTTCAAATGGTAATCCATTCTAAATATTTGGTGACAATTTTTAAATTTTGTTTTTCACGTGTCCTTTTAAAAATAACATAAAACACATTTCTAAAGAGTATATATAACTTACTATAAAAATGTGCTTCCTAATTAATTGGGTATGTTCAGTCCTATTTTTTCAGGATCTTAAACAGTCACAGGCATGTGTCTGTTTGGAAATTGTTAATTCAGGGGTTGAAAACACAGAAATGTTTCATTTACCAGATGCTGAAATTCATTTTCTGGGCTGTCCATGACTTGAACTCTGTAAGAGTAATAGGAGCCATTTGGAGAAGGCTTGAATTAATTTTAAATTATTGATTATGAAGGTATGGAGCCAAAATTTGTGAAGTTACGTGACTTACGTAACTAGTAGGTAATTTCTGCTGAATATGAAGCAATTATGTTAATCAGTTATTTATAACTGAGAGCTTTTTCGTCTATTCTTTCCTTCATTTGATAGAAGATTGCTTATAGTCCTTAATGTTTTTTCAATTCTTGAAGCCTCCTTCAATGTAAAATGACATTAAAGCACTACAGATTGTATTAAGCTGCATATACCCGTTTGGTCTCCTGTGAGTCTCTGAATGTTTAGAAATATAGTATTTGCTTCCCTTAATGCTGATTTTTTTAAAGTAAAAGAGTTTGTATATTTGAGTGGAATGAACGTTGTGATGAAGGAACTCAGCTGAATACAATAAAAATGAGAGGCAGGGTACTTTATAACAGCCATAAATGTAGTATTGCTGCAGGTAGTGGACAGCCTTACTGTGAGGGAAGGAAGCACTATAATCCTGGTTTGGCTCATTAAACCTTACTTTTCCAAGACTTAGTTCCTGACATTGAATTTATAATGAAATAGCTAGGCTTGTACTGATTTAAGGGGGGTAGGCAGTTTGACCATTTCAAAAGGCTCTATAATGATTTAATGTCAATAGACCAATAAAATGCTGCTCCTTGGGTAAAGGAGCAGAGAAATATCTGCTCTGAAACCACCAGCAGACTGTGTGATTTAAATTTTCGCTTTTGTTGCAAATAAGTTGCTGTATCTGATTGTTTTACCTTGCTTTGTTTCACATGGAGTAGCTAAACTAAGTCTTCTGAATAACATCATCATATTCTGTATTTAACAAAAGATTAAAAAGTAGGTATTATAAGAATTGCATGGATACTTTATATTTTCTCTAAAGCCCTGCATATTAGATACTTTCTGTGAATTATTTCTCATTTCCTGAAACGTGGGGTTCCTACTTCTCTAAAGAGGTTGCTGTCAATAACCTTGTGTATATATGCCATGTAATTCTCAAATCAAATGTGATCCTTATGTTAGTCTTCCCTTCCTGACCATTGATGCTGCAAAATAACAATTACGCTCTTATACCCACTGACATTAGGTTCTTTGCCTTGGGGGAACCTCAGAAGTTATATCCAAATTAGTTCTGTTTCTTTCTCTAGGAATTCCTGTCCCTTCTTCCCCCCATTTGGCAGCACTTCCATTCTTATCTTTCATTCCTCTCTGTTATCATATATCCGCTGTACTTTGGAGTAGACAGTTGATACCATCTGTCTCGCTGTTAACTTCTGTAAAAGGCTAGAGCGAGTCTTCCCCTTTGAAATTGTAGGGATGGCCAATAATGCTCCTCAGAAGCTAATTTCTGCTTCACAGCTATCCTATTTGTTAGGTTAAGGGTATCTTTGTTCATTAGTCTCTATCACTCAAAGTCAGAGAGTGTTCATTTTATAAGCAAAGGCAAGTTTTGTACATTGTTGGTATTGAGCCTTCATAAGCAATAAATTTTTTAAAAATACATTTTTGGGCTTACCTTATAATGCTGTTTATGTTAAAGCGTGGGATAGCTAATAAACGTGAGCTGTCCTACTATGTCATCTCTGCTTTATAAAATTTGGGATGTGTTTTGTTGATTTTTTTTAAATGGGCAGAAAACAATGGGAAACAAATATTGAAAGGGTAGATGACGTTCTAGCATGCAGGCAAACTGGAACTAGATCTTACAATGCAGGAGCAAATAGTTCTAGTTGTTTTAAACATTTCTTTTTCTATCCCCATCCTCTCCCTTCCTCCCTCCCCTCCATCTTTCCTTCTCCTCTCCCTTCACATCTCTCTCTCTGAAATAGTGAGAAACCCAAACAAGCAGAACATTTACTGTTTTCAGAGATCTGTAGAGGCTGAGCTGACATTTTCTTTAATGTAGCATCTACAGAGGAATATCAAAGGAAATATAAAATCAATGTTTTATTTTCGACAAATAACATCTGTGCAAACATGAACATATTGGTAGGCTGTTTTTATTGCTTAACTAGTATATATAGTGATTGCTGTTAAATCGTTTTAATTCACTAGACGTTTTGGGTTGGAATCAGTGTGTTTTCTATCAATCTTTCTGTTATTAAATATTTAGTATATAATCATTTCTTCCGAAGTAAAAATCAATATTTGTATTATGCTTACAGTAGCTCATAGCTTTAAAATTGTTTTATGCAACTGTTTCATGTTTGCAGCTTAGTGGATTTTTATGGCATGCCAAAATGTTTTCATATTTCCCTAGCTTTTTTCAATGAGTTACATGCCACGTTCCATCATTCCTGAAAATTTACATGACACAGTGAAATGTTCATTAAAAATTAAATATTTTGAAAATTATTCCTTAATGCTAATGGATGAATACAGTCTAAATGAATACTAATATAAAATTTTGTGCTTTGTCTGTCACAGGGGAGTGTGAAAGAAAAGAATGCGATACGTTCTGTGTTGAAATAAAACAGATTGTATCATCACTTACATTTTAGGGGTGTACACCAATGATATTTACAGACTAGTTGATTTTCATGTGAAAGCAAAAGGCCTCCCAGGCAACCCCAGTGTAGAGAGCATCCCACAAAGATGCTATAAGCTGTAGTTTCTCTATTTTACTTCTCTATGACTATACCTTTTCTCTTTTTTTGAAGCTTAGGCGAATGAGAAAATGAGATTGTCCAGGACACTTTTGTCAGAGAGTCAGGCTTTCTTCCTTTATTTTAGATTCAGCCTGGATGGTCACATCTATCAGACACTTTGAGTTCCAATAGCCACGTGGAATGACAGTTTGTGATTATCAAGCTAGGAAACAAGTGTGTTGAATTCAGATGTTTATGCACAGGTTCTAAATTGAAATGGCTGGAGGGATATACCTTAACATGTCACATATTTAAAACAATATTTTACATAGACTACAGTATGCTAGCTGCTTTGTAGACACTTAGTTCAGATGGTTTCTGTTCCAGTGGTCTCCTAGTTTAACAGCCGACATACGAGCAAGCATGAAAAGACAGCAAATACACAAATGCCAACTTAAATACCATTTAATCACAGTGAAAATGTTAGGAGCAGATAAAAGTGAGTCAAGGTTGGTAAGAAGTGATGGTATGGGGGGGTACCACATGAAATTTGTCTAAAAGTATATGCAAAGTTTCAGATGGTGACAGTTTGGAACAAGTGTGTGATTTGGAGCAAAGTTTTTGCCATGAATAAGTGTGGTGTCACCTTCCATACCAACACAGTTCAAGAGCATCTAACAGTTTACCTAAAGCAGATAAATCTTAGGTTTCTAGCTGAGTTGAGCTTTTTTTTTTTATTTATTTTATTTATTTTTGCCTTGTTTCATTTGTCCTTAAGACAAGCTAAGAGAAGCTTGGGTGTAAAATCCTGCTTCTGAAAACCCGTTTTCCTTGACTATTTATGTGTATGAGGCTTTGGGTCATAGAAAAGAGACTGTGGATTCCTGCATGTGTCAACCTCTATGATAAAATTCGGTTTTACTTTGGGAAGGGAAACGCTTTTCCAATTACTCAGCTCTAATTATAAACATGAACTATAGCTGCATGAAAAAGTCTCTGGAGATGAAAAGATCAGACTCAAATCTAAACTCAGCCTTTAAAAGAAAGAATAAGTATTATCTTGTCTGCCATTCTATTTTAATGAAATATAGCCCTTAAAAATAGAATTAAATAAAAACACTTACTATTATATGGCCAAGGAATCCAAGCCAACATGGATATAGTGTCATTTACCCTTGTCAGACACGTGACTTACAATGAACAGTAGACATTGTAAATGAGACTGTTTAAATGTTTCATCTGTTACAAAAAGAAACATTTAAATAGAATCATCACCATCTGATCCTAAACATATATATTTGTCGTCTCTAAAATCACTTTTTGAATAGAATATGTATCAACTCAGTTGCAAAATACATTACCTGGTTCTAATATTTTTGGTGTTTTAAAATTCTTGGATATTGGATTGACTTTTTCCTTACAGGCAGTCAGTGCAACACTGTACTGAAACATGCACATAATATGCCTTTGTTTCTTTATCTGTAGAGTTTCCTATTATTTTTACATTCAAAATCCTATTTCTCCAACAAAATAGAGGTAGAAAATGAGTTTTGGAATAGCTGAAGTTGCCCTGAAGCTTTTGATGACCTCAAATTTGTATTTGACAAGTGAACCGAGTATAAGCACAAGTGTACTCTGAGTGAGGAACATTATTTTGAAAAGAAATTTACACTGTGATGATGACTGATCTACAAGCCTTTCAGTATCTGGCTGAAGCCATAAAGTTCTTTTTAGAAGCCTATACACTTTAAAATTTGCACCTGAAGGCAAATAATAGTGAGCTTGAAAGCCAAAGATTATAGTTTTGAAAGGTACATCAATTCTGAAAATACAGAGGTTTCTCTGTGGTACGCCACTGAAGAATGGAATCAAAGCAAAAATGTGTATGAGCTTTTAAAAGAATGAACAAATATCCTTCTGCCTGTCATTCTATTTTAATGATGTATGAAGCCTAAAAAAGGATTAAAGACATTTGAGGACACTGCCTATCTTCTGTGTTCTAATTTGTAATGAAATTAATTTGTTAAACTACAGTGGGGCAGTAGAACTATTGCAGCTGTGTTTGTGGAAGAGTAAAAAAACACTTGCAATGATGTATACCAGTGTCGCTATGCATTTCTGGTAGTACAAAGAGGTATTGATTCCCTTTAAACGCTTCCAAAAATATTGCTGGAAGGACAATTGAGGAGAATCATTATACCATATATAAATTCATGCAGTAACTAACTCATTGCACACATTCACTGGCAATGAGAGCAAAATCTTGAGACAGATTTTAAGATATTTCCAATTGTTTTAAAATTGCTAATGAAATAGCTTTAAATAGCACATTTTTTATTTTAAAAAAAGCTAAACTAAAAATGATGCAACAATTGATTACTGCAATATATAATTTGTTAAAAATTTAGTGACTCATTGTAAAATACAATTTAGCATATATGCTTTAGTCACAGTGTTCATAAGATTTTTAATATGTATGTTAGAAGAATGTACACTGCCGGCTGTATAGTACTTAATGTCGGAATAATTTGCTACAATGAGCAGATCCTACTGCAAACTGCCAAATTTGTATCTTGCAGCAGTACCATACTATAAAGTCTTAAGAAAAATATGAAAAATGTTAGATATGTGTGACTATAAATAATGTTTGAAGACATGGACACGTCTGTAAGAATTAAAGCAGTGTTAAAAATGTTACCTACTTGTCTGAATTTCTTTTTACTTGCAGAGAGGACTTTATGCGCAAGAAAAATTATTTTTTCCTATAAAAGTCCTTTGAAATTTTTAAAGTTCCGAATGATTAGTAGTTTATAATAAGATGTGTAGGTCTGATAGTCAGGTCTACGTTTTGAAGTTCATCTCTGTCCATACACTATGTATTTGTGTATAAGGGAGATCACGTATGTGTGTTTTTCGTGTCCACACACAAATGGACAGTAATGCAACAAGTGTATGAGAAAGGTAACTCATAATTTAAACAGCTAGATGTGCAGAAGTGAATGTAATTGAAGAGCTAAATTAAATACTGAGTTTTGAATTGAATAATAAGGTTGAGAATGAGGGAATAACTTTCTAAGCTCTAATAATTTGATGACAGCAAAGTAGCAAGTGAATAACATGAGGATCATGAGTTATCTAAATGGTTTTACTCTGCATCAGTTAAAAAATATTTTTATAACATTCTAAATTTAAAAAAAATATAAACCTGATGAATTTATTTACTTTTCTTTTGGCTTATGCGTATTTAAATCTTCTGGTAAAGCTTCCAGAAGTGTTTACATGATTTAAAGATCAGAGTACACTTGCAAATATGATTTGAGTATTTGAGAACAATAATACTTTTTATCCAAAAGAGCAAAAGGGCTTGTGATTGTATCTCATTCAAAGCTTAATTTTTTACTGGTATTTGAAAGATTTTCTAATTGGACCAATAAAGTAGCAGATCCTGTCAGAATCTCCTTCTATGGTTAGTCATCTGAACTTTGTACACACTGTAATGTAATATTTAATATATAAGGAAAAAGTGTGAGAATCAGAACCGCCAGGAAAGGGACAGAAATGTCTCTGACGTAAGTGTAGTAACTGGCAAGGATTAAATGTGTCCAGTGTATGTAGAATTTAAGTAATGTTTTAGAAAAGTGGGAGAAAGAAAACTGACACCAGGATTATATCTGTAAGAAAAGAATTTGCAGACACCATAATCCAGGAAAGTTTATCTCTGATCACCACATGCACAAGGTATAGAGGTGGTTTTATTGGTTTTGGTTTTGTTGTTTCTGGTGTTGTTTTTGTCGTGATTGAATACACATGAAACCAAGGTGTTTTTCAATGTAAATTTGAAAGAGAAAAAATTTCTTCCATAATCTTGTATCATTTCTGTGTCCAGGGTAAGCTATTTTAAAATGGAGCATCACTGCGTTTATTACCAGTTTGATTTATGAGACCATAAAGATGTATTGTTTAATCTTCTAGGAATGTACCTTTTTATTATCAGTAAGTCTTAGGTAGTTTTGAATAAATTTTACTGTGCTATTGGCTATATAAACATTACATACGTTTTAAAAAAACAAGACTCTTCACCAACAGTGGTAGGTGCTTATGTATTATTCCATTATAATTTTATTCTTTTACAGTCCCCACCATTTTATGTCCTCTAGAGTCATAGAATCATAGAATGGTGTAGGTTGGAAGGGACCTTTAAAGATCATCTAGTCCCACTCCCTGCTATGGGCAGGGACATGTTTCAATAGATGCGGTTGCTCGAAGCGCCATCCAACCTGACCAGCAATATTTTCTATGATAGGGCATCCACAGCTTCTCTGGGCAACCTGTTCCAGTATCGCACCACGCTCGTTCAAATAATTTCTTTCTTATATCCAATCTAAATCTACCCTCTTTCAGTTTAAAACTGTTGCTCCTTGTCCTGTTGCTACATGCCCAGGTAAAAAGTCTTACCCTGTCTTTCTTATAAGCCCCCTTTAAGTATTGAAAGGCAGCAGTAAGGTTGCCCTAGAGCCTTCTCCTCCAGGCTGAACAGCCCCAACTGTCTCAGCCTGTCTTCCTAGGAGAGATGCTCCAGCCCCCTGATCATTTTTGTCTTTGACCTGCTGTAACAGGTTCATGTCATTCTTGTGCTGGGGAGCCCAGAGCTTGATGCAGTACTCCAGGTGGGAGTACTTTAATGAGAACAGAGTAGAAGGGGACGATTATGTTCCTTGACCTGCTGTCCACACTTCTTTTGATGCAGCCCAGGATATGATTGGCTTTCTGGGCTGCAAGCACACATTGCTGGTCCATGCCCAATTTTTCATCCACCAGTACCCCTAAATCCTTCTCTACAGAGTTCATCTCCCAGTCTGTATTGATACTGGGGATTGTCCTGACCCAGGTGCAGAACCTTGCACTTGGCCTTGTTGAATTTCGTTAGGTTCATATGGGTGTACTTCTCAAGCCTGTCAGGGTCCCTCTGGATGGCATCCCTTCCCTCAAGCACAGCGGCTGCACCACTCAGCTTGGTGTCATCTGCAAACTTGTTGAGGGTACACTCAATCCCACTATCTCTGTCATGGAAGAAGATAGTAAGTAGTACTTGTCCCAGTACGGACCCTTGAGGAACACCACTCAGTACTGGTTTCCACTTGGACATTTGAGCCATAGATGTAATACTTTGGATGTGGCATCCAGCCAATTCCTTATCCATCTAATAGTTCATCCACTAAACCCATATGTCTCCAATTTAGCAGCAAGAGGGTTGTGGAGGACTGTATCAAAGGCCTTACAGAAGTCCAGGTAGATGACATCCATAGTGCTTCCCTTGTCCACTCATGCAGTCAGTCCATTGTTAGTGAAGGTCACTTGATTAGTCATGCAGGATTTGCTCTTGGTGTAGCCATGTTAACTATCTCCTGTCACCTCCCTGTCTTCCATATGTTTCAACATCAATTCTGGGAGTCCGTGTTCTGTGATCACACTGGGCACTGAGGTGAGACTGGTTGGTAATTCCCAGGGTTTTCCTTTTTACCCTTTTTAAAAAAGTGTGAAATATTCCCTTTCCTGCAGTCACTGGGGACTTTCCCTGACTGCCATGACTTTTCAAATATGGTGGAGAGTGGCTTAGCAACCACCAATTAGCCAATTCTCTCAGAACTCGGGGATGCCTCTGATCGGGTCCCATGGGCTTGTGTATATTCACATTCCTCAGATGGTCTTGAACCTGATCTTCTCTTGCAGTGGGAGGGCCTCCATTCTCCCAGTCCCTGCCTTGAAGTTCAGGTACTTAAGAGATGTGGGAGGAGTGATTACCAGAGAAAACTGAGGCAAAAAAAAGTTCCTGAGTACCTCAGCCTTCTCTATGTTGGTTGTCACTAGTTCTTTCTAATACATCGGAGAGGGTGAGGGGTGGAGGGTGTACATTTTCTTTGATCTCCCTTGTCTGACCAACATATTTGTATAAGCCCTTCTTATTATTCTTTACATCTCTTGCCAAATCCAGCTCCAACTGTGCCTTACCTTTCCTGATCTGATCCCTACACATCCAGGCAGTGCCCCTATATTCTTGCCAGGATACATGTCCCTGGTTCCACTGCCTGTGAATTTTTTTCTTATGCTTCAGTTTCACCAGGAGGTCCTTACTTAGCTATGCTGGTCTCCCACCCTCCTTCGTTGATTGCTTACACATGGGAGTTGCAAGCTCTTGTGTTGTAAGAAAAATGTTCTTAAAGATCTTCCAGCTCTGTTCTGCTCCTATATCCCTGATGGCAGTTTCCCAGCAGGTCCCATACTGTGATTCCCTGAATAATTGAAACTTCGCTGTCCTGCAATTCAGCATCTTGACTTTACTTTTCACCTGGCCCGTGTCCCTCAAGACTGTGAACTCTGCCAGGGCACAGTCACTGCAGCCCAGGCTGCCACTCATCTTGACCTCTTTAATTATTTCATCTGTGTTGGTGAGCAACAGGTCCAGTAGTGCTTCTCATCTGGTTGGCCTGTCTGTCACTTGGGTTAAGAAATTATCTTCAGTGCTCTCCAGGATTCTCCTGGAGTGCTTACATCTTGCTGTGCTGCTTTTCCAGCAGATGTCAGGGTGACTGAAATCCCCCAGCTGGATCAGAGCCTGCAGGCGTGATGCTTCCTGTAGTTGAAGTAAGAACACTTGATCAACATGGTCCTCCTGACTGGGTGGAGGGTGGTAAGCACCAACCATGATGTTTCCTTTGTTGACTTGGCTCCTGATTTTTACTCATAAGGTCTCAACCTGTTCATTGCTGTTTTTCAAAGACAGCTCTGTGCAATCAGTCCATAGAGGGCAAATCGCCCACCCCTCCTTCCTTGCCTGTCCCTCCTGAACAGTTTGTAGCCATTGATTGCAGCACTCCAGTCATGTGATTCATCCCACCAGGTTTCAGTGACAGTGATTAGATCACAGCTTTCCAGCTGCGGAATCATTTCCAGCACCTTCTACTTGTTGCTTATCCTATATGCTGTTTTATGGATTGGTATGTTTTAAGGACAGAATCATAAGTAATTGCTAAATTAATTATTTGGACATAACTGGAAATAGTTGGAAACTCAGTTCAGTGAGAATGTTTAGCTTTCAGAGTTTAAGTTTGGATTTTTAGTACTTTAAGCCATTTTTTTTCCCTGTAATTTTCTCATTTAAAGTTCTGTGCCACAAGGCATTGCTTTGGTGATTCTTGGAACATTATTGTCAGAGCTGTTCCCTGAAGTGAAAAAGGTCCAGTTCAGGTTATAAGCTTGAGAACCTGTCTACATGAGCAGATATTAGTTTTCCTCTAGGAAGCTGACTGCTATTTGAAATAATATTTGTAAGGAGCTGCTGAAGAAAGTAGTAAGTTGAGTTAAGCAGCAAATTCTGGGGACTTGAAGTAACTCAAGTTAATGTTCATTTTAAAGAGTAAAGAATGATTGGTGAACTGCTGCCAGCGATTACCTTTTTCCCTGAGTTGAAGTAGCTCTCTGTGAGCTTTCTGTGTATGCAGTTTCCAAGAAACAGGATGAGATATCTGGTTTTGGTAAGTTTTATTGCTGGAAAAATGGCACATTCTTTTAGCAACTAGTGATTTGTCCTCCCCTTGTTTACAGTGTGCTCTTTTAACAGTCGTTTATTTCGTCCTGCTGTTTGGATTTGCATGCCATTGTTATCAAAAGGAGGTGTGGTCTCTTAGATAGCTACAGCCTGAGCTATAGATGAGCGTCTTAAATTGCCCCAAACAACAGAGAACAAGGTTTTGTCTCTGGAGGAGTGGCGTATTTTCTGCTATATACATAGTGGTGTGGGATCATTTGCTAGGCACATTCAGTATCTTTAACTGTGTGGTCTTCGGGAATGGCTGTACGTTCTTTTCATTACCAGCAAGCATTACATCTGTCTTGTCAGCTCTGGACTTAAGCAGCTTACTTATTCCTTGCACCTTATCGCAGCAGGGCACTTGGCAAGCTGAAAGACTACACTGTCCAAATCTGACAAATATAAGTCATAAAGTGATGTCAACATCGTAATGATGGCACTGCAGCCTACATCATCTTCCAGTTTCTCCAGCAGCCTGTATGTTACAGAGTGACACTGTATGACAGTAAGTTCTCTTAGTGGACAGGCAGTGTTACTGCCTGTTCTTTCAGCAGAGAAGGTGGACTGTCTAAAGGTGCCATGACAAAATCACACATAAATTGGTGTAAAGTTCTTAAATTGAGTAAAAAGTATGTTGAGTTCATGTTACATAGCTTTGTGAAATTGGGCAGATATAGGGGTATATGAACCCCCAGAGCAGCTGGAGGCTGGGGGAAATATCCTAAACTAAAATTGAAAAATTATATATTCCTCTGCTTTTTGAACATCAGAGCCGTAGTAGGAGTTGTGTTCTTGTGCAAGTATAACTCAACATGGCTGTAAATAAAGAAGACGTTGCAAATAGAATATTTGTTTTAAAGACCTACTTATCATGGGGAAGAGTTAATACACATGAACCTTCAGTCTTTTGCATGGTGCCTCATGTTTGTAATCCGTTTAATAGAATTATAGCTGTCTACCTTATCTTGTGCTGTTATGGCAACGTTAGCCATAGAAATGATGACTGGAGGGAGTGGAACAGATAAAAGAATTATTCATATTTCCTGATTCTGTATGATACTCAGCTAACCATCTGGTCTATAGCTTTTTGGTTTTCTTCTGCAATATTAAATATCAATTCCTTAATGACAGAGGAACTAGAGTCTTGCAGCTAGGCAGCACTTGCGTGATTTTGGAGAACTTCCAGATCTCTTCTGAGTAATAAGGCTTGACTTGGATTGCAGATGTCCTTTGGTTGGGAGCCTTTTGCTTTTAGACCATCATGGAAGAGTATATCTATCCTTGTGAGAGGTATTTTCCTTTTATAACTGAACTCTCTTTGCTGGCTAATTAATTTTGCTGCTATAGCACAACTTGCAGTGTAGACTCATCCTAGTGCGAGCTGCCTATAATGTACATTTTCCAGTTTAGCATCATAGTTTTAAAACTCTCCATCTATCTGAAGAATACTGCGGTCACTGTGAAAGTTGCCTTTGAGAAAACTATCATGCAAGTCTCTTTTATCCTTCGGAATTTTCTGTTTGCAATAATCCTATCTACTTCTTTAACTAGTTACAGTAGAAATTATCTCATTATAGCAAGTAGAAATTGGATAGCTGTTAAATAGAAATTGAAAATTTACAAATCTCTGCTGGATGTGTATTGTTGAGCTAATGGGAAACTTATGCTTGTAGGAGCTAAAAGTTTACTGGTGTGTCAATTGCTATCCCTTAGTTTTACTTTGAGTGTTCATTTTCCCACATGTAACCTCAAAATACATAATTGCATTGCTTTTACATGCATATACATGGACACACATATTCCTATGTAGTTAATATTGGCTTTTAGAATAAAGGAAGCTTAAGAAAATCAAATTCCTTTGATACAAGCATTTATCTAGTTCACACTATTTGATATATATTGACATTATTCTTTCTATTACTTTTGGAGACTTAACAGAATATATGAAGCTAGAAAGATTTGACTTATTTGTTCTTTTTGCACAGAGATTGAATGAATGATCCAGGGTCATTTTTTGATGTCAGTAACTTCTTGTTTTTTCTGCAGTGAGAATATAGAATTTTTGCTCCAGAGAGTTTATGGCAATTTGTCTAATTTCTGTGCTTCTGCCATTTAATGTCAAGATTTTCCTTTTTTTTTTTCCCCTCTCCCTTCTGATCAGGTTATTTGAGTTGTCCTAACCTTCCACTATGTTTTAAATACTGTCATCGTAAAGCCGTTTATACAAATGTATTTCAAGCTTCTGACTTCAGGATCCGTAGCTCTTTTTTTTTTTAAATCTCAGAAATTAGATTCTTCATTTGTAAAAGGCAGAAGGGCTTTATTCATTTGCTGTAACTTCCACAAATTTGCTGTTGACTGGAAAAATGCACAAAAAGCTATTTAAGAGCTCAGTTGTTTTTATACATTTTAACATGAATATGCAGCACAGCACTTATTCCGTGTATGTTCTATGTGTTTTGGATTCATGCTCTTCAGCCGTATTGTAGGTTTTATTAAAACGTATACATATATATATATAATCTCTTGAATATACCAATGCAGATTTTTTTTTAATTAGAGAGAACATATATGACTATTCATAAGTGGACGCTTGTTTTCCTTGAATGATTATTTCCAAAGTTAATGACAGCAGAAGAGATAAGACAGTCAGCAGGTTTTTTGCTACTGCATTACTGTATTGATTTACTGTAACTGAATGACACGACCTTACCACATTTTTTTTCAGGTTTTTTGGGGGCTATCTTTCAGCCAGTTTGGGTGACAATACCAAAGAATATAGAAAGTTTGAAAGGATCCCTGGTGTGTTACTTTAAAACAGCAATAAACACTGCAAATGGTTATTCACTGGGTAATATTTGCAGCTATTACTTTCCAAGACTTTCCTTGTTTTTACAGTTGAGTAATTGTGACTAGCATGCAAGCAGGTGTCAGAGAAATACTTGCTGACCAAACTTTTGTATAATTCAGAGCTTTGTGCCATCCTAGACAGCTCCTAATATATTACAAACACTTGTTCAAGGATTGCCAAATATATGTGACTCAGCCCTGTTGCACAATGGTTTTCAAAATAGGTGGAACGAACTGAAAGCGTAGAGATTACAAGAACAGGTAAGCAACATAGAAATAAGGGGCATATATTGGATAGGTATCCCTTGCTAGCAGATTGCTTTAAAAGAGGAAAATTAAGATCAAGATTCTTGTCAAGTTGAGCATGATGAAATGGTTAGTGAACAGTAAATGGGATTACGGATGAGACTGGGTAGACTCATCTGTATGAAAGGAGGGTTGATATTGCAAACCAAAATTTTAACTTTTTTTTTTTTTTAATTTGAAGATAAGGAATCAGGGATTGAGCCATCTCTCAATATGGAATCTTGAAATCTTGAGTGCTTTGTAAGCAAAGCAGGTAATGGCTAAATCTTTTTTACCTTAATCATTATTGTTTGAAAAAAAAAAAAAAGAGAAAATTTTGAAGTGCAAGTGAACAGTATATCTAAGCAAAAGAAAGAAGATGCATAACCTAGAGCTGTTGAGAGAAATGACTACTGTCCATGTAGTTCATTTGGGCAGCCAGCTACATAATTGTTGACTGATTTAGTTTCTAAATTTTTTTCTTCAGTGCAGCAAAATCGGAGCATAAAGACGCTATGCCAAAAATGTTGGAATTTTTAAATCAGCATCACAACATTTTAAAGCTTTAAATATTACTTAGTTTTGATAATGGTACTAGATATACTTACATGTTAATAGATAAAGTCCATGTGTGGTAAATTGAATTTTCCACTGTCACTGTGAGAACAGTAGTAGAATTGGTAAAATGTGGATCTTATATGTGATCTCCTTCTTGGCTTGCTAATTTGTCCAGCTGTTTGAAATTCAAACTTAGGGAACACTCTGTACTGATCACACCTAAAGACCCATTTGTTTTATTCCTCTCAATAACATCTTTCATAGAATCATAGAATGGTTTAGGTTGGAAAGGACCTTGAAGATCATCGAGTTCCAACCTCCCTGCCTTGGGCAGGGACACCTCCCACTAGACCAGGTTGCCCAAGGCCACGTCCAGCCTGGCCTTGAACACCCCCAGGGATGGGGCCTCAACAACCTCTCTGGGAAACCTGTTCCAGTGCCTCACCACCCTTCTTAATGTGAAAAACTTCTTCCTAATGTTTAATCTAAACCTGTCCTCTTCCAGTTTATAACCATTCCCCCTCGCCCTCTCACTACATGCCCTACTAAAAAGTCCTTCCCCAGCTCTCCTGTAGGCCCCCTTTAGGTACTGGAAGGCCATAATAAGACCTCCCCGGAGCCTTCTCTTCTCCAGACTGAACAGCCCCAACTCTCTCAGCCTCTCCTCATAGGAGAGGTGCTCCAGCCCCACGAGAGTGGAGTGGAGGGGCAGAATCAGCTCCTTTGACCTGCTGGCCACACTTCTTCTGATGCAGCCCAGGATCCGGTTGGCCTTCTGGGCTGCAATTGCACATTGCTGGCTCATGCTGAGCTTCTGGTCAATCAGCACACCCAGGTCCTTCTCTTCAGGGCTGCTCTCCAGCCATTCCCCTCCGAGCCTGTATTTGTGCTTGGGATTGCCCCAACCCAGATGTAGGACCCTGCACTTGGCCTTGTTGAAGTTCATGAGGTTGGCTTGGGCCCACCTCTCCAGGCTGTCCAGGTCCCTCTGGATGGCAGCCCTCCCATTTCTTTATCTAGTGTGTGTGATCACCTGTTTCACATAAGCTAGGTTTTGTTAAACACAGTTATTGGTTCCTGATTATTACTCAGTTTCCTATATGTTGATGGCTGTCAGCTGAAAATCCATGAAAGAAACCACCCACTTCTTTTGCTCTGCATTTTGTGATTATGCTATCGCATAAGGCTATACCTATATGGTATAGGAGGTAGCCATTGCTTTAAAATTTTAATGGGCTGGAATTAAATTTTGTGCAAATACGGTAACCATTATGTTCCAGATATTTCAAAGCTCTTTTCCTTTCAAATCGGTAAGATGATTTAGAAATATACTAGACTGAGAGCTTGTATTACATTTAGTTTTCGTGTAGATCTTTTGTCAGGTCTCTCATCATGACATCAGAGACCCTTTCAGGTAGTTATGAAACTATGTGAATGATATCCACAGTATTTATACTACCTTATCTGTTCTTCAAGTGGTGCAAATTCTGAGTATGTTGTTGTAGCAGTTTTTTGCAGGGTGTTTTCTTCCTTCTTTTTAAGTTTTAAGTGCAAGGATTCCAGGTTGTTTATATCAAATCACTCAAGGGGAGAAATGTAGATAGTACATGTTGTGCCCTAGGATTGGAAAGTGGTTAAAATAGTAGGTGACCCTTAGTTCTTGAGTGAATTTGTTATGGTCTTAAGGTGGTCCTTTAAAAGCTGTCTGCTGTGCTATCAAATTTGTTGTGGAAATTTCCACTATGTTTAGGTTTATGCAGCTGAGCTGACATGACGCTTTCCTCTGCTGACCCCTAGTCTGTGAAGAACTTTGGATGGGAAGACCTTAAACTTGTATAGTTATTCTATAGGGACCAGTTTAAAGAAGGAGGAATGATCACAGTATACTTTTAGACATGTTTGAGACCTCATCGAGAGCTCATCTAATGTTTTTTGATTAATGTTTTGACTGAGAATATGCACATTTATTTAGAGGTCTGGGATTTTCTTTAGAGCTGTATAGATGCTTTATACTATGAAAAATTGTAGCGCTTCATGGAAATACAGAATTATTTTTAAGATTTGCACAAAGCATTGAAGCAAACCGAAATATTTAGCTTGAATTTAGACTTGATTTTATTTCTTTTGCAAGCTTTTAAAGATTTAGAAAATTTAGAAAGTTTAATTCTGGTTTGTTTTTTTTGTCATTAGAAGGTTGATGTATTTCATTTAGAAAATATGAAAATGACAGGTGTCACTGGGGAAAAGTCATCCTAGAAATGTTTTTTATTGTGTTTCTGTGTCACTGATTTCTGTTTCATAGAAACTTTTTTATATTATTTAGATTTCTTAGGTATACCTTTTCTTACAGATTTAGAATTTCCCTGCTCTACTTCAGACTTGATTGGTAGGTCAGATTACTGCCTTGAATAATCCTGAGATCCTGTAAATACCGAAAAATATGATGGTCCTAAATAGAACAAATACAGATTTATAGACCCAGATATTTAACTTGGAAGAAGGAATTCACACTGCTCAACAATACAGTCTTTTATGTATATATATGCTTATGAATACTTAAAGGGAGGGTGCCAGGGGGATGGGAGCAGTCTTTTCTCAGTGGTGCCCAGCGATAGGACAAGAGATAATGGGCACAAACTTGAACATAGGAAGTTTCATCTAAACATGAGGAGGAACTTCTTTACTTTGAGGGTGGCAGAGCACTGGCACAGGCTGCTGGGAGAGGTGGTGGAGTCTCCCACACTGGAAACAGGCAAAACCTGCCTGGACACCATCCTGTGCAGCCTGTTGTAGGTGACCCTGTTCTGGTGGGGGGGTTGGACTAGATGATCTCCAGAGATCCCTTCCAACCATTCTGTGATTCTGTAATATAGTGAAATTTTAAGAATGAGAATATGGAATAAGGCTCAAAAATATGTAAATGAAAGTGTATCAAGTCTAACTTCAGCAGTGTTAACAAAAAATGTTCTACTTCAATATTTTTAAAATCAGAGTAGCAGTAAAAAATCTTTTCAAATTCAGCTTTTATTACAGGTGCTGGTGTTGTATTATAAGTGTAAACAGTAGTATTTATTTATTTTGTGGAAAGTTCATAAAGCATATGAATTTCTATATTGCAGTTCGTTGCTAGACCTTTATTCTAAAGTAATTAGGAATGTGAATGTATAATTCTTCATATCAGGTTACAACTTGCTAGGGAAGGTTTGGACTGCAGAACTCAGAGCTTTTGGTGAATTATCTGAATTCTGTGTTTCTTAATTTGCAATGAAATTGCTTCTTATCTAAACACAAAGCTTCAAACTTTTCAAATATCTGCTAAATGGCAGATTTTGAGCAGCAAACTTGAAAAGGGAAAACTCTCTATAAGCAAAGTGATAGTTTGTGGGTTTTGAAAAAAAGTCTTATTACAGTGTTTGGTAAGTCAGTCACCAAGGCGAGCTGCTCCAGAGCTGGCCTGGTCCATGTGGGAGCAGCAGATCTCAGTGTACAGGGGGTTTTCCTGAGGCAGGAGAATGCCAGGGCAGCAGAGAGACCCACCAGGAGATGGCAGTTCTTGTGGGAGATGCTGACGAGGCCTGGGTGTTGCCAGGGGACCCACGGCCACTCCCATACCTATACAAAACAGCTTGGGGAGTGCAAACGACCAGGGTGTGGTGCATGGCAGTTTGCATGGAAGGATGTCATCAACCTGCCAGCTCAAAAGGTCAGTTCAATTGGTGGTCATCATCTTCCCAGAAGAAGCTTAGCTATAGTATCCACCTGGCAGGAAGCTACGTCCTCTGCACTCACCAGAACTGATGTGGCCGTACAGACAGAGCTCCCACAAAAACATGCAGCACCCAGTTCTCACACTGCAGGGAGTGCCAGAGCCTTTCACTGGTAATGAAAAGCAGTAGTGAGAAAAACTGTGTGAGGTCTGATGATCTGCTCAGCCTGGTGGCAGAGCTACAAGAGGAACGAGAAAGGTTAAGGATCATCAGGGAGCCTGAGAAAGAGATAGACAGGTGGAACTATGCTCTGCACTCCCTGAGACAGAAAAAGTAACAACCACCAGGAAAAACACAAGATCAAGAGGATCCTGTGTCCTCCCACCACCAGGCAGAAGGCAGTAACTTAAAGGAAAGGAGTGAATGGAGGAAGTCTAGACTCGGTGCAGCAGGCAAACCGCCTCCTTGCCCACCTCACCTTCTCAGGTGCCTCTGTACAACAGGTGTGACGCTTTGGATGTGGAAGGCCGCTCAACGGATGATGGTGTGGATGATGGTCCATCTTCACCAGAGGCGTTGCCAAGGTCAGAAAGGCCTACCCCCTGTATCACAAACACCTCCATGAGGAACAAAAGACGGGTTATAGTTGTAGGTGTCTCCCTTCTGAGGGGAACAGAGGGTCCAATATGCTGGACAGACCTCCTGTTAGGGAAGTCTGTTGCCTCCCCGGGGCCTGGGTTAAGGACATCACTAGGAAACTTCCTAGCCTGGTACTGCCCTTGGACTATTACCCATTATTGCTCTTCCATGTGGGTGGCGATGATGCTGCAACACGTAGTCCAAGGGCAATCAAAAGCAACTTCAGGGCCCTGGGATGGTTGGTAAGGGAGTCTGGAGCACAGGTAATTTTTTACTCTCTCCTCCCAGTTGTGAGCAGTGATACTGGAAAAAACAGATGGATCCAATCTATTAATACATGGCTCTGGAGCTGGTGTCACCACCACAGCTTTGGCTTTTTCGATAATGGGACGTTCTCACAGCACCAGGCCTGCTGGCGTCAGATGGGATTAATCTTTCTCAAAGGGGGATGGGGGTCTTTGCTCATGAGTTAGTGGGGCTGATTGACAGAGCTTGAAAGGGGAACTTGACTTGAAGAGGGAAGGGTATAATATCAGGCCTGCCCATGACAAGCTATGGGATGACACACCAAGGTTAGAGGGACGGGGTGCTAGTGAGGGCCCTCAGCCTGCAGCACACTTGAAGTCTTATGGAGATAAGCCAAGGGCTCCTGAGGTAATAGGAACTAACAGGAACACTGGTGAAAAACCTCAAAGGAACTAAGGGGTGTTCCTCTTAAAAGGTCACATGGCCAACAGCCCAGCTGAAGTGCCTCTACACCAATGCACACAGCATGGGCAACAAACAGGAGGAGTTGGAAGCCACCATGCTGCAAGAAAGCTATGACCTAGTTGCCATTACTGAAACTTGGTAGGATGGCTGCAGGCTGTTCAGAAAGGACAGTCAGGGAAGGAGGGGTGGAGGCATTGCTCTCTACATCAAGAAATGCATAGAGTGTGAAGAGCTGCCTCTGATGAACAGCCACAAGCAGGTTGAAAGCCTATGGGTAACAATTAGAGACTGAGGCAACAAAAGCAACCTTGTGGTTGGTGTTTACTACAGGCCACCTGATCAAGGAGAGCCTATTGACGAAGACTTCTTACTACAGTAGGCATCACACTCGCAGGCCCTCTTCCTGTTGGGGGACTTCAGCCACCCCGACATCTGCTGGAAAAGTAGCACGGCAACCTCTAGGCAATCCAGGAGACTCCTGGACTGCATTCAGGATAACTTCTTAAGCCAGGTAATAGACAGCCCTACCAGAGGGGATGCGATACTGGATGTGATGGTCACCAATGGAAGTGAGCTAATTAGAGGTGTCAAGATCGGAGGCAGCCTGGGCTGCAGTGATCATGCACTGGTGGAGTTCACAGTCCTGAGGGATATGGGTCAGGCAAAGAGTAAAGTCAGGACCCTGAATTTTAGGAAAGCAAATTCCAGCTGTTTAAGGAGATAGAAACCACTGGGAAACTGCCCTCAGGGGACAAGGGAGCAGAACTGAGCTGGCAGGTCTTTAAGGATGCTTTCCATAGAGCAGAAGACCTCATGATCCCTGGCTGTAAGAAATCAGGAAAGGAAGGCAAGAGACTGGCATAGATGGGTCAAGATCTGCTGGTCAAACTAAAGAGCAAGAATGAAATGTACAGGCAGTGGTAGCAGGGACAGGTATGCTGGGAAAAGTATAGGGATACTGCCTGGTTGTGTAAAGATGGGGTCAAGATGACCAAGGCACACCTGGAGCTGAACTTGGCAAGGGACGCAATGAATAACAAGAAGGGCTTCTGCAGGTATGTCATCCAGAAAAGGAAGGTCAAAGATAGCGTACCTCCCCTGAGAAGCAAGACTGGCAAACTGGTAACAACGGACAAGGAGAAGGCTGAGGCACTCAACCACTTTTTTGCCTCAGTCTTCACTGGCAATCTCTCTTCCCAAACCTCTTGTGTGGATGGACCTCAAGGCAGGGACTGTGGGGGCAAAGTCCCTCCCACCGTAAGAGAAAATCAGGTTGGTGACCACCTGAGGAACCTGAACATACAGAAGTCTGTGGGACCTGACGAGATGCACCCCAGAGTCCTGAGGAAATTGGCTGACGTAGCTGAC